>NC_041728.1:57070949-57373979 GCF_004115215.2 Ornithorhynchus anatinus
AGAGTAGCTCTACTTGCATTATTCTGTGGACTCTCCAGGCTTAAATAAGCCACTTTGCCTGAGCCTTAACTTTTATAATTTCCTAATGTATATATCTATATTGACATTATGATGGATGATAACAGACTTTCACTGAGGACTGAAGCAGCTTTACAGAGACATTCTGACCTATTGGGAAAATAGCTTATGATTTAATAACAAATTTTAAATGGATATTTACCTGATAGGTTATGATGGCTGTTTCAGAGCAGTCTTGGTCTATTAGGTAAATGATATATGTTCCAAAAGGAGTTATAAATAGGAGAGGAATTTAACTAAAAGACTCATTCAAGTCTCTCCAATAATTAATATGTATTTCATAGCATTCCATTAAAGGCTTATCCCTCCCTTGTTTTTTGAAAGGAGTTCAGGGGGAAAAAATGACCTTTGGAATTATGATCGTCATCAGTATTAAACAGCGTCCTGTCCTGTGGGAATCGAGGCCTAAGAGTAAAGCCTTAATCCCTCTGAGTGGGGCTGGGAAGAATCCTCCCACCCAGAGGGTCTTCAACAGCCCTTTCTCTCCATTTCCCCTCAGGGAGAAGACTAGGCTTCATCAGCATGGAGATGATGCTGAGAGATCTTTTCAGATTAGTTAATTTGAAAATCAGGACTAATCCTGCTGATTAGTGATTCTTTTTTTTTTTCTCCTCCTGATCTCATTTCAGCCACTGAGGGCAGGGAAGCTAAACTAAGGGGTTTTTCCAGTGCATCTCTGCCCCTGCCTCCCTACTCTGCCGGAGTGCTTTTATATTGAAAATCCTGTGCTTTCCCTCCATGAATGAAGTCACTTAACTCTTGTCTGGGTGGGCTGTTGCATATACTTGGTGGAATGAGTGTGGGATATGAGTTAACTGAAAGTGTAACATTATGCTCCTGTTATAGATTTTCTGATTTCTTCTGTTTGAGGAAGTGCTTTTAGCCTCACATGAAAGCATCGCACGATGGCACTGATATTTAGAATGAATGCTTTCCCTGCTGTACCTAGGCCCTTATGAATATAAGGCGGTTTAATCTCAGGAGCCAATTCCTGTTGAGCCAAAATTTAAATAAATGAAATCAATACTCTCAGACTATGCTCCTCCTATAGGCCGAGCACTTCAGTGTTGTGAGAGGGCGGAAGGAGCACGATGCTAGGGCTTGTGGGTTGGCAACTTGGGGTTCTTCTTTGTGGACAGGGCGTGTCTGTTCTATGGTTATACTGAGAAGCAGCATGGTGCAGTGGATAGAACATGAGCCTGGGAGTCAGAAGGTCATGGGTTCTAATTCCGCCTCTGCCACTTGTCTGTCGTGTGACCTTGGGCAAGTCCCTTCACTTCTCTGTAAAATGGGGATTGAGACTGTGAGCCCCAAGTGGGACAGGGACATAGTATTTAACAAATACCATTATTACCATTATTATATTGTACTTTCCCAAGCACTGAATGTAGTTCTCTGCCTACAATAAGCTATCAAGAAACATGATTGACTGACTGACTCTGAGCTAGATGGAGCATTTAAACCTGCCATCCAAGGGCTGCCAGCTCCCTCTTTCTTCCTGCCTCTCCCCATTTTGTCTTCTCTCTCTCTCTGTCTCTCTCTGTTTCTCTTCCCTCTCCTTCTCCACTGACAGCAGTTGCTTCGTGGCAGCCACATGGGCCAGGAGCACCATCACACTGCATCAGGTGCCGTATGACATAATGATGTCATGAGTCACATAGAAGCCCCATAAAACCAAGTAGCCCTGAGTCCTCCCAGGTTAGGGGTTTATCCAGCCTGTCAACTGCTGAGAAAGTGGTGAGTGAAGGGGAGGTGGGGTTTAAGTCATTTTAAAACTTAAATTCACAGTGGAGTGTGAGGGAAGTTAATATGTGCTCAAATGGTACGATTGGCTCTTTGGGCAACAGTGGCTTAAATGTTTAGTTTGGTTCTGCTCTTCACTACAAAACAGTCGTGGAGCCCTGTTCTGGGTGGTGGAGGAGGAAGAGAGCTGACAGGTGTGAGGAAGGAGAAGCGGGAGGGACTGCTTGGAAGAGGCTAATGTAATAGAGAGGGGTATATGCCATAACTTTGAATCAAAGTAACGGAGCTCTTTAATGGGCACAGAGACAGGGTGATGACTTCATCCCATAAACCTATCAGTTTTATTGTCCGGGAGCCATTTGTGTATCAAAGGGAGAGCCTCTCTGATATAAGATTTCGGTCTTCAATAAAATCACTGGGTAGGAATCTACCCTAGTAGATTCTTGATTCTCAATAAATAATAATATGTATCCCATTGTGTTTTTATAAGCATTTTTCAGCACTACAATTAAGAATGTGTCTTTTTCCCTCAAACATTATGGACTCAGATCTCCTTTATTTGAAGAGCATTAAAGTTGATCTCTATGACTCAATGAAGTGAAGATGCTGTAAATGCCAAGATCACTTTGCCTGACAAAATTCCATGTACCATGAACTTATATGCCCTTCTCAGTGTGGAGAAGCAAGTTCATAGGGACCGTGCCATAATAGAACATGTATCACAACACTGGGCAAGTAGCCAAGTGAGGACACGGAGAGTTTGCAATAGAAAAGGCAAGACATTTTCTATAAAATGGTTGTATAGTCCGTTTGGGACTTCTGCATCCCCTCCTAACTCTTGATTCCAATCCTTCTCTCTTTGTTTTCTCTCTGAAAGTCCTGTTATATTTATATCTTGTAGGAGTTTTCTCTTTGAGCCCCTCGATTCAGTTTGCTACTCTTGGTCACCCTGTTCAGTTCCATATTTTTTACCTCTGCTCAGATAAAAATGGCTCTCGATCTGTTATCTGCCCAGTGGTTTCTCCCTGTCAGTACTCCTGTCTCTTCATTTTCCTTGACCTCAAACTCAACAGTCTTTCTACTTCACATGGGTTACCAATACTTCCATTTTTCTTTGCAACTCTAGCTTTCTCACTGGGTATTTCTTTATGAATTCTGCATCTTCTTCATGATAACCAAAATCCATTTATGGCACAATCCCATCTGATAATATCTGTGCTCTAGATCTTTTATTCATTAATTTAATCACAGTTAATTGAGTGCTTACTGTGTGCAGAGCACTGTACTAAACGCTTGGACTATCTTTCCTCAAATCTACACCCAAATTCCCCTTCTTTATGGATCCGAGTGCAATTTTGCCGAGCTTGAGCCTTAGCCATCTAAACTAAGTCCTCAAATCCATGTTTAATCAAGAGGAACATTCTCTCTTAATATGTATGTTAGCAATATGATCCAGTTGAGATGAGCTGATCACATTTTTCCAAACTTTGCTCAGTGACAAGAGGACAGAAATCGAAGTTTAGCAGTTATGGATATATTTTATATAATATTAAGCCTAGAACTTTAATCATGAGGGTATCAAAGAAAAGTTAAAATTGATAAACTCTTAAGTCATCTAACATGATGATGCTTTTAATCATCTTTTCATGAGCATGTTAACTAGTGTCCTAAATCCATTACTACATTATGGACGGATATTTCCTTAAAGAGGTATTAATTGCAAAAGATTGCCATTTGGGGAATGTATTACCATATGATATGGTGGAAAAGCCTGCATTTCATAACTATCCCTTGCCTTTTCGTTATAGCCTTTCATTTCAGTGCTTTTTAGATATAACAGTCACAGGTCATACATTTCTATTTTTAACTAGTGTGGAAACTGAAGAAAAGGGCAACTATCCATCACCCAGGAAATGATTGGGCAGCCCTGACCCGTTTACCTTTCATTCATTCTTTCAATCATATTTATTGAGCACTTACCATGTGCAGAGCAGTGTATTAAGCACTTGGTAGTGTACAATCAACAACAAACACACATTCCCTGCCCACAAGGAGCTCACAGTCTAGATCCCATGTCTGGCTTCCAGATAATGCTTAGCACAGATCAGTATCAGGTCCAAGCTGGAAAAGCGGAGACATCTTGGTCTCTTTCAGGCCAACCTTGTCTGCACCCTGTTAGCATTCCGTCTCTGTTAATTTCAAAAATCCAGGTCATCTATTGATAGAGCAGGGGTCCAGGGTTGCCTTAGCCTATTTGTTTTCTGGAACATCTTGGTGGTGCAGAATAGGATTGCTGGGTATGTTCTCCCAGAGAGGCCCCAAAGCATCCCTGTTCTGCCCTTGGACATAACACATCTCAGAAGAGCAATCAAATAATCTTATTTATTTAGGACTTACTGAGAAGCAGCATGGCTTAGTGAATAGAGCATGGGCCTAGGAGTCAGAAGGATCTGGGTTCTAATCCCAGTTCCACCACTTGTCTGCTGTGTGACCTTGGACGAATCACTTAACTTCTCTGGGCCTCAGTTAAATCATCTGTAAGATGGGTATTAAGACAGTGAGCCCCATGTGGGACATGTACTGTGTCCAACCTGATTAGTTTATATCTACCCCAGTTTTTAGTACAGTGCCTGGTATAATGATAATAACAATGTTGGTATTTGTTAAGCGCTTACTATGTGCAGAGCACTGTTCTAAGCACTGGGGGAGATACAGGGTAATCAGGTTGCCCCATGTGAGGCTCACAGTCTTCATCCCCATTTTACAGATGAGGGAACTGAGGCACAGAGAAGTTAAGTGACTTGCCCACAGTCACACAGCTGACAAGAGGCAGAGCTGGGATTTGAACCCATGACTTCTGGCTCCCAAGCCCGTGCTCTTTCCAATGAGCCATGCTGCTTCTCTATACTCTACTGGTATGTAGTAAGTTCTTAAAAAATACCATAAAAAACCTTATTTTGTGCAGAGTGCTATACTAAGAGCCTGGGAGAATACCAACTCTACTGAATTGTAGACTTGGTCCTTGTCCTTAAGGACCTTACAATCTAGAAGTGTAAACGGATATTAAATTATGGATATGTACGTAAGAGCTATGGAGCTGAGTGTGGGGTGAACAAAGGTACAAATCCAAGGGCAAGAGTGATGCAGAAGGGAGAGGAAAAAAGAGAAATGAGTCCTTAGTTAAGGAAGGCCTCTTGGAAGAAATTTGATTACAAATAAGGCTTTGAAGGTGAGGAGATTGATAACCTGCTGGATACGAAGCAAGAGGGAATTCCAGACATGAGGGAGAACGTGGGTGAGGGGCCAGCAGTGAAAAAGGTAAGATCCATGTGCAGTTGGCATTAGAGGGACAAAACGAGAGCGCGGGGATGAAACAGGAAGTTAGTGAGGTAATATAGGAGGCGAAAAGGTGGTAAAGAGAGTTTGAGGAAGACTTGGACTTTAAACTTATTGTGGGCAGGAAACTTGTCTGCCTACTCTGTTGTAAGGGACTCACCCAAGTGTTTCAGTATAGGACTCTGTAGACAGTAAGTACTCAATAAATACCATTGATGATAATGGGCAATCACTGGAAATTCTTGAAGAGTGGGGAGATATGGACTGAAATATTTTTAGAAAAATGATCCGGGCAGAGGGTGAAGGATAGACTGGAGTAGAGAGAGATGGGAGGCTGGGAGGTCAGTAAGGAGGCTGAGGTAGTAGTCAAGGCAGGTTAGGATAACTTGTCTCTGAGAAAAAGATTTCAGATCATTAATGACTGCATATTTTGAGGTCCCTATCCAAGGACTATCACCAAGAGAGCTGAATTTGTTACCACAAGGGAGGCAAATCCCCACAACTATGAAGTGTCACCTCCATTCCCAATATGAGACCCCCAACTCCTTGAATTCTGAGACTTTAGTCAAAACTCCCTACTGAGCTTTGTTTTTTGGCTTTTTGTTGTCTTAGTGTTTCATTTCACCTCTCCTGTGTCTGTTACCAGTCCCCTCTCTTCTATTTAGATCTTAGACTGTGAGCCCTTGACAGGGTCTGTGTCTTATTTCCACCCAGTACCTGGCACATAATAAGTGCTTACTAAAAAACATTAAAAAAAATTCTGGGTTAGATGTAAATAAATATATAACCTCTTAGAAATGGCTGGTGCATTTGCACTGCGATGGGGGTTGAGGGGGAAGTCTTGTTGAGGAGGGAGGATTTTAGGAGGACTTTGAGTATGGGGAACACTGGGGACTGGGAGATTTGGTGAAGGAGGGAGTTTCAGGCTGGGGAAGAGCATGAGTAAAGAATTGGAGGTGGGGAGAGTTAAGAGGAAGGAACAATGATGAGGTTGGCTTGAGAGGAATGAAGTGAGTGAGCTGAAGAGTAACAGATGAAGAGAACAGAAAGTTAAGGTGGGGAGAGTTGAGGCCAATCATGAGAAGTTCATGTTGGATGTTGAAAGAAATGGGAAACTAATGTTATGTTTTGAGATGAGGTATCACTTCAAAACAGTGATATTTGGAGTTGTGTGAATTATAGATTTGAGTGGGGAAAGAGTCATTCAATCATGTTTTTTGAGTGCTTACTGTGTGTAAAGTACTGTACTAAGCATTTGGGAGAGAACAATATAACAATGAACTGACACTTTCCCTACCCACAACAAGCTTACAGCCTTGTTGTAACAAGATACTAGTATACATATTACTATTTATAGACAGATATTAATATAAATAAAGAGACTCAAGGCAAGAAGATTGTTTGAGGAGGTGGGGAATGAGTCCACTAATTCTATTGTATTTGCTTCTCACAAATTAATGATATGTTGGCGAGGGCAGAAATGCTCATGGAAAAAAAATCCATGTAAACTGTATCACAGAATATTTTATTAAAAGAAGAAAATGGGTTAAGGAGGCCTGGTGGTTAATTGTTGTCTCTTCTTACTATTGAAATTAAAAAGGAGAGTCATATTTGGGTTGGTTTTTTTTTTTCCAAATAGATGGTACTTATCAACCACTTATTATGAACCAATAGATGCTTGCTTTCAAGTAGAACTGGAATTAGTCTCCTGTTAGTTTTTATCATCTTGTGGTTATGCTGTTTACTCTTCTTATCTTGGCCTGGGAATGACTCTTAAATCTGGTAAATGGAAGACAAGATTGACTGTTGACTCTTGCTAAACTCTTTCATCCTCCCTCCCAAATCCTCTTTCATCTAACTTTCCCATCTCTTTTCCCCTATTCACCCTCTCATCTACATCACCTATGTATTTGGGTCACTTCCCCTTTAGCTCTTTGATACTTATTCCACCCCCACAGCATTTATGCACCTATTCCTCTACTCTGTCCTTTTCCCCACCAGTAATTCATTTTAATATCTGTCTCCTCCACTATATTGTAAGCTTCCTGATTGCAGGAGTCATTTCTACCAATTAATTATATGTTTGTACTCCCCCAAGTGCCTAGAGAAGCAGTGGGGCTTAGTGGATAGAGCAAGGGCCTGGGAGTCAGAAGGAGCTGGGTTCTAATACCTCTCCACCACTTGTCTTCTGGGTGACCTGGGGCAAGTCACTTACTTTCTCTGTGCTTCAGTTATCTCAACTGTAAAACGAGGATTAAGACTGTGAGCCCCATGTGGGACATGGACAGTGTCTAACCAGATTAGCTTGTATTTACCTCAGGGTTGAATACAAATGCCTGGCACAGAGAATGAGCTTAAATACCATAAAAAAATTTAAAGTGCCTAGCATAGTGCTCTGCACATAGCAAGCACTCAAATGCTAATAATCGATTCCCATCACAGTTGATAACATCAGTCAATCTCCAGTCTTTCGAGCCTGTGACCTTGGTATTATTCTTGACTCCTCCATACTCAGCCTGAGGCCAAATCCTGTCAATTCATCCTGCACAATATTCCCAGAATCTGCCCTACCTAACCCATCCAAACAGCCATCAGATGGCTGATAGTTTTATCCCGCCATAATTATTGCATCAGCCTCCTTGCTGACCTCCCGGCCTCCAGTTTCTCCCCTTTCTAGACCAGACTTTACTCTGCTGACTGGAATGGAACATATGACTAAAATATTCATCTGCCCATTTTTCCCCACTCCTCAAAAACCTCCAGTGGCATCCCATTGCTCTTTTCTCCTGATATATGCCAGCTTGCATGCTGCATTCCTCCCAAGCTCCCCTATACACTGTGCCTTGTTCTGATTTGTCCTGCCACTGACCTCTTGCCCACCCCCTTTCTCCTGGCTGGAGCTCACTCCGGAAGTTCCACACTACAAGAGCAGCATGGCTCAGTGGAAGGGCCCGGGCTTGGGAGTCAGAGATCTTGGGTTCTAATCCTGGCTCCACCACTTGCCTGCTGTATGACTTCGGGCAGGTCACTTAACTTCTCTGTGCCTCAGTTACTATCTCATCTGTAAAGTGGGGATGAAGACTGTGAGCCTCATGCAGGACAACCTGATTACCTTGTATCTCCCTCAGCGCTTAGAGTGAGCGCTTAGGAAATGCCATTATTAGTACTCTCCCGAGCACTTAGTACAGTGCTTTGTATATAGTAAGCATTCAATAAATATCATTAATTGATGTTGGGTAGGAAGAACCAGTAGAGCTTTGCAGTAGTGTGAATGTGAGATTTGAATATAAGAGTGGAAATAGAGCCATGAGTTTTTTTTTGTTTGTTTGTCCTCTAGAGTGTAAGCTCATTGTGGGCAGGAAATGTCTTCCAACTCTGTTTTACTCTTCCAAGCACTTCAGTGCTCTGAAAGTGCTCAAATGGGAGAAGCAGCCTGATCTCAAGGAAGGAGAGTGAGAGATATCACCGATATCACACAGCAAGCACCTGGAAAGCTTGATTAGAACCCAGGTCCTCTGACTGCCTGTAGGCTCGTTGTGGTCAGGGGATGTGTCTACCAAATCTGTCATACTGTACTCTCCCAAGGGCTTAGGACAGTGTTCTGCACACAGTAAGCATTCAGTAAATATGATTGATTGTTTCATTAGTGTGAGAGATTCTATTTACTTGACTATTGAGAGATAGGTCAGAGAGCCTTGAGGGTTCAGAGAATATGTCTGGCCCTTGGCAAGCATCCAGGAAGCGATGTGATTTCAGGATGACTTTGAAGAGGGGCGAACAGTGACTCCTCAGATGTGAAGTGGGAGGGACTTCCAGCCAGGAGAAAAGGTGTGAGCAAGAGGTCAGTGGCAGGACAAATCAGAACAAGGCACAGTGTGTAGGGGAGCTTGGGAGGAATGCAGCATGCAAGCTGGCATATATCAGGAGAAAAGAGCAATGGGATGCCACTGATGGTTTTTGAGGAGTGGGGAAAAATGAGCAGATGAATATTTTAGACATATGTTCCATTCCAGTCAGCAGAGTAAAGTCTGGTCTAGAAAGGGGAGAAACTGGAGGCCGGGAGGTCAGCAAGGAGGCTGATGCAATAATTATGGCGGGATAAAACTATCAGCCATCTGATGGCTGTTTGGATGGGTTAGGTAGGGCAGATTCTGGGAATATTGTGCAGGATGAATTGACAGGATTTGGCCTCAGGCTGAGTATGGAGGAGTCAAGAATAATACCAAGGTCACAGGCTCGAAAGACTGGAGATTGACTGATGTTATCAACTGTGATGGGAATCGATTATTAGCATTTGAGTGCTTGCTATGTGCAGAGCACTATGCTAGGCACTTTAAATTTTTTTATGGTATTTAAGCTCATTCTCTGTGCCAGGCATTTGTATTCAACCCTGAGGTAAATACAAGCTAATCTGGTTAGACACTGTCCATGTCCCACATGGGGTTCACAGTCTTAATCCTCATTTTACAGATGAGGTGACTGAGGCACAGAGAAGTTAAGTGGCTTGCCCAAAGTCACCCAGCAGACAAGTGGTGGAGAGTTCTGACTCCTAGGCCCTTGCTTTATCCATTAAGCCCCATTGCTTCTCTGGGCATTTTGGGGGAGTACAAACATAATTAATTGGTAGAAATGACTCCTGCTTCCAGGGAGCTTATAATCTAGTGGAGGCGGCAGATATTAAAATGAATTACCGATGGAGAAAAGGACAGAGTAGAGGAATAGGTACATAAGTGCTGTGGGGGTGGGATAAGTATCAAAGAGCTAAAGGGGAAGTGACCCAAATACATAGGTGATGTAGATGAGAGGGTGAATAGGGGAAAAGAGATGGGAAAGTTAGGTGAAAGAGGATTTGGGAGGGAGGATGGAGAGTTCAGCACGAGTCAACAGTCATATCTTGTCTTCCATTCACCAGATTTAAGAGTCATTGCCAGGCCAAGATAAGAAGAGTAAACAGCATAACCACAAGACGATAAAAACTAGCAGGAGACTAATTCCAGTTGTAGTTGAAAGCAAACATCTATTGGTTCATAGTAAGTGGTTAATAAGTACCATCTATTGAAAAAAACAACGCAAATATGACTGTCCTTTTTAATTTCAATAGTAAGAAGAGTCACCTATTAACCACCAGGCCCCCTTAACCTTTTTTCTTCTTTTAATAAACTATTTTGTGATACGGTCTTCATGGATTTTTTTTTCCATGAGCGTTTCTGCCTTCGCTAACATAGCATTAATTTGTGATTGATCATTTTTTGTGGAAGGGAAGCAGATATTGGCATCCTGATGGCGTAAACTGGTCAGTGCCAGCTCTTGGTCAGCTGCCAGCTGTTCAATTAGGAGGTGAGAGCAAGTGATCTAGGCTGTTTCTGTCATTTATCTCATCTCTAAAGAGGGATGCTTTTGGCTTTGCTGAAAATGCCTCTCTAGACTTTAACACCCCCCATGGCCCGCTCAAGTCCCAAACCATTTTGATCAGTGAGGGATCTCTGCCTTTGGAAGAGTTCACCAAGGTTCAACATCATTCAACATGCTAGGAGGTGAATGGATGAAATGTAGAAAATGATCAGAGCTGTAATAATAATAATGCTATCAGAAAGGGATAGACTGTAGTAGCTAAAATATTATAATCCAAAAAAAAATGTTATGGGTAATTTTCCCCTCATAACCCGAGGACAGAAAACTTTATTACTATTTAAACTTCGATATTGCACCAATTAAATTTCAGCTTAGGAATCAAAGTTTCCAGTACACGTTTCATTTAAAAATGAATCTCTTTTCCTGTTCCCAGGAGTCTCTTAAGACCAACTTTTTAGTCTTCCTTTTCTTTCCTATTTTTAGTAACTATGAAAAAATAGGGATATTAACTTACGGATTCTTCACCAGTGTGTTCCTGGTTTGCTGATGCACGTAGCTTAAACAATACTATTTTCTGACCCAAAAAAAAGGAAGAAAAAAGAAATCCCAGCAAATCAGCTCTTTTTTTTCTTGCTGCATTTAACTTTTCTACCTCACAGCTCAGATTGCTTTTTTTAATCAAAGCAGTAATGGAAGAACAGTCCTTACACTCAAATGCAATCACATTTAATCATATTTAATATCCTTATTTCTCAGCTGATCAAACTTTAAAAATGTGATTGCTTTAGTTTGATTTAAAACTTAAGCTAAGTCAAACCCAATAAAGAAGTGTAGTTGGTTGTTAATGTGCTCCCACTGCCTTGTTTGTGGTTGTGACTCCAGCATTTTAAGATTCATAGGCAGAGACTGGAGTTTGCCTGGAGGAGAAGGGTGGGTATGGAGTGGGACCCATGTCGAACAGCGATGAAGAACGGTTGGATTCTGACAGGATTTGGACCCTCCAGAAAAGTGGAAGCACTCAGGGATTAGTTCTGCTGATGGTCCTCAAATTTCCCTCACTCTAATTCTCTCTGAAAACTGGCTAGAGTCTTGCATCACTGTGCTACGTGTATTTCTTGCAGTTCTCCAGAATTGTTTGCTCTGAGGCAGACTCTTGAAAGTCCACCTTCGGTACGAAGTACACGGAAGGCCTGGAACCAAAACTATTCTCTTTACGGCTTTCATCTACTTTAAAGTCCAGTGTAATTATTCCTTCATCCGACTCACACCATAATCTCTTTATGATATGCAAAATGCTTGGCTTTGAGTTAGGTGGAGTGTATATTAAACAAGTCACAGGGACATTTGAAGGGTAGTGGGGATCCAATTTTTCAAAGCTGATTATAGATGTCATGCTGGAGCATGGAAATCTTGGGGCACGAAGCTTCCTCCTAACAGGGATTCTGGGAAAATCCCTGTGCTGGAGCTGTCTGGGGAGAAGGAGAGTTTCCCAGTCTTGGAAGGTGACATGGGTATGCCTGGCAGGTTTTGAAGGAGGGGATTATGGCTTGTATGGCAGCTTTGGGGAAGCAGTTTGGTTGGTATAGTGGCTTGGAAGGGTGGGGGAAGAATTTGGTTTGTCAGGGGTTTTGGCTTTTGATGCCCTCCCCTAGGAGCTCCTTTCTGTCTCTTCCTGAAGACTGAATCAGTGCTCTGACCTGTTTGCTTCCCTGATAAAAATAATAATGATTATTATTATTATTGTGGTATTTAAGAGCTTGCTATGTGCCAGACACTGTACTAAGCGCTGGGTTGGATACAAGCAAATTGGGTTGGACAGAGTCCCACATAGGGCTCACAGAATCAATCCCCATTTTACAGATGGGCCAACTGAGGCCCAGTGAAGTGACTTACTCAAGGTCACACAGCAGACAATTGACGGAGATGGGATTAGAACCAATGACCTTCTGACTCCCAGGCCCGTGTTCTAGCCAAGCTGCTTCTGCTACTTCTGATCTAGGTGTGAGCTTACTGCTTTGTTAGGCACCTGGGACCGAGGAGATGATTTTTGATTTTTATTTTTTGATTCCTCAGTGGGAGTTCTGGGAGCTCTTGAGCTGGATATTGCTACACCTTCCCAACTACCATTCAGCAGTTTGCACTCCCCGCCCCCCATAGAATTTAAGTACATATCCATTGACATTCTCTAAGATGCATTTACTTAGTCATCTTTCAACTGCCCTTTCCCTCCTATCTGTTAAGTGTTTTGTTTCTACCTCCCCTACTAGATTACAACCTCTTTGGGGGCAGTCTCTCTGTTGTTTGGTCTCTTCCAAGCCTTTATTGTTATATTGTACTCTCCCAAGCAATTAGAATAGTGCTGTGCCCACAGCAAACACTCAATAAAAATGATTGCATGAGTGAATGAACTTAGTAGAGTACTCTGCACCCAGCCTCTTAAGCAAATATTACTGATTGATCAATTGTCTTTGTTGAGCTCTTTCTGTGTGCAGAGCACTGTATTAAGGGCTCAGGAGAGTACTATATAGCAGAATTGGTTAACAGGATTCCAACTCTTAAGGAACTTATATTTTAGAGGATTAGGTAGGATCTTTTCCTTTTTCTTCAGGAAGTAAGCTTTCTGTGAGTAAATGTCAATCATCATGAGAGATGGAAGTTAATGGGCTGTGATTCCCGACCCTACCAAGAATCGTTCAATCACGGGAAAATCGGGAACAACCCAAACCCCAATGAGAAATTTTGTTCGTTTCCTGTGTCAGGAAGTTTATTGAAGAAAATTGAAAAAAGATTCCTAGAAGCAGCGTGGCCTACTGGCAGTAGCTCGGGCCTAAGAGTCAGAAGACATGGGTTCTAATTCCTGCTCTGCCACATGTCTGCTGTATGACCTTGGGCCTTCTCTGTGCCTCAGTTACTTCATTTGTAAAATGGAGATTGACTGTGAGCCCCATGTGGAACAGGGACTGTGTCCAACCTTATTGCCTTATATCTACCCCAGTCTTAGAACAGCGTTTGGTACATAGCGCTTGACAAATACCACAACAACAACAAGTTGGCCATTCCAACTCAGAATATCCAAAATTGCCTTGGAAAGAAATTGAAATTGGTCCATAGTGTTCCTGGAAAAAAAAAATATAGCTAAAGACTGAGTCTCTTTCTGAGAAGAACCTTCAAAAAGAAGATTTTTTTGATTGGGGGAAAATAAAAATCTCACTGTGTTCCTGAAATTTACAGAGATGGATCACTAGGGAATAAGGTCTCCTTGGTATGTAGATTGATCCTATCTTAAACCCCAAACTCAGCAAGGAAGCCAAGTTGAGAGTTGGCAATTATCTGGTTAATGTGATGAATGTAGAGAGCCACTTTGGATAAGTGCGATCCCAAAGTACATTTATTAGTTGGGCTTACTCTGTTTGGCTATTTCCATTGATTGAATCAGACATATCTGGGCCCTGAGAATCTTGGCTATTCATCTAAAATTTGAGTCGTTTTACAACTCTTGCAAGGTGGGTCAGGTATTAGTGGTGGCCTGCTACCAGAAGTTATATCCTGGCACTACAAACTGTTTATCCTGTTCTCAGTCCTAGTTGTTGGAGTCAATTGCAAATGTCACTGAGGGTACCTATATATGTTTCCACCCGATGGGCGAGGTGTTTTTCTGTGCCATCTTTGAGCAAAAGCAAAGGTGTTCACTGCCTTCTTCAGGAACTGTTTGCTGGCAATTGGACTTCTTTTGCCTGTAGGAAAGGAAATCTGTGTTCTTTAACTCATTTTTAGGAGCAGCAGCTGCTTTAATTATCCACTGGGCTAAGACCTACTTCTCCACTAATCTGCCTCTTGTCACTTTGCAGGAGATAGTAATAATAATAATAATTACTGTGGCATTTGTTAAGGACTTGCTATGGGCCAGGCACTGGATTACTAAGTGCTGGGGTGGATACAAGCAAATCGGGCTGGACACAGTCCTTGACCCACGTGGGGCTCACAGTCTCAATCCCCATTTTAAAGATAAGGTAACTGAGGCACAAGGAAGTGAAGTGACTTGCTCCAGCTCATTCAGCAGATTAGTGGTGGAGCTGGGATTAGAACCCAAGACCTTCTGACTCCCAGGCTTGTGCTCTACCATTATGCCATCCTGTTTCTTAGCACTGTCCTAGCTGGATCTGAGCTGAAATGAGGAAGTACTCCAGCCTCGACAATACACGATGAGAACAATCAATTGTATTTATTGAGTGCTTACTGTGTGCGGAGCACTGTACTAAGCATTTGGGAGAGTGCAACATAACACAGTCGATAGGTGCGTTCCCTGCCCGTGACAAACATACAGTCTAGAGGACTGAAATTGATGATGGAAAACCCCTCTGACCCAGAAAATAGTGGCCTTTTTCAGATCTTTCTATGACTGGATATGGGATATTGCTTGGAATCAAAAATGACACGATACTAAAAGTTCGCAATGCTGTAATCATCAAGTTCTGCTCTATGGAGCATAAAGATAAACTCTAAGTTGCTGGCATACAAAAGCTTGGGAACTATTTCACAGGATATACGGGAAAAAAACCCCTACATTTTCACTGGTAGGATAAGGTCTCCACCACTGAGGGCTTTCGGACAGTGTTTGTGAAGATCCCTGTTTGCCACGAGGAAGACTTTAGACTATTTTAACTAATGGAGAGCTAACATCTGATTCACAATCTTATGGTTGACAGCAAAAATGTCCTCAATTGAGCATTAGTGTTTATTGAACACTTAGTCTGGGCAGAGCACTGTTCTAAGAGCTTGAGCGTGTAATAGAATCAGTAGAAACGATCTCTGTGCTTGAGGATCTTACAGTCTATCTCTTGACTTTACCTCGCATGTGATCTACAATCCTATGAATTCTACAATTTCCTTTTGTCCCAGGCTGTTTCCAGTTGGATGCCCTGCTGACACTTAAAACTCAGTGGCTTAAACCAATTACTCACTTTCCCTCTTAAATCCACAGCTTTTCCTCATTTTCCCATCTTATAAATGGCATCTGTGAAGTGCTTGCTATGTGCCGAGCACTGTACTAAGTATTGGAGAAGGTACAAGATAATCAAGTCAGAAACAGTTCCTTGCCCCAAATAGAGTTCACGGTCATTTAGAGGAGAGGAGAGCAGGTATTGAACGCCCATTTTACAGATGATGAAATGGTGGTTCAGAGAAGTAAAGTGACTTGTCCAAGGTCACACAGCAGACAAGTGGTGGAGCCGGGATTAGGACCCAGGTCCTCTTCCCACTAGGCCATGCAGCTTCCCATTTCTCTTTTGATGATACTGCAATTCTCTGTCCCAGAAGTCCCAAAGCTTCAGTATCATCCTTGACTCCTGGCTATTTTGCAACTTTCAAATTCAATCTACTGCCAAATTCTGCTTACTGTCCATTCACAGCATCTCCCAGATCTACCCCTTCTTTTCCATGCAAACAATAACCCCAGGCTCTAGACTTACCACAGCTAGAGGAGCAGCGTGGCTCAGTGGAAAAAGCCCGGGTTTGGGGGCCAGAGGTCATGGGTTCGAATCCCGGTCTACCACCTGTCAGCTGTGTGACCGTGGGCAAATCACTTAACTTCTCTATGCCTCAGTTAGCTCATCTGTAAAATGGGGATTAACTGTGAGCCTCACGTGGGGCAATCTGATGACCCTGTATCTCCCCCAGTGCTTAGAATAGTGCTCGGCACATAGTAAGCGCTTAACAAATACCAACATTATTATTAGACTTCTACTGTATTGGCCTTTTCACTAGCCTCCCTGCCACTAGCCTTTCCTCCCACCAATATTCCCTGTCATATTTACTGAGAGCTTACTATGTGCAGAGCATTGTACTAAGCACTTGGGAAAGTACAATACAATAGTCACATTCTTAAGGCAATGCTTGTCCCATATCTCTCCTCTTTCTTACCTGGGGAACCAGAGAAGAGAAATGGGCCATTGTTTTAATTTGCCCGGTAGAAATCACCAGTCTCCCTGGGTGAATGTCTACTTGCAAGCCTACCTTACAGAGTTATCTTCCAATGACTTGTGCATTTATGAAAGAAGGATGTGTGAAGTTCAGAAGGGAGAATTCACCCTTTCTCAGGGAATTATTTCTCTTCACAGGACTAACAATGTACCTGGAATGAAATCTCTGATTGTTCTCTTTTTGAAACTCAGTCAAACTGCAGTCCAAGATCGCCGGATCCTGTCAGAGGTTGTAGTTCAGCAGATGAAGGTGGTGGGATGGGCGAAGCAAAGGGAGGAAGCCTGCTAGGAAACACATTTAGGAGGAGGAGCAGTGTGACCTAGTGGAAAGAGCATGGGCCTGGGAGTCAGAGGGTCTGGGTTCTAATCCCGGCTCTGCCACTATGGGCAGGGAACATGTCTGCTAATTCTGTTGTATTGTATTCTCCCAAGTGCTTAGTACAGAGCTTTGCATATAGTAAACACTCCATAAATCCATTGATTGCTTGATTAATTGCCTGCAGTGTGACCTTGGGGAAATCACTTCACTTCTCTGTGCCTTGGTTCCTTCATCTGCCAAATAGGGATTGGATTCTTGTTCTCCCTCCTACCTAGCCCCATGTGGGACCTGATTATCTTGTATCTACCTCAGTGCTTAGTACAGTGCTTGGCACATAGTAAGTGCTTAACAAATACCACAGTTATTTATTATTATTACTTTTAAAAGGCTTGGAGACTTTTTCAGAAATGCTCTCCATACATGGCTCACGTTGCCGTTATTCAGCGTCCTCCCCTTCACCCAACCCACCAGAACACAGAGGAAAAAATTCACGATGTAGAGTTCACCCAAATCTACTTAGCAGGCAAGTCTAGTTTCCTTGTGGCTCACGAGCAACCCCATTAACCTCCAGCCTTTGATAAATATGCAGTGCCTCCGAATGTCGCATAAACATTTTTGAGAGAGCAAATTGAGAGTAAACAAAATACAAGTTAAAATGATATTAAGGCCTTGATGGCTGATCAATCATTTATACATAGCCAACTAATCACATGGGTACTTGAAAGCAAACTGCTTCCATCCCAGGGCCCAAGGAAAAAAGTCACTCTTGTCTTGTCTTCCCTCATTCTGTCTTCCTAAAAGGGAAATTGTCCACGGAGTTCTGGTTCTTAGTTACATATCCGCGTCTCACTCCCGCCTACATTCCCTTCATCTCTCTCTCCCTGATTTAGGATCCAAAGCCACCAGAAAGACAGCCTAGCTTCCAAAGTTAACTTAATAATGCAGGAAAAGGTG
Source organism: Ornithorhynchus anatinus (assembly GCF_004115215.2). NCBI lineage: Eukaryota > Metazoa > Chordata > Mammalia > Monotremata > Ornithorhynchidae > Ornithorhynchus > Ornithorhynchus anatinus. The sequence goes on from NC_041728.1 coordinate 57,088,710, forward strand.
ATGGAGGCTTCTAACTATGCTGAATCTTCTTTCTTGGTGGAAGAACTGTTATGGTGGAATTGAGGAATTGTCTTATGATACTAATAAAATTGAAGATTTTAGTTTTAAAGAGCTCATTATGTGCCAAGCACGGTACTAAGGGCCAGGGCAGATACATGATAATTATGTCAGATATTGTACCTGCCCCACATGGGGATCACAGTCCAAAGGGGAATAGGTATTTCACCCCCATTTTATAGAAGAGGAAACTGAGGCACAAAGAGGTTAAGGTCACACAGCAGGCAGGTGGCAGAGCTGGGATTCGAATCCAGATACCCTGACTATCAGGAAAGTGCTCTTTCCACTAAGCTTTACTATCACTATCAAAGTATTATTGATTAAGGACTCCTCAGGAGCATGCAGTAAAAGATGTGATCCCACCCTTGAGGTTACCCCGGGTGCAATGGAGCAGCTGCTTCAGGCTAGGCGACACAGGGGTCCCCAGTGGAAATGGGAAATGGAAGCAGTTCAGCATTTCAGGCTGAAGTTGGGAGCCATGTTGGATTATGATTATGTGGCTCTTGGATGTTCCCTCTGAGCCAGGGAAAAGCTAGGCAGGAGTTGAGGAGCTTCTACTTCTCAAACCTCCTCACCGGGACTTTCAGGTTTGGGCCTACTGATCCCCCCCCCCCAAGCTGGCCCTCCTCCCTGTAGCTGGCATCTTTATTCTGATGGTGATTGGCCCACTGGATCTGGAGCCCCACCATCTCACTCATCAGCTCAGAGTTTGGAGCAAGAAAGGAATCACTTGGAGTCAGTTATGAGAGGGGTGGGCTTTCAGGAACTGCCACCAAATATTCATGCCAGCATTTCCCAGTAATGTTGTGTGAACCAGGTCAGTCCCTACTCAAAGACTGGAGGAAGATAGTAGGCACACATTGGTGAATATAAATTAAGAATGGAAAATATAGATTTCAGTACTGGAGACCAGAGTACAAAATATAGTTTTAAATAATGGAAACCTAGAATGAACACCCAAGAAGCATCATGGCCTAGTGGAAAGAGCCTGGGAGTCAGAGGACCTGTCTGCTGTGTGGCCTTGGGCAAGTCACTTAACTTCTTTGTGCTTCAGTTTCCTCAGCTGTAAAATGGGGATTAATCCATTGTATTTATCGAGCACTTACTGTGTGCGGGGCACTGTACTAAGCATTTGGGAGAGTGCAGTGTAACAGAGATCGTAGAAACGTTCCCTGACCACAGCAAGCCAACAGTCTAGAAAAATTAGCTTGACTGTGAGCATGACTTGGGACAGGGATTGGGTCCAACTTGATTATCTTGTATCTACCAGAGCATTTTATATGTTGTCTGGCAGGGAACTTGTCAGCTAATTCTGTTGTACTGTACTCACCCAAGTGCTTAGAATAATGCTCTGCACACAGTAACTGCTCAATAAATACCACTGATTGATTGGCTGGCACATAGTAAGTGCTTAACAGAAGATATTACAAAAATAATGAAGAAATGGATAAATATGTGAGTGCTGAGATTGATGAGGATATTGGCACCAATCTGTCCCCAAATCCTGTTGGTTCAACTTGAACATTACTCAGATCTGCCTTTTCCTCTCCATCTAAACTGATATCATGCTAATCCAAGAACTTAACCTAGTCCACCATGGCTACTGCATCAGCCTCCTTGTTGATCTACCTGCCTCCAGTCTCTCTCCATTTCAGTCCATACTTCACTCCCCTGCCCAGGTTATTTTTCTAAAAAAAAAAAAATTCAGTCCAGGTTTCCCCACTTTTCAAGAATCTCCAGTAGTTGCCCATACACCTCTGCATCAAAAAGAAACTCCTTACCATAGACTTTAAAGCACTCAATCACCTTGCCCCCTCCTACCTTACCTTCTTGATTTCATACTACAACCCAGCTCACACACCTTGCCTAATGCCAACCTACTCACTGTACCCTGATCTCATCTATTTTACCACCGACTCCTCACCCATATCCTGTCTCTAGCCTAGTATGCTCTTCATCTTCAATAGACGATATGTCTCGCCTTCGAAGCCTTTTTAGGAGCACATTTCCTCCAAGAGCCTTTCCCTGACTAAGCCCTCATTTCCTCTTCTCCCATTCCCTTCCACATCACCTTTGCACTAAGGTTTGCCCTCTTTATTCACCCCTTGCTCAACTCCACAGCATTTGTATATACATCTGTAATTTATATTAATGTCTGCCTCCCCCTCTAAACTGTAAACTTCTTGTGGGTAGAGACTCTACCAACTGTTTTAGGATGTACTCTCTCATGCAGTGCTACAGTGCCTTCAGGCCCAATCTAGAGGTAACCAGCTGAATCTCCCTCTGAATATTTCCAATTTTCAGCCAATGCTACAGATGGCTATTCCAATGTAGATGTGGCCTAGAATAGCTTGGGAAATAAGCCGAGGGAGAAGTTAAACCTATCCTCCAACGTATTAGTGAGCTCTCAAAAGATGCTTTGGCCACAAGCCCACCCAAGCATTCATCTTTAAATATACTTTGCCTGCTCTCCAGCACGGGTTCACATTTTTGCAGCTTCTTCTCTTAAAATGACCATTTAAAAGTAAACACATAAAAACTAAAAGAAACACCCCCCCCCCATCATCTTCATTTTTACTATCTTATTCATGGGTAGATTTTAGTTTGGCCCAATCTGCTGGGAAAGAGTTAAATTTCAATTTGGGCCCAACAGTGTCAATGGGAGGAGAAGGTGGCAATCTCAACTGAATAATAATCTCTCTGAATATTAGGTATATGCACAAAGAATCTAATATTACAGGGGAAGTGCCCTGAGAGCAGGGAATGTTCTTTAGCTTCTGGTGTACCCTTGCAAGGGTTCTTAATACTGTGCTCTTCCCACACAGGAGAAGCTCCATAAATGCCACTGGTCCAACCCTAGACTAGCATTATCCACATTCAGAAACAAGGGAGTAGCTCAATTTTCTTGAAGTTTGGGAGAAGGAATAGCGAAAGGAGCAGGTCAGTCAATCAATCAATCAATGATATCTATTGCATACTAACTCTGTGCAGAGCACTATGTAAAATGCTTGGGAGAGTACAAAAAAAAAAGAGTTGGTAGACAGGTTTCCTGCCCACTAGGAGCTTACAGCCGAGATGGAGAGCAGATATAGATTCTGCTAGTCTCTCTGAGGATGTCTTTAGTAAGACTGGCACAAGCCCATGTTTGTTGATCTGTCAGTCTGTTCTTTGAAGATGGTGGGGTTAGAAGGAAGAAATCAACAACAGCAACATAAATTCCTTCTACCAGAAAGCAGCTTACAGTCTAGCTGGAAAGCAAATACAGATTCTATTAGTCCCTCTGAGGGTATGTCTTTAGTAAGACTGGCACAAGCACATGCTTGTTGATCCATCAGTCTGTTCTTTGAAGATGGTGGGGGTAGAGGAAAGATATCTACAACAAAAATTCCCTCTACCAGAAAAGAGTTTTGTGCATTTTTTGGTTTGAGAGAAAATCTCAAGTGAAGCAGTCTTCCTGGAGGAGAATTTCACCAATTCCTGGTGGAATTTGGTGGTGATACATAATATGATGGTGTCAGTTTTCTCGTCAAGAGATGGGGTGAAGATTTCATTTGCTTCAAGTCGTGGGTGTAGTAGATTGATCCAGAGAATCCATTTCAGTCAGGGGAGGATAGGTGCTGATGAAGTTATGAGCTTACTGCGCCTTTTAAAATGAAAAATTTAAACAAGTAGAACCTTACAGGGTTGATGCATTAAGCCGACACTAGATGTAAATCAAACAACATCTAAATGTCCTTTAACAAAGTCAATTACGTTACATAAGCTTAACAGACATGGGACTCCTTTATCCTCTGGATCTTCTGCTTTTTCCTCCGTTACTTTAGCGGAGATAAAGAATTACCACAGATGCAGAAGATTATTTATGGCCCCTCAACATTAGTCTATAAATTGGATGAAATAAAAAAATTTAAACAAAAATGGGTGCTTTATTAATGTTATTGGAAAGCAGCATTCCCTCAACATCACTGGAACCATCTACTGTATTCCTGAAATCATCTACATTAGATTATGTAGATATGATCTATGAAAATACTTCTAAACTGAATCTGTCGAGACTGCAGAGAGTGTATAAGCAAATACTTAGATTTGCATTAGAATTTTGACTTTGAAATCCATTACCGCAAGTTAGTTGCTGACTTTGATGGGCTGCCTTTATGGGAGAGGAAGGTAGAAAGGCAACACGGTTTAGAGATGCTCACAGACTGTGGTGGGTGATTTTTTTTTAAGAAAAGGCCATTTAAATCTCTTTTGAAGGTCAATCCCACAGGTTATTAAAGACTTAATGAGAGGGAGGTTGCCCAGAGAAATAACTGATTACCACAGGTTTGCCCTAAGGAAGGGTAAAGAAAGTGGGAGCTGGAAACTCATAGAATTAAATTGCTGGAAGGGACTTCAAACACTGTGGTACTTATAAAGTGCTTTCTATGGGGCAAGCTCTGGGATAGATACAGGATAATCAGATGAGATAGGCCCTGCACTACACGGGGCTGACAGTCTAAGTGGGAGGAAGGATAGGTATTCAGTCCCCATTTTGCAGATGAGGAAACTGAGGCCTGTGAAGTTAAGTGAATTGCCCGATGTCACACAGCATGCAAGTGCTGACACCAGATTAAAACCCAGGTCTCCTGACTACCAATCTTGTGCTCTTTCTTCTAGACCATGCAGCTTCTCTGGTAATGATATAGTTCAGTCCCTTGTCTCCAGGCAAGCTAGGCAGAACTTACCAGCCACATGCCTGCACGGACCTCTTGTAGTACTCTGTGATAGTATCTTGCTAGACTGAACGTTCCTTGAGGACAGGGATCGTGTCTACTAATTACTGCACTGTCCCATGCATTTAGGAGAGGGCTTTGAATAGACTATGAGCTCACTCTGGTCAGGGATTGTCACTCTTTATTGTTGTATTGCACTTTCCCAAGTGCTCAGTACATTGGTCTGCACACAGTAAGTGCTTAATAAATACGGTTGAATGAGTGAATGAATAAGCACACAATAAATAGTAGAGATTGATATTTGCTCTCCCTGAAAGTCAAGGAGTTCTTTTTTGAAGTCACCTACCTCTAACTGCAGTTTTTGATCCCTTTCCTCTTTACTTCTCATGGTGATGAAGAAAGACTGATTACATCCTACTCATGGCAAGAGTCTTCTCACAGACGTGTCTATTATTGTCACTTGTTAGCTTTCCTTTCTCCCAAATATATACCAAATCATTTAACCTTTCCTCATAGGACCTATTTTTTCTTGACTCACCAGCCTCGATGCCCTACTCTGGACCTTCTCCACTTTCTCTATCGACTTCTAAAATGTAAAAATCCTGTGTGGACCTAATACTATAATAAAGGTTGGACCACCGATGGAAGAGGAAAAGGCATAGAAGCAGCTCTTGTGTCTCCTTCACCCAATAGTGGATTCCTATGTCATATTGCCTTTTGTTTTGTTTGTTTCTAAACTGCTGGGACACTCAAGATGACCATGGAGATATCAGGGTTAGAGTGGTTTGAGAAAAATCACTCAACTCCACTCCATCAACTTTTCTGCCTAGAGGATGTTGAATCAGTGATGAATCATCTCCATAACTTCCACATCAAAGGATGGAGTAAATCTTCTTTTCTTCCCCGAGGTTTCTTGAGATTCAGGATTGTTTACCTGCATCTGGAAATTCCTTCACACATGTCGTGGTTTTTCCTTGTCAATGGGCACTCCACATTTTTCCAGGTCAACTCCGATTGTATTAGCCTGTCGTGTACTTAAATGGGAGGTCCAGATTTCCTTCTTCCAACTGAACTGACAGTGGCAATCTGCTTCCTGTCAGAATGGATCACTAAGAAGTGTCATTCATAATCTTTCCCTCTATTGATTCTGGTCAGTAGGTATTGACAGTTTAAAAAGATTATGTTTTAATTGGGGATCAGATAGATGGCATTTTAAGGTATTTAGTTTCACTTTGTGACTAGCTATAGATTATCTGAGTGGTTCTACAACTCAAGGAGGACAAAGATTAATGGGCTGTCCTTTTCTTTGGGTGACCCTGGGGGTAAATGTAGTTTGGGCTAAAGTGACTGAAAATCTTTTTCTATCACAGGGCTGAAAAGGTTGACTGTGAATTCATTAGTGTTATCTTTGTTTAGGGTATAAAATCTACACATGAAAAAGCTTGAATGGATGCACAATTTCTCCATCCTCCATAGGGTTGATGTGGTCAGGAAAGGTGAGGAGAGAAATATTTCTCAACCACCAGTGTAGCTCATTTATAAAGAGGAAATGTTGGAAGAGCTAACTCTGGAGAGCTCTTTAATGTAAAATGAAAATTCAGTGAGAGTTGTTCTAAATTTTCATATTTATGCCAACTGAGTGTGATGAAGAGATCTTCCTTCCTGTTCGTTAAGAGTTATAAATGGGAAGTCTCGAGCCGAAACCATATTTCTCTATCTTGGCCAGTCAAGTGGTAGCCATGATACCTGAGGACTGGAGTTTACCAAATCGTGAATGGGTTGGATGAGGTGGACAAGGATTAGTTGCTCACATATCCAACATCACCAGGACAAGGCACACTGACTGAAGCTGGACGGTGGTAGCTTCAAAACAAACAAAAGGAAATACTCTTCACAGAGCAGGTGGCGTGCATATGGAATTCTTCACCACAGGAAGTTGGGCATATTGAAAATACACCCAGTTCTCCTATAACGTGGGAGTCGAGTTCTTGCCAAACCCAATGTTAAGGAAAACTTGGGCTGGAATGCTTGCATGTTTCAAAGTGGTATGCCTGTGCACAGCCGTTTCTCCCAATATTGCGATACGCTATATCCAAACAGGCTCGTGTTGTCGGACAAATGTTCCTGAATTACCTAACAATATTCTAGCCAAAGGATATTGTAAAAACCCACACTGTGGTAGAGCAGAACATATCAGTTGGTATGGATAGATTCTATTCTACTACTACTATGTCTTGTCTTATGCTGTCGAGTCATCTCTGACCCATAGCGACTCCGAGGACACATATCTCCCAGAAGGCCCCACCTCCACCTGGAATCGTTCTGGGAGTGTATCCATATGGCTTTCTTGGTAAAAATTTGGAAGTGGTTTACCATTGCCTCCTTCCACGCAGTAAAATTGAGTCTCCACCCTAGACTCTCTCCAGTGCCGCTGCTGCCCAGCACAAGTGAGTTTTGACTTGTAGCAGATGGCCTTCCACTCGCTAGCCACTGGCCAAGATAGGAATGGAATGGGTAGGCCTCTGCTTGGCTCTCCCTCCCTTAGCCGAGACTGGTAGAGTACTGGAAACTCTCCAGGTGCCATCCTGAGAGGGGTGGGTGTGTTGAGGAAGTACAAATACAGGAAAACCTGGAGAGGAGCAAATTTACCCCCTAAGCACTTGGGTACTCACCCCACTATTTCCCTTGATCTGTTAAGCAACCAATCAGTGGTATTTATTGAGCCCTTACTGTGTGCGGAGCACTGTACTAAGTTCTTGGGAAAGTACAATACAGTTATGTTTGTAGACCTAACCCTTGCCCACAAGAAGATTTACTGCTTCCCCCTATCTGTAATTTTAGTTTATTTTCCCCACGAGATAGTAAGCCCTCTGAGGGTAGGGCTTGTGATAACTATACTATACTCTTCCAAGCACTTAATACGGTGTTCTGCCCAGAGTGAGTGCTAAGTAAATACTACTGATGAATTTAGGAGGGAAGGTAGGCTCAGTATTTTTTTTTTAATTGACCACTGAATTGCAACACTTCTTCTAAGTTTCTAGTTTTCCTATGTATGGTAGCTGGAGATAACATTTCAGGCTATTGTGGGCCAAGTTAATTTTTTCCTTTCAAAAAAGAGAAAATAACCTTTTTCTATTTTTTCTGCATGCCTCTAACTAGCATTCCCAGACCTCCTTTTCTCTGACTTTCCAAATGTCTTTTCATTTTTCTGTTTCTCCCTTCCATCTTAGTTGGACTTCAATCAAATAATAGTGTTTATTAATGTTATCAATGGTTGTTTTTTTTTTTTTTAGCATTTTCTGTGTGTCAAGCACTGTTCTAAGTGCTGGGGTAGATACAAGTTCATCAAGGTGAACACAGTCCCTGCCCCACATAGGGCTCACAGTCTAAATAAGAGGGAGAACAGGTTTTTAAATCCCCATTTTACAGTTGAGGAAACTGAAGCGAAGTGAAGTGACTTGCCCAAGGTCTCACAGGAGGCAACTGGCAGAGAGACTGTGAGCCCATGTTTAGGCTGTGAGCCCACTGTTGGGCAGAGATTGCTCTATCTGTGGCTCAATTGTACATTCCAAGTGCTTAGTACAGTGCTCTGCACATAGTAAGTGCTCAATAAATACGATTGAATGAATGAATTAAACCGCAGGTCTTCTATCGGGAGTAGGTGCTCTACACATATTAAGTGCTCTATAAATGCAATTGATTTTCCATTAGGCCATGCTGCTACATTGAATGTACACCGTGTGCAGAGCACTGTTCTAAGAGAAGAGGAGATGGGATTCACAGTCTAATGGAGGAGACATAAATAATTTACGGATAGTAAGAAAAAGAGAAAAAAGACCATGGGAAGATGGATAGGTGAATAGGTAAGTGCTTAAATAGTGGAACATATAAATCGTGTATAAAATACCATATCTCACCTTGGCTTCACGGACTCTGTCCTCTCCTGGTTCTCCTCTTACCTCTCTGGCCGGTCATTCTCGGTCTCCTTCGCTGGAGCCTCCTCCCCCTCCCATCCTTTAACTGTTGGAGTTCCTCAAGGGTCAGTTCTTGGCCCTCTTCCATTCTCCATTTACACTCACTCCCTCGGTGAACTCATTCGCTCTCATGGCTTTGACTACCATCTCTACGCAGATGACATGCAGATCTACATCTCCGCCCCTGTCCTCTCCCCCTCCCTTCGGGCTCGCATCTCCTCCCACCTCCGGGACGTCTCCACCTGGATGTCGGCCCGCCACCTAAAACTCAATGTGAGCGAGACTGAGCTCCTCATCTTCCCTCCCAAACCCGGTCCTCTCCCAGACTTCTCTATCACCGTGGATGGCACGACCATCCTTCCCGTCTCTCGGGCCCGCGATCTCGGTGTCATCCTTGACTCGTCCCTCTCGTTCACCCCACACATCCTATCCGTTACCGAGACCTGCCGGTTTCACCTCTACAATATCACCAAGATCCGCCCTTTCCTCTCCACCCAGACGGCTACCTTACTGTTACGGGCTCTCGTTATATCCCGGCTAGACTACTGTGTCAGCCTTCTCTCTGACCTCCCTTCCTCCTCTCTCGCCCCGCTCCGGTCTATTCTTCACTCTGCTGCCCGGCTCATCTTCCCGCAGAAACGATCTGGGCATGTCACTCCCCTTCTTAAACAACTCCACTGGTTGCCTATCGACCTCCGCTCCAAACAAAAACTCCTCACTCTAGGCTTCGAGGCTCTCCATCACCTTGCCCCTTCCTACCTCTCCTCCCTTCTCTCTTTCTACCGCCCACCCCGCACGCTCCGCTCCTCTGCCGCCCACCTCCTCGCCGTCCCTCGGTCTCGCCTATCCCGCCGTCGACCCCTGGGTCACGTCCTCCCGCGGTCCTGGAACGCCCTCCCTCCTCACCTCCGCCAAACTGATTCTCTTTCCCTCTTCAAAACCCTACTTAAAAATCACCTCCTCCAAGAGGCCTTCCCAGACTGAGCTCCTCTTCCCCCTCTACTCCCTCTGCCATCCCCCTTTTACCTCTCCGCAGCTAAAGCCTCATTTTCCCCTTTTCCCTCTGCTCCTCCACCTCTCCCTTCCCATCCCCACAGCACTGTACTCGTCCGCTCAACTGTATATATTTTCGTTACCCTATTTATTTTGTTAATGAATTGTACATCGCCTTGATTCTATTTAGTTGCCATTGTTTTTACGAGATGTTCTTCCCCTTGACGCTGTTTATTGCCATTGTTCTCGTCTGTCCGTCTCTCCCGATTAGACTGTAAGCCCGTCAAACGGCAGGGACTGTCTCTATCTGTTGCCGACTTGTTCATCCCAAGCGCTTAGTACAGTGCTCTGCACATAGTAAGCGCTCAATAAATACTATTGAATGAAAGTATTACGAGGCTAGGAGTAGTGAGGTAAATGTGGTGGTCGTATCCACCTAGAAGTGGTATCTAGAGCCATGAGAGTAGTTGAGCATCCAGAGGAAGTGAGTGTAAAGTTGAGAAGAGTAGGAGATCCAGAACAGTCTCTTGCGGGGCACCCACATTTAGGGGAAGAGACACTGTAGAAGAATTAACAGAAGAGACTAAGGTAAATCCAGTAAAGTAGGAAAGAAATCAGAGAAGCAGTCAGGCCTGATAGAAAGAGAATGGATTCTAATCCCAGCTCTGCCTCTTGTCTGTTGGGTGACCTTGGGTAAGTCACTTGATTTCTCTGTGCCCCAATTTCCTCAACTGTCAAATGGCAATGAAATCCCACTCCCTAGACTGTGAGGCCCATTGTAGGACAGAGACTGTTTCCAAACTGATTTCCTTGTATCTATCCCAGCACTTAGAACAGTGCTTGGCATATAGTAAGCGCTCAACAACTACCATAAGAGAGAATGGTGTCAGTAAAATCAAGGTGAGATAGCGCTTTCAGGAGGAAGAAATTAGGAAAAGGTATGGTGGTGTTTCCAGGATGGTATTAGGAAAGGACAGGACTCATTAGATTTAACCAGGAGGAGGTTGACGATTACCTCTGTTCAGTGGGGTGAGGGAGGTCGAAAGCATATCGTAGTGGGTTAAGAAGGGCGTAGCACGAATAGTAATCTCAGACTCTCGCTCATCTTCTAAGCTTCTTCTATTCGCCTATCTTTTCTCTCTTCCCGATTTTATTTATGTATCCCTATTCCATTAGCTAAAAATAATGACAAACTAAGAAATGACATGCAAAATCCAAGGCAACCGCTAGCCCCCAACAGAAAATGCTAATGCCAATGTTCTTGGGATCTTGCAAATTTGCACGAATGTAATTAGGATTGCTAATCAAACTCAAATATGTGCAATGTGGCCAGCGAACATGGCTTTCCCGGAGTGTTTAATCAGCATTCTTGTTGCTTTGCTGTCAGTAATTTTTTTTTTTTTCTGAATGCAAAAGAAAAAGTAGAAGGGGAAGAGGGTTGGTATAAATCACTTTCCACAATGCAATCCTCATGGTTTAAGAAACAGCTGAGCATAACAAGTTATTTATTCATGATTATCTCTAGTCATGGTTTGTTTCTGTTCTCTCATAATGTATATGACATTTATATAGCATAGCATGCATAATGTAATTACATATTTACATGAATTTCTGCTCTTTTTATTTGCCTGTATTTATGGTGAGTTTTGGAATCAGCATTGGGTATTCTTAAATTTCCATTCAGTGAAATGCACTTGCAATGACAAGGCCCCATAGACACTGAACCTCCTTCTGAAATGCCTCATGCTGTTTTTGGACACAACTGTGAAATCGGTGTCCAGTAGGCTAATATAGTAGTCTTACCATGGTATGAAACTGCTTGTACATATCTGTAATTTTAGTTGTATTAATATCTGTCTCCCTCTCTAGACCGTAAGCTAGTTGTGGCCAGAAAATGTGTCTGTTATTGTTGTACTCTCCCCAGTGCTTTGTACAGAGCTGTGCATACAGTGACAGACTGACTGACTGCTTGAACCAGAAAGGTGTTTGTCTCAGGAGAGAGGAAGGTGAAGAGTTGATAAATATATTTGAGGAAGAATATGCAGGACCTGGCAATTGATTGGATATATGACCTGAATGCTAGTAAAGAGGAGTCCCCATTTAGACTGTAAGCTCTTTGTGGGCAGGGGATGTGTCTACCGATTGTGCTGTGTTGTACTCAACCAAGTGCTTTGTACAGTACTCTGCACACTGTAGGTGCTCAATAATTACAATTAATGATGATGACAAGGAGGGGAAGATGGCACCAAAGCTGTGTGCTTTGGTTACAGGGAAGATGGTGGTGCTGTCAGTGGAGTTGGGAAAATGAGGAGGAGGGGAGAGTTAAGTAAAGGTAGATGAGAAGTTCAGTTTTGGATATGTAGTCTTTGAATTGCCGACGACGAGCCATCAAAGCGAAGCCAAACTGGAGGGGAAAGTAAATAAAGGATTGGATAGTAGGGAAAACATCAGGGAGAAACAGATAGATATGGGAGTCAATCATATGGAAGTGGTAGCTGAAGCCATGGAAATGTGAGCTCCATTTGCAACAGGGACTGTTGTTCCACATAATTAACTTGTGCTTACCCCAGCACTTAGAACAGTGATGGATGCTTAGTAAGCATTTAAGAAATATAATAACAATACTGTAATAATAATTCCTATCCATCTTTAATGTATTTTAATGTCTGTCTCCCCCTCTAGTCTGTAAGCTCCTTGTGTGCTGGGATCATCTCTACCTATTCTTTTATATTGTACTCTCCCAATCAATCAATCACTGGTATTTAAAGAGCGCTTACTATGAACAGAGCACTGTAGCTAAGCACTTGGGAGAGTTCAATTCAGCAGAACTAGCAGACACATTTCCTGCCCATAAACATTCATTAAAGTGTTCTGCACATAGTACGTGCTCAATAAATACCACTGATTGATTGAGTGAACTCCTTAACGGAGTAAGAGTAGCAGAAGGTGAGTTGGAGAGAGCTCTGTGGGGAGGGGGTGTGTCTACCTACTCTGTTATGATGTATTCTATTGAGAACTTAGTCCAGTGCTCTGCACACAGTAAGTGCTCGATAAATGAGATTGAATGATTGATTGGTCAAGCATCTACAGTTAAGAGAAAAGAGGTGGAAGAGGAGACAGCAAAAGAAAGAGAAGACCATCTGGGTACATAGAAAGAGAACCAGGAGACTACCATGTCAGCAAAAACAAAGTCAGAGGAAGGAGAAGGGGATGGTCAGTAGTTTTGAAAGTTACTGAAAGGTTAAGTGGGAAAAAGTAGAGTCCATTGGTCTTGGTTAGGAGGAGGCCATGGGTGACTTTGTAGAAGAAGTGAGAAAGAACAAAAACCAGGACAAAAAGACAGTTGGAGGAGAGAAAGTAAACTTTCCCTCTAGACTGTAAACTCTTTATCAGCAGGGAACGTATCTGCTAATTCTACTATATTGTAGTCTCCCACACGCTTAGTACAATGCTCTGCCCATAGTAAGTGCTCAATAAATACAATTGATTGATTGGGGTTAGGGAGGGAAGTGATAGGGGCCCTGGGTTTTGGGAGAAAGTTAAAGGGTTAGAATAGTTGGTGTGGGTTGGGTGCGTGAATGTCGATGAGATAGGAATAGAAAAGTCGCTGAGCAGAAGAGAGAACTGAGTGAGAGCAGGAGATAATATATTTGAGGTGATTGAAGCTGACTTGGTGCTTGTATTTCCAACAGCTGCCCACATTTTCAGCATTCTGCCACTTTTCATTACAACTCCTGCTGAGGGGGCCCATGACTTTGGAGTGATGCTGTATTCAGGGGGACCTGGGAAGGGGATGCGAAGAATCTGGAGCAAGCACTGGGGGCTGAGGAGGTTCCCCCCAGAGAAATGCTCCAGGGACCCTGTCATGTTCACAGAAAATGGCACATATGAAATCACTACCTTATATTGTGTCACATGCCCAGCCTAACGTGACAGCACTTGGGTCTCCTGGCCCGGTATCACAGGGACCACCCGTGGGCCACCCTAAATGTATCATCCAAGACAAATATAGTCTGGCACTCACATTTCCTTCGAAAAAATTCCATAATCAAACCACGATCCAAACATTATCAGGAAATAGGGAAAATATTTGCATTAAAAAAACCCAACCTTTATCATTGTTGCAGAGATAGATATTTAGTTGAAGGGATGTTTGAACTTTCCTCTAATGTGACACATCTTTACTAAAACAGTAAGATTAAATCTAAATCCAATGGGACCAGGTATTGCTTCCCCAGCTTCCCTTCCCACATGACTTTGCGTGATGAGGCCTAGGTAATCATAGTATATTTTTTTTTACATTGAGCAACAATATGCAGTTTCATTCAAAGTTCATATGCTACAGAAAATTAGAAATTAAGTGAAAGAATAATCAAAAGACCCTACAGGTTTGTGTTCCAAAGAGATAAATCTGTGATTTTTTTAATATGTCACCCCCTTACACTGAAAACTTGTGGGCATGGATTGTGTCTATCAACTCTTGTCTTATACTCTCACAAGCACTTAATACAATGCTCTTCACAGAGTAAGTGCTCAGTAAATGGCATTGATTGATTAGCACCTGTTAAATCTAATTTTCTGTGCTACTCCACCTGAGTCCAGGTTGTTTATGCTGTTCTCAGATGCCTGGCTGAGACGTATATTTTAGGGGGGCTTCAGTGGCTGAAAAATATGTAGATTACTTTCTTATGATATTTAAGTGCTTACTAAGTCATGGGCACCGTACTAAGCTCTAGGGTAGATAAAAATTAATCAGGCTGGACACAGTCCATGTCCCACATGGGACTCACAGTCTTAATCCCCATTTTACAGATGAGGTAATCGAGGCACAGATAAGTTAAACGACTTGTCCTAAGTCACACAGATAAGTGGCAGAACCAGGATTAAAACCAGGTCCTCCTGACTAGCAGACCCATGCTCTATCTACTAGTCCACCATGCTTCTTGCTTAGTTTCTGATGACTTTACTCAGGAAACAGTATTAGACTTTGAAGTGCAACCAAAGCTAAAGATGTGAGTAATTTCTCATATTGCTTGGCAGTAGAATACTGTACCTGCAGATAGCAGCAAATGTGTATGGACTGCAGAAAATATCTGTCGTTTATTAGACATGCTTGCACGTGGGAAATGAAAGAAAATAGACAGTCCTTTCTCCTTTTGATTAACCATGGCACACCTACTATGTGGTCTGCCTGACCCCAAACTAGCTGTCGTAACCCGATAATCTCCTGCTTGGGAACCTGCCTCCATGTGGCTTTCTGTCGCTAGGAGCCGACAGGGAGCGGAGGAAGTGTGTCAGAAGTCAGCTCGACTTTCCCCTACTAGTTAGTGGGCAGAGAAAGGATGAAAAGACCTGCAATTTAGTGTGCTATCAGTATCTATTAACATTTTTAATACTGAGTAATATTTTCAAAGGCTCTTTCTTGTCTCTCATATTTTGGATTCTTCTCCCGGAGTACAAGGCAATACCTTGGGTATTTCAGAGAGGGTCTAAAACCAGGAAAATGTCAGAGGTCTTCATTCTTCTTCCCCCCCATCCAGCAAGAGCTTGAGGGCCAAAGTAGTGTGGCCAATCATATTGTTACCTTTTAGCACGTGTGCTATTAATTTCCCTTTTCCACCATTATATTGTTTGCACTGCACAGAGTGGACCTGTTCAAACATATTAAGCAGTTTCTTTGATCTGGCTCACATGATTTATAGGCATTTTTCGGTGCCTTTAAAAAAATGAGCGTAAGATGAGGAAGATGAAAAGGGCTGGAAATGCTTTGCTCTCAAGGACCTTGTTCTCTGAAATGCTTGTTTTAGAGGCAGGAAGAGGCCGAGGATTGATTAATTTAAAATTTCTACAGTGCAGACAGTCAGCAATTCAAGTTTAAATAATGAAGCACAAGTGTTAAAGAAGAGCACATGGGTACCTGCTGCCAGTTTTCTCAAAAACTGTTGTCACTCATAGGCAGAATCACATATCCGGGTGCTTTTTTGCCTGGGCTTTGCTGACATGAACTCCCTCTTGCATTAAAAGGGATTTCGGTGGGATCTAGGGCTCCTTTATCTTATTTCCTAAAGGCCTTGCAAAGTGTCTGTTGTAGTCCAGACTGATAAATTAAGTGTTCTCCCTTAGTCATCTGGGGTGGAGATTTCCTGTGGAGTTTACACGAAATACTCCTACCTTCCAAGTTCCCATCCACATCCCATTGTGCCAAATTTCTGAAGAAATGCTTCTCCTCTGCACAACTCTCCAATTTTGACCCCCTACTGCCTTGTTCAGCTAAAGTCTGGATTAATCTCCCAGAAACCCAGGAGGCAGACATTCTCCTAACGCTACCTCTAAGACCAGACTGTCTCTCTGGCACCTACGGACAGCGAAATGAGCTCGGTGTGGACAGGGAATGTGTCTGTTTATGGTTGTAGTATACTGTCCCCAGCGCTTAGTACAGTACTCTGCACACAGTAAGTGCTCAATAAATGTGATTGACTGAAAGATGCCTACCCCAGTGACGGTTGTAATTCCAGTCTGAGGAACCAGCCTGGGCTCCTGCAAGGAAGAAGGTTGTGACTGGAGATACCTAACTTCTTGCAGTGCAGCAAACCTTTGATTCATTGGCTGGTTCCATCGATTGCTGGGGTTAGATTGGGCTCCATCCAAGCCCGCTTAGAGGGAAGCACAGGCCAAATGATTTTGGCACCTGGAAGTGTTTGTTTTAGGAGTGCCAAATCCCTTTTGAGCCTGATTATCATGTCAACCCATGGGCATCAGATGGTCTGAGCTTCTCAGAGACTGTGGGTGAGTAGGAAAAAGTGATGCCGGTTTATACCTTTCTTGAGGTGTGCCATTCAATTAAAGGAAGATAAGCTCAAGTCTCCAACTTGAGACATCTTAGCCTTTTGTCTTTAAAAACCCAAAGCAGAACCAAATGACCACCACCTTGGATTGGCCTGGTGCCATGTATGATGTCCTAAAAGGCAGAAAAAAATAATTATCTCTATGTCTCCCTTGTGCATAACCTTCTATCAGCCCAACAACAGGTTGGCTTGCCATCTGTCTACTCTTCTGATAACTATCTCTTGGAGTCCTGCCTGTGCGATGTATGTAGCTGCAGCAATCTCTTTCATTCACAAAAAAAATCCTCCGAATAGTGTGTTGGATTTGTATTCAAGAGTGATAATGGTCTTTAGGAACACCAAATGTGTATTTTGCTAAGCTTTTTCTTTTGATGTGACTGAATAGCATGCCGTGGTCCCATCCATTGTATTGTTAAGAACTGCTTTATGTTCCTTTCAGGGCAATCTTTTGAAATACTGACTCTGTTTAAGCTTCTGTTTGTTCTTTTACTTAATTGGTCCCCCTCTGATCTATTTAAGTCCATCTATAAACATTTCTCAGCACAGTGAAGGTTCTTGTGCTCAAGTTACGTGTACAACATGGATTACACCGGAATGAAATGATAATTCAAGGTGAGAAAAAACTCCCTGAAAAAGAATATGAAAACAACTCCTCTAGGAACTTGGTGCAGTTGTAGCATTTTAGAAGTACATGAACACTTCTGGCTTTTGGGTGTCAACTAATCCATACCCGCCATGGTCATCTGTGGGCTACGTGATGATGTTTAATGTTGGAAAGAAGCACATTCCATCCAATTTGTGCCATTCAAAATGAGGCTTATCGATTGAATGTTGGAACTGGATTCTGCAGACTTCTTGGAAAGGAATAAAATTGGACATCCTTGAAACATGATGGCAGTGGGTGTACCACACACATTTTAAGGGTCTGAGGAGTGCTGTCTTGAAGAACAGATCTCCATATTTGGCTGCCAAGATTCCCAAACCATTTGGGTGCAGGTGTTTCTCCATTAGAGATCTCGACAGCCAAAAAAAAAAAAAAAAATATGTAATCCATACTCCTGACATCACCAGGGCAGTGAACTCAAAATACCATTGGGGTTCTCGCCACCTGGCCTATCCTAGAAGAGAAATGGAAATTTAGGCTCCATAGGTCCACGTTGAGCCCCGGCCTTGTCGCACTCTGGATTCTGCTGGTCGTTTGCCTCGTAACTCCACCCTTGCTTTGACATCAGGGAAAAATGAAACCCCTTTTTTATTTTTGCTAGATGTCAGCCAGTGCCATAGAGCGACTGATAGATGGAGACATTAGGGAAGTTATTTCCATAATAGCCCCCCAATCGGATCCAGGGTACCAGTCGTGTCTCTGCGTCCCCATTCCTTGGTAACAAATGGCAGAATGAAAGCTCAGTGAGGAGCGGAGGCGTCATTGGCACGACTCCCTGCAATATTTCTGAGGAAAAGCATTTGCCCCACCATAAGCAACACCTCTGTGAATGCTACAGTAGCCTGGCCTTCCAAAATAACAGAAACAGAACATTCGCCTTCTCAGTGCCTATTTTGATGCCACAATATTTTTCCTGTGGATCGAAACTGCTCTTGAGGGAATGATATTTTTTAAGGAAGAATAGCAGTCTCTTTTGCCCCTCAGAAAACGTTTTCCTCCACTACCCTCCCCGTGGAGCTAAATATCTGTGTTTTGCTCATTTTCCAAAATACTTTGAGCCCATTACTTATGGGTTCTGGACTCTTTTCATGAGGAGAGTGGAAAATCAAACAAAGGACTCCATACGGTTCTCCTTCTTGATTCCCTAAAATGCACTCCCACACAGTTAAGTGTCAGTTCTGTTTCGCCTAGGGTGGCCGGCTGTTCAGATTTACACTGGACAGCCCAGTTTTCAGCTCTCCCCATCCAGTACTGACAGAGCATTGGATCATCTTCAGATCCATTATTTTTTTATTTTAGCAGCCAGCCTCTCTCTGCCTCAAGTCCTGGCACTGAGCTTCGCAGCTTGGAAGCAGTGCCTGAGTTCTCCGTGGCTTGGGGTTGAGAGAAATGGCTTTTCCTGGAGAAAAACTCTAGGTGTGGGAATATTCAGTGTCCTTTGGTAAAGTGGCGAGTATGATATCATCAAGTTGTGCTGCGCGCTCGACATAATGCGTGCGATGTTGCACAGTGCGCCTGAATGTTCTGCATTCTTGATTGCCGGCAGTGGCCGTCGTAATGTTGCTGAAGCTGAGTTCTCGAGGAGCCTTGTTTATGTACAGAACAGTTTCTTCTACCATCTCGTCTATTGGTACGAACCTGTGGGTTGTGTTCTATCCAGGCAGATGGGCTCTGTGGGAAGAATGATCCCTATTTCCTCATTCGCGGTATAGCCAACATTTACCAGACATTGCTGGTCTCGCGGCAATGACTGGTGTATTTTAAATTCAATTTTGCAAGGCCTTTGTGATTGTGAGGGACTAAATCATGTGTTCTCTTCTTGAATGCAAGCTTGCCTCATTTGGGGGTTCCCTTAAGAAGGCCTTCTCCCTAAAAAGGGACATGGAAGGGCTCTTGATTGGTCATTTGGTCCAACCCTCTCTCTAGGGATGGGAATGACTAAACATTCCAGGTCATATGGTGAGAAGCAACGTGGTGTAGTGGGTAGATCACGGGCCTGGGATTCAGAAGGTGATGGTTTCTAATCCCAGCTCCTCCACTTATCTGCTGTGTGACCCTGGGCAAGGCCCTTCACTTCTCTGTGCCTCAGTTACCTCACCTCATCTGTAAAATGAGGTTGAAACAGTGAGCCCTCTGTGGGGACAGGGACTGTGTCCAACCCGATTTACTTGTATCCACCCCAGTGCTTAGTACAGTGCCTGTCACATAGAGCTTAACAAATACCACAAATTCTTCTTCTTCTTCTTCTTATCTTTTCTGAAAGACTCTCCCACAACTTGAAACTCTATAACTCTATAACTTCCCTTAGAAGCCATTCCAGTGCTTTATCAGAGTGTTTCACAGTAAGAGTTCAGAGTGCCATACTAAGTTCTTGGGGAGTACAACAGAGTTACTATCACAATTTCTGCCCTCATGGACAATCTAATGGGTAATGAGGAGTTTTTCCTTAAAGCACCTGATCTGATTATTCTGTATCTATCCCATCACTTAGTGCTTGGCACATAGTAAGCACTTAAGAAATACCATTATTATTATTACTATTCTAATTTAAACAAACATTTTTCTAATTGACTCTTGTCCTGGTCACTTTCCTACCCATCACAAACCATCAAAGCCAATCAGTCAGAGGTATATATTGAGTACTTACTATGTGCACGACACTGTAAAAAATAAAAAATGGTGGTATTTGTTAAGTGCTTACTATGTGCAAAGCACTGTTCTAAGCACTGGGGGAAACAAGGTGATCAGGTTGTCCCACGTGGGGCTCACAGTTTTAATCCCCATTTTACAGATGAGGTAACTGAGGCACAGAGAAGTTAAGTAACTTTGCCCAAAGTCACACAGCTGGCAAGCGGCAGAGTTGGGATTCGAACCCATGAACTCTGACTCCCAAGCCCTGGCTCTTTCCACTGTACTACACTGTACTAAGCGCTTGGGAAAGTACAGCAGAGTCGGTAGATATGATCTCTGTCCACAGGGAGTTTACAGTCTACAGAAGGAGCCAGATACAAAACTAGA
Source organism: Ornithorhynchus anatinus (assembly GCF_004115215.2). Lineage (NCBI taxonomy): Eukaryota > Metazoa > Chordata > Mammalia > Monotremata > Ornithorhynchidae > Ornithorhynchus > Ornithorhynchus anatinus. The sequence continues at coordinate 57,108,973 of NC_041728.1, forward strand.
CTAGGGATAGAGGAAACAGCAGAGTCCACGAGTATAAGAATATAAGATTTGGGTGCACAGGCCTCCATCATTTCAATTGTATTTATTGAGCCTTACTTTTTGCAGAACACTATACTAAGTGATTAGGGGAGTACAACATGACAAGAAAGACACATTCTCCACAGCTGAACCCTATTAGACTTTTGATTCAAGGGCGGGCCCTCCAGCCTTAATCTCCCAGAAAATGCTATATAACTCCTTGGTCTTTTCTTTCCTAGACTAAACAATGGCAATTTCTTTGAACTTTCCTCGTAGGCACTCTTAGGCCTCTTTGTCTTATTTTCCCATATTCTCTGGATGCTTTCCATGTTCTCTCCATCTTCTTTCATGTGCAGTAACCCGAAGTGGGTCTAATAGGTCTACTCAATGCAGAACTCTCTTAGTGTCCAGGAACTTTGACAACTGCTCGAAAATGAGAGTGGAGCCCCAGATTTAAGAGATTCTTTTAAGGGATTCTTTTCTTCGCCTGTATTCATATCCTTAGGGAGGTCACCCATTCCCTCAAGTTACGCTATCACCAAATGTGGGGACAACTCTCAAATTTACTCCGCTAGCCCTGACTTCTCTCTCATCCTCTGCAATATTTCATTTCCTCCACTTCCAGTCAGGTTTGCGTGAATATATCCTCTGGCACGCCAAGCACACCAAGTCGAAAGCTGAACTCCTCATTTTCTCGCCCAAATCCTCTCCTCTGCTTGTGGAGCACGGGCTTGGGAGTCAGAGAACAACTAATCCTGGCTTTGCCATTTGTCTGCTGTGAGACCTTGGGCAAGTCACTTAATTTCTCTGGGCCTCAGTTACCTCATCTGGAAAATGGGGATGAAGACTTTGAGCCCCTTGTGGGGCAGAGACTCTTTCCAACCTGATTGCCTTGTATCCACCCTAGTGCTTAAAACAGGGCTTGGCACATGGTAAGTGCTTAACAAATACCATAATTATTATTCAATCATATTTATTGAGCACTTACTATGTGCAGAGCACCGTACTAAGCACTTGGAATGTACAATTTGGCAAAAGATGGAGACAATCCCTGCCCAACAGTAGGCTGGCAGTCTGTTTCCCATTGTAATTCTCAGCATCACCATGCTCCCCATCTCTCAAACCCATAAGCTTGGTATTATCCTTGACTCCTGTTTTTCTTTCAACTCCTATATTCAAACTGATGTCAAACCCTCATCTGTAAAATGGGGATGAACGCTGTGAGCGCGATGTGGGACATGGGCTGTGTCCAACCTGATTAGCTTGTAATTACCCCAGCACTTAGTAAAGTGCCTGGCACATAGTAAAGGCTCAACAAATACCATTAACTATACATATCACATATAAATATATATGTTCTTGTGTACTTGCCCAAATGCTTAGTACAGTGCTCTACACATGGAAAGTATCCTGATAGTGTTCACTTTCATCCTGAAAGTGATCCCTTCTCCATCAGCAAACAAGTAGTGTGAAAGTTGTAAATAGTTGTCTGTAATTGTTGGTCTAAATTCCATTCCATTAGAACTTAGCTCTTTTCAAAGAACTAAAATGTCAACATGTTTTTGAAACCACCTCTAATTTATTTTGCAAATCTTCCTTTCCTTCCTTTTTCTCCCTCCCTTAACCTTTCAGACTCCAGGCACGTGATTTAGCTCTCTAGTCACTACCGTAAAATTTTTGATAATTTCCCTCCCTTGTTATCTACAGGGTCCACCAACCCTGATCAAAAATATGCAAACTAATTCTCACTACAGTCCTTTTTTGGTTCTCCCTCCCTCCTATTTTCTCTGAATTAATTCACATTACCCAAGTCACATCAGACCAACAACCACCTTTAGCACTATGTACTTTTATTCCTAGCCTCAAAAATGTGTGTACATTTGTATATTTTTATTTACTTCGATATTTGATTTGTCTATTTAAACATTCAATTATTCAGTTATTTTCATGTTTGTATTCCTTCCTGATTTATATTTGTTTTCCTCTGGCTTTTATTGATTGACTCCCCAGGTCAGGGAATCGATGTCTGGCTATACGTACACTCTCCCAAGTGCTTAGTACAGTGTTGAGCACTCAGGCAACTTTCTCTTTTCCTCCTGCACTTCTCTCTCTCCTTTTTTCCATCTCTCCATCTTGTCTTCCCTCTCTACCTCTGACCTTCCTCCTTATTTTTCTCCCATCTTTTCTTCCAATCTCCTTCCCTCACATTTTTCTTTCGTCCTTCATCCTTCCCCTTCTGTCAGATTTTAATATGACAAGGTAACTCCAAAGATTGAAGGTGAGGCCAAACATCACGTAATGGAAAATTTTCCTTACCATGTAGAATTCAGTCCCTGAAAGATGGCATCACCAGGGGAGAACAATCTGCCCTCACACCCCCCAAAAACACATATACGAACGTCTCCGCTCCGGAGCATCCTTGCTGGCTCTGTTGATTGCCTGGTCTACCCTGGAGTCGTGTTCACAGATTCCTTTGATCCACGCAGAGTGTTGGATCACCAAGGGGAAAGCCTTGGCCAAGGGCCTAATGGTGAGATGCGCCACTTTTCGAATGGGGCGCCTGACAAGCGGCCAGCAACCCTGTTAAGATGAAGTTTATTATTAATTTTCTCCTTAATGTCTTGGATTTCATGGCCGTAGGCTCACTCTTGGATTACAGCGGAGTCCCAGAGTCCTGTCACTTACCGGATGCTGCAACCTCCTCTCCCACTACAAGTCATTCTGTGGAAATGACATCACTGCAGCCCTCTGGCACCTCACCATTGACTGCTCCTGTGCTACCGGGGAAGCACTGTGGTCTAGTGGATAGAGCGCGGCCTGGGAGTCAGAAGGATCTGGCATCTAATCCCGGCTCTGCCACTTGTCTGCTTTGTAACCTTAGGCAAGTCACTTAACTTCTCTGTGCCTTAATTACCTCATCTGTAAAGTGGGGATTAAGACTGTGAGCCCGTTGTGGGACAGGAACTGTGTCCAACCCAATTTATCATGTATCTACCCCTCTGCTTGGTACAGTACCTGTGGTACAAATACCATAATTACTATTATTATTATTATTATTATTACCAGCAGCTGTCTGCGTTGGGGTACCTCCTCCCTTCTTCCAGCCATTCCCAAGACCCAGCTGCCGGGAAACCAACGTAAAGAGTCGCTAAAGAAAAGGCAGAGGCAAAGGAAGTTCTGTTCAGCTGGGAGGGTATAGGAGCTTCGTGAGTTTCTCAGCCAGCTTCACATATGAGTTGTACCCACACTCCAACTTTTAATGGGTTTGGAGATGATTTGAGTCGATTAGGCATGGTGTATCCTGAAGGGAGAGAGACTGATATTTGGCTGTGAGTTTCCATTTCTATGAGGCTCTTAAACTGTGTCATTTGGGATGAGAAAGATTTGCAACGTCACTTGGGATTTACTCCCTTGGCATTCACGGATTTTTTTCATTTGCCTCTTCAAGGATGGGTGGACCCAGATTAGGGGTGGTGATGGCAGGTCCTGGCCACTCCCCACCTCTGTCCCTGCCATCTACTGCCTCTCCTGTGGCCAGTAGCCCCAGCCCCATCTCTTCAGTGGCCAGTTGGCCACCTCTGTCCCCCAATCCTGGAAATCCCAGAGGGCCATGAGGGCTTTAAGTGCACCTGAAACTGGGTACAGATGGCTTTTGTAGTTTCGCTGCCTTCTCCAAGTTTTCTCTAACAAATTCCCCGTAAATACAGAAGGATTGCTGTATTTCACTATCTTTCTGGAAAAAAAAGAAAAAAAAAAACTTTAAAAATCTTTATCAGAGGGACACACTTTAGAAAGCTACCTGAATATTGATCTAACCCAAGGGAATGTCCCAATCCACCAGGCTTAACAGCAGGGCCTCCATTTTGGTCTCTCTCTAATGAAAATGCAAATGAAACCTTAATTTTTAGTGGCCGTATAAATGAGACACTTTTGTCTGGAAAGGAAAGGAGCAGAAGTACTTTAAAATAATGGTCGGCATCATCAACCCCTCGGTATCGTTATGCCTCTTGCTCTTATCCTCAAAGTCAGAGGTCTGTGTTAACCATTTGATTGTGTCCTGCCCACATGAAGTTTAAAATATAGTCGGACCTTGAGACTTTACATTAAGGAGCAGCTTGAACATTTCTTCAAAGTGGAAGACAGTTACTTAATCATATCTATAGAACAGAGCACTGTATTAAGCACTTGGAAAAGTACAGTATAGTAGATAGGGATGATCTCTGTCCACGAGGACCTAATGAACTAGAGGGGGAGACAGATATTAAAATAAATTGCAGGTGGGTAGGTACGTAAGTGCTGTTGGGAAAGGGTGAAAATCAAAGTGCTTAAGGGTAGAAATCCAAGTGCATAGGCGACAGAAGAAGAGTGAATAGCCAGAGTGAGGGCTTAGAGAAGGCCACTTGGAGAAGGTATGATTTTAGCAGGGGTCTGAAGGTGGGGAGAATGGTGGTCTCTCAGATATGGATTGAGGGTGACGGAGTTCTAGGCTAAAGAGAGTGCATGGGAAAGAGGTTGGTGACGAAGTAGATGAGATTCAGGGGCTGTGAGTAGGTTGGTGTGAGAGGAGATATAGGTGCAGGCTGGTTGGTAGTAGAACATCAGTGAGGTGACATAAGAGGGGGAGAGCTGATTGAGTGACTTAAATACAATGGTAGGGGGTTTTTGTTTGATGCAGAGATGGATGGGCAACCAATGAAGGCTTTAGAGGAGTGGAAAGATGCAGAGAGGATTTTTTTTTAGAAAAATCATCAGGGCAGTAGAGTGAAGTATGCACTGAATTGGGGAGAGACAGGAGGTAGCGAGGAGGCTGATGCAGTAGTCATGGCAGGACAGGTACTTGGCTCTGCTTGGTAGCAGTTTGGATAGAGAGGAAGGGGTAGTTTCTTGAGAAAGAACAACAGGCCAAGCACTCTAATGAAAGCATGGAGCAATCCTCTCTGCCCTGCTTTCTTCTCTGCAAAAGTCCCCTGTGTATTTTTTATGAATTGGACCCTTCTATTTTATAGCCGGGGCTATCTGTGCTTACTGCAGAGCCAGATTATAGCCCTAGATACTCTTTATGTTCCTCTTCCACAACCCCCTAGAGAAAGATGATTCACAGCGCAAGAACCCGTAAACTTGCTCCAGAATCAGCAGAATACTTTTCACAAAAGTGCATAAACTTCTGTTCTTGCCATTCTTCACCTTAACAAGCACAGAAAAAAGGTTCCACTGGTTTCTCTGGCTTGTTAGGTCTATCATCTTTTTAATTAATAGTGTTTTTACGAAGCCGTCTGAACTGTGTCATTTCCATTATCAGAAAACCATTGCCATTAATGAATAATTTTCATTTCTGATCCCTGATATCATGCTAGTTGATCTCCTGTTTCCATGCCGCCGAATGATAGCATCGTTTTCTGCCCACGATCAAATTTAATTTGGACTCTGATTATATTATGCTGTTGCGACTGAAGTGTCAATTTTTGTCAGGCAATTAGGAGCTATAACCTGTGAAGTTAAGTTTGATAGGCATTGTAATTGGATTGTTACAGTAATAGCTAGGAACATTCCTTTTTTTCTTGCTTCTTTGATTCTTGATGCATACTTTCTTTGGGAGAACAAAGGCATTTTGTTATTATGCAACCTTAGGCTGTTCCAGCCAACGAGATAAAGTTCAGGTGCGTCCTTTCCCTGCTCACTCACGGAATAGATGCGAATTTACATTATTACACAAGTCCAGGAGTAGTGGTGTCCGGAGAGAAACAGGAAATTTCAGATAATGAATCACAGCAAGTTACTAAAAAAATTTAGGAGCCAAAATGAAAACAGTAGAGGCAAATCGTACGTGCAGGGAACAGAAATTTTCGGCTTGCCTTTTGAGGAGTTTCATGCCACTTTCCAATCTTTGTTTGTGCACTTGCTGCAAGTTCAGCCCACAGTAATAACAATAAAGGGAATTGTGATATTTGATAAGCACTTACTCTGTGCTAAACACTCTACTAAGTCCTGGGGTAGATACAGGTTAATCAGATAGAACAGAGTCCCTGTAGGAGGGAGAACAGGTATTGAATCCCCAATTTACAGATGAGTAAATGGGCCTTAGTATGGTATTTTGACATAGATTGGAACTTAAGAAGATAGAGGTTATTTTGCTACCTTAAGCTTTCGGTTTATTCTTCCACATTGCACCTGGGACTTCTCTGCATAAAATAGTAGGAGCATATTAAATGCCAACGATGGTGATGGCAGAGAGGGGTCGGGTGACAGGAAAAGCCTCATCTAGGAAAGAAACACTCAATGAGGATGGTGGAGAGGAGCAGGTGGCCACATACTCTGGCCTAGAGGAAACCAGAACAGCTCCATCTGGAAGCCAGGAGATGGACCCAACGTAAGTCAACGCATCTAAAGAAATTATAGAGAGTTGCCGGAGGACACTGAGATGTCTCCCTGCTGAGCTGCCTCAGCCAGCCCAGACCACTGAACATTGCCCGGGACAGAGAGCTGCCCGAAGACACTGAGGTTCTGCACACAGTAAGCGCTCAATATATACGATTGACTGACTGTCTTCACATCAATCCAGCCCTCTGTTTACCCCCTAAACATTATCCTCTTCACTCTCAAGAACCCATGATCCTTGAGTTTTTCTTCATTTTCCTTTGTTCCTTGGTGGGTTCCTCTCCGTCCTTAGGAAAGCAGCATGGCCCAGTGACTAGAGCACAGGCCTGGGAGTCAGATGAATTTGGGTTCTAGTCCTGGCTCTGCCACTTGTCTGCTGTGTGACCTTGGGCAAGACACTTCATTTCTCTGTGCCAGTCATCTCATCTGTCAAATAGGCGTTGAGACTGTGAGCCCCACGTGAGACAGGGACTGTGTCTAAACCGATTTGCTTGTATAACAATAATAATAATAATGTTGGTATTTGTTAAGCGCTTACTATGTGCCGAGCACTGTTCTAAGCGCTGGGGTAGACACAAGGGAATCAGGTTGTCCCACGTGGGGCTCACAGTCTTAATCCCCATTTTACAGATGAGGTCACTGAGGCACAGAGAAGTTAAGTGACTTGCCCAAAGTCACACAGCTGACAAGTGGGAGAGCCGGGATTCGAACCCATGATCGCTGACTCCAAAGCCCGTATCTACCCTACCGCTCAGTACAGTGCCTGGCACACAGTAAGCATTTAACAGATATCATTGCTACTATTTTTATTATTAATATTATCATTATGTAGCAAGCCATAGAGGGAGGAGAGACAATCTGAGTGGCAACAAGAAGAGTTGGTGAACATGGTTAGAGAAGCAGTGTGATCCAGTGGGAAGGACCTGAGTCTGGGGGCAGGGCTCCTGGGTATGCTATTGACCTGCTGTGTGATTTGGACAATCTTTAAACCTCTCTGGGCCATTTCCTCAGCTGTAGCCTAGAGGGAATATTTCTGGTCACTCCCTATCTCACAAGGATGTTGTGAGGAGCAAATAAAATAAGTAATGTGAAAGTGCTTTAGAAAAATGAAATGCTCTCCAAATTCAAGGTGCTGTATATAAATCAATCAATGGGATTTATTAAAGCATTTACCTTGTGCCGAGTACTGTGCTAAGCACTTGGGAGAGTACAATACAACATAGTAGAAATGTTCCCTGTTTGAGAAGCTGTGTGCCCTAGTGGAAGGAGCACGGGCTTGGGAGTAAGAGGACCTGGCTTCTTATCCTGCCTCTACTACTTGTCTGCTGCATGACCCTGATCGAGTCACTTGTGTGTGCCTCAGTTACCTTATCTGTAAAATGGAGATTAAGACTACAAGCTCGATGTGAGATAGGACTGTGTCCAACCTAATTATCTTGTATCTACCCCAGTGTTTAGTACATTGCACTTTACAAATACCACAAAAGAACCTTATGTTATGCATATTTTAAAGGTGAAATCAACACCACTGATTGTTCTAAACAATTTTTCAGGCTGAAGGAGGGACTAGAATTTACAAATAGAATTTACAAACTCAGCACTTCCTTGCCCCTTCTAAGGGGCTGTGAAGTTTTCTGGTCATCAGTTTCCTTACCTCAAAAGTGAGGATGGTGATGTTGAACTCCCTCTCAAGTGTCATGGATTTTACATGTAACATCAATTGCGAAGCCCTTGTCAGTGACCTATTCTCTGGTGACACTTTGTAATACTGGAAGTTAAGTGATCCTCCCCGAATCTAACAGTAGGACAATGATAGAGTGGGAACAGCCCATCAAAGGGCAGGGACTGTCTCTATCTGTTACCGATTTGTACATTCCAAGAGCTTAGTACAGTGCTCTGCACATAGTAAGTGCTCAATAAATACTATTTAATGAATGAATGAACTAAAACTCAGGTCTCCTCACTTCAAATCGCGCATTTGTGCCAGTGGGACGACAGAGCCTCCAGCCTATGAGCTTTGGTAACAATTATTGTTGCATTGTATTCTCCCAAGCACTTAGAACAGTGCTCTGCACACAGTAAGCACTCTTTGGTAACAATTGTTGTTGCATTGTATTCTCCCAAGCACTTAGAACAGTGCTCTGCACACAGTAAGCACTCAATAAATATGACTGAAAGAATGAATTAGGGACTGGGTATCTCTATTTATAACTGCTATTCATATTTCTACCCCATCTTTTATTTCTTCCAGACCCTGTGCAAACTTGTCCTGCCCTTTCCTAAAACACCCTGCCTCCTTAGCTTTGAGAAGCAGCATGGCCAGTGGGAAGAGCATGGGCCTGGGAGTCAGAGGACCTGGGTTCTAATGATAATGATGGTATTTGTTAAGCGCTTACTATGTGCCAAGCACTGTTCTAAGCGCTGGGGTAGATGCAAGGTCATCAGATTGTCCCACATGGGGCTCACAGTCTTCATCCCCATTTTACAGATGAGGTAACTGAGGCACAGAGAAGCAAAGTGAGTTGCCTAAAGTCACACAGCTGATAAGTGGTGGAGTTGGGATTACAACCCATGACCTCTGACTCCCAAGACATACTCTTTCCACTTAACCATGCTAATCCTGTCTCTGCCGCTTGTCTGCTGTGTGATCTTGAGCAAATCTCTTCACTTCTCTGTGACTCAGTTCCCTCATCTGCAAAATGGGGATTTAATACCTGTTCTTCCTCCTACTTAGATGTACGCCCCATGTGGGACCTGATTACTTTGTACCTACCCCTGTGCTTAATAGAGTACCTGGCACATAGTAAGCACTTATTAAATACCGCAGTTATTATTTGTCAGCTATCATCTTTCCTCTCATTCAGTGCCCTTCCAAAAAGCCACCTTCTCCAAAAGGCATTCCCTGACATCTCACAACTTTCCAGTAACGTCTCCCACTGAAGAGCAGTGTAGAATGACCCAAAACAGAGACTTAACGGAAAACTCACAGAAAGTGTGAGGAAAGATGAAGAACGAGCAAAGGAAGCTGAAGAGTTTGGAAAAAAACCATCACAGTACTGTGTTGGTAAAATAAAAATCGAGAATGATATTCCTAGAATCTAAGGCAGAAGATTAGGGAGGTTTAAACAGAGAGAACTCATTCCATTTTCTCCGGAAGATCATTAGGGATCTTGGTGAGCTTTGTCTAGGGAAAATCCTGCTATTAGGAAGCCAAGTAAGAGAATCAATGGAGAGAAAATCTTAGACTTAAGTTTCTAATGATAATTATTATTATTATGGATTTCATTAAGTGCTTACTATGCGCTAAAGTAAGTTCTAAACTCTGGGGTAGATACAAGGTAATCAGGGGTTCACCCTTTTAATCCCTGTTTTACAGATGAGGTAACTGAGGCACAGAGAAGTGAAGTGACTTGCCCAAGGTCACACAGCAGAAAAAGGTCGAGGCTGGGATTAGAACCCACATCCTCTGACTCCCAAGCCCGGGGTTTTTCCACTAAGCCATGCTGCTTCTAGACTGTTAGCTCTTTGTGGGCAGGGAGTATGTCTACGAACCCTGTTATACGGTACTCTCAAGCACTTTGTAGAGTGCTCTGCATGTAGTAAGTGATCGATAAATATTATTGAGACTAGGAGAACCCAGTGTGTTCAAGCATTCTGGGTAATTAAATGTGGAAATGCGACCTGAGGGGGGTTAATGTTAGCACATTTTCAAACACCGTATTTGAGGTCAGTAATAGGGATGCCTTGGGAGTTTTTAGGGGCATACATTTCTGACTGACTACAGTTAAAGAGCTAAATAATAATCGTATTTGTTAAGCTCTTACTGTGTGTCAAGTACTGTTCTAAGTGCTGGTGTAGATACAAGTTAATTGGGTTGGACACAGTCCCTGTCCCACATGGGGCTCATTTGATAGATGAAGTAACTGAGGCCCAGGAAAGTGAAGAGACTTGCCCAAGGTCACACAGCAAATAGAGGAGGAATTAGAACCCAGGTCTTTCTGACTCCCAGGCCCGTGCTCTATCCACTAGTCCATACAGTGAGATAACTAATGGGGTGAAATTTGGATGGATGGATAATATGTCTGCTGTGTGACTTTGGAGAAGTCACTTAACTCCTTGGTGCCTCTGTTTCCTCATTCCCTCTACTTAGACTGTGAGCCCTATTTAGGAGAGGGACTGTATCCAACCTATCTTTTATCGACCCCAGGTCTTGGTACAGTGTTTCACACCTTGTAAGAACTTAACATGAATCATAAATTTTAAAAAATGGGGGTGCAGGGGAGGGGGGTGGGTATTCCAAACTTGAATGCAAATAATTTCAGGGCCAAAATTGAATACAAGGAAAGAAGGACATCTGGGCATAGAAGATAATGAAGAAGTTTGTTGTTCATCTCTCTTTGCCTTTTCTCTCATTATCTTGGTAGGGACTGGGAAATTAACTGCAAAGCAGGCAGCTAATGGTCTGGGAACCTGAATGCACACATGCATACCATGCCACTTATAAAACTACGTAATAAAGCTCCAACAAATAAAAAAAGTAATGGAAAACAGGACTGCATTAAGAAAACAAATTGTTATGCATTGTGTATACCTTGATACATAGATTCTATCAATGATAGTAATCTTTATTAACTTTCCATTTGGAGTTTGATCTGATACAAGTGGCACAATTATTGAAGGTGGGCGATCAATATTTCATTAATATCAAACTGCTCAAGAAATAATCACATAAACCTTGGCTTCCTAAAAAATATTCTACTCCTTTCAGTTTCTCACACCACAAGAAAAGAAGCACAAATGAAACCTTTATAATTTAGGGGCTCTTGTTCAAAAAAATTAAATTGCTTACTCTTTGAATGCAAATTGTGATTGTCACTCCAAGGGATGTACTACCGGACTGGGAAGTTTAATACGTTTCTTGTGTTTAGTCTCTGGTGTCAGAGATGTTTTAACCAGCTGGGGGCAGAATTACATTCTAGAAATTATAGGGAAAAAAAGGTTAATATTACAAATCCCCGAGTATTTCTGAGCCCAAGCATCTCCATTAATGCATTATAAAACAACTTAAAAAATTCTATCAGGGGAAAGCAATGTTTGAGGCCACATTATATTTTAAAAGTGTCAGTACATGGATAGGTTTACATTTGACAAGCAATTTAAATATTTCACTATATTTTATATCTTAAAAAATTGCCAGGATCAAACCTAGATGAAAGTCTTTCATTTGGTACCTGTGTAGCAAAACATTACATTACAAATCTTTTTGACAATGTAGTTCCTGGATATTACATAACCATTTTCAATCTTCTGAAATATTCCATTGCCAAGAGAGTAAATTAGTGACCTGTATTGTGTGGTTTTAAATTCATTTGTTTTAACATCCTTTATCTTTCTTTCTCTTTAATGCTCTGATGATTCCTCTCTATAAATATTAGCCTGAATTCATTTTGGATGTAATGTAAGCTTTATCTTCATGGGCAGTGTTGAGATGGGTGGCATATTAAAAAAAAGAAAAAGTTCTTTTAAAGTGAATTTAGGGATGAAGAATGCCATTCTTGGCAGGGGAGCCCATCAATTTCTCCCCACAATCATAGCAGAAAGTCAGTTTCTCTTCTTCATATGCTTTGGTAGAATTAATGTGTGTGAGTGAGTGGGGGGGGGGGGGGGGGGGAGGGAGAGAGGACAATGAGAGAAAGAGGAAAAAAGAAAGCATGAATCTGTGTTTAGGTCACTTTTTTTGGCCACTCTATTTGGCCCAGAGATGACTACCAGCTAGCAATGGTCTTTGTGGACTTGGACATAGGAGAAGCAGAAACCAGAGAAAAGGGAGAGGAGAAGGAAGAGCATCAGGAAAGAAGAAAATGGAACTCCAGAGGAGGGTGGACTAAGGCCTGCAGGCATGGATCCAGTAAGTAAAGAGAAGAGTGACCAAGCCAGCCCTTGGATTTTTTTTTTATGGTATTTGTTAAGCACTTATTATACACCAGGCACTGTACTAAGCTTTGGGAGCAAATCCAGCTGGAGTGGGAGCAAGAGTCAAGCCATTAATATTTTGACAAGTCATCTTTAGGGTGGCGATTCATTCATTCAGTAGTATTTATTGAGTGCTTATTTTGGTTTCATACCATTCATTCATTCAATAGTATTTATTGAGTGCTTAATATGTGTAGAGCACTGTACTAAGCGCTTGGAATGTACAAATCGGTAACAGAGTCCCTGCCCTTTGATGGGCTTACAGTCTAATCGGGGGAGACAGACGGACAAGAACAATGGCAATAAATAGACTCAAGACAGTTTGGTTTTCAGCCTCCCTCCTGCCATTGGGTTCTACAGCTCAGAAGTGGCCCATGGGTTCACGAAGACCTGTTAGGGAAATGCAAACCTTTCTGGAGCATGCTGAGGACTTGGGTTTCTCCCAGTGAAATGCTCTTAGTTCAGGCAAATCATCCACAAAATGGAGCGTGCGGCATCGTCGTACTGTGTTCCTGAAGTTACATTTGTGGCATTACGTGCATCTCAATGTCTGGTGGTTTCAAGTATCAATAGTGGGCCCCATTATCTGAATGGACACATGTTGGTTTATTTTGAAGCAATCCATCCATTAATCAGTAGTATATATCCAGTTAATTGGGTACAGAGGGCAGTAGTTAGGAGGCATATGGTCCCTGCCCTCTAGGAGCTTACAGTGTAACAGAAGAGACAGACACATGATGTTTTACAGGCAGAAATGGAAAAATGGATATGTAGATAGTAAATGCTTAATTACTAGGAGCTTACAGTGTAACAGAGGAGAGAGTTATATAATGTTTTACAGACAGAAATGGAAACAAATGGATATATAGATAGTGAATGCTTAAGGTTCTGAAGACTCTTCTACCCTATCATAGTTTACATTCGAGTTGACAATAATTGAAACCGGTTGGCTGGACTTCAGTCTAGTTGAAAAGACTTCTTAGGCCAAACCGGCTACTGCCGAGTTCCAAGAATGAACCGGGCTCAGACATCATCTCAGTTTTCCTATCACTCAAAATGACCCCTTCAGGGCAGGGCTAAAGCCATGAGCAGGGAATGGAACAGTGGCTTGGATTTCCCCCTAGAAGGGGGTAAAGAACCAAAGTCAAAGAGTAAATACGTTTCCTGCAGAGAAGGTAATAAATCATCATTTAATTAGACTAAGTAGACTTCAGAACATATATGTGTATATATAGATAATATATGTGATTGTGTTCCAGGTCAACTGATGCCTTATTGTACAGCTTTAAAAAAGTATTAATTGATCAGCTTATTTTACTAGGCAGCTAGCCATGGAGAAGGGGGGAAAAGAAGACAATTGTATTGGGGTGAGATTAAGTATTAAGAGCCATTCTGCGATCTTCTAATATTTATATTTTGGTTTCTGGATCATTTACTTATTTGACTGAGTCATTGGGTGATAAGTGCTAGAAGAAATAGCCAACAGTGGCAGGTTGAGAGTCTCAATTAGAGCCTAGCTACTCAGAGTTTTCCGACGTGTCTCTATGCTGCCTGATTAAGATTGCATGTTTAACTGTTAATCACTTAGAATGATTGCTGCAAAAGAATCGGCTCTTTGCACCGGGCTTTTATGCATCTCAAATTGGTCTTCAGCACAAGAGATTAAGATTTTTGATATACACAGGTTCCGCTTTGGACTGTTCCCTCGGGAATCTTGAATGATCACCCCTGAGTCAAGCCAGTGGTGCATCCAGCCCAGGATTCTGTCTCCAACCTTAGTATCCAAGGAGATTTGAAGAAAGCGGCATGGCCTAGTGGAAAGAGTGTGGGTTTGGGAGTCAGCAGGCCATGGGTATAATTCTAGCTCTTCCACTGTCTACTGTGTGATTTGGGCAAGTCACTTCACTTCTCTGTGCCTCAGTTACCTCATCCATAAAATGGGGATTAAAACTGTGAGCCCAGTGTGGGACAGGGACTATTTCCAACCTGATTAGGTTGCATCTATCCTCGTGCTTAGTACAAAGCTGGCACATAGTAAGTGCTTAACAAATACCATAAAAAAACAACAACTGTGAGCCTTATGTGGGATATGGATGATGTCCAATTTGATTCTCTTAGTACCCCAGCACTTAGTACAGTGCCTGGGACATAGTAAGTGCTTAACAAATACCATAAAAAAGTGATAGTTGTCCACTTTGACATCTGTTCTAACATCCGTCTAATATCCCGCACCTTTATCTCTTGTCGCCAGTGCTCCCTCAAATAACTGATATAATCCCTAGTAATAATAACAATGAATAATTACCAAATACAAATCATCTTCCTATCCATGCCCTTGATTTTTGATTCTGAGTGTTTTAAACGTTCCTATTGTCAGCAATTTGTGGCCTGTATTATATCTCTCCTTTCATGTGAAGCAGCATGGCCTAGTGGCAAGAGCACGAGCTTGGCAGTCAGAGGATGTGGGTACCGGCTCCGCCACTTGTCTACTGTGTGACCTTAGGCAAATCTCTTCACTTCTCTGGGCCTCAGTTCCCTCATCTGTAAAATGGGGATCACCACTGTGAGTCCCACATGAAACAACATGATTACCCTCACAGCTCTAAGACATTCAAGCAGCTTTCGGCCTCCTAGTTATCCTCTTTTCTCCCACACCCAAGCTCTCATGCTTGCAGACCACTCCTATCCCCATCTTCAAACTTCCCTAATTAACCTCTCATATGTTCACCCTATGTCTCCCTCAAATGGCATTTCGGTACTTCCACACTATGTAATCAATTAGTGGTATTCATTGAGCTCTTGCTCTGTGCACAGCCCTGAACTAAATACTGGGAAGAGTACAATACAATTGGTAGGCACAATCCTTCTGCTTAGGAGCTTACAACCTAAGCACTTGGATACCCTCTCCCATCCCACCACTGTAGCTCTTATGTACATATTTTGACTCCTGTATTTAATTTATTTTAGGATCCCTCCACCACTAGATTCTGAGCTCCCTGGGGGCAGGGTTCATGCATTTGTACTTGCCCAAGCACATAGTACAGTGCTCTGAATTTGGTAGGCATTCAATACATGCCATTATTGATTGATTTAGGAGCTTGACGCATCCAGTTTGTGGATTACCTCTTGCCCCACAGTCTCTCCTTCATGTCCTCACAATGGACGATTTTATCCATTACATTATGGATAAAAAGGAGGGAAGGGAAGGAAGGACTCACGTCTGTCTGTGCTTCTTGTGTCATTCTAGTAAAAGAATTAGTAGATGAAGAAGTTTTGGTTTTTAAATAATGGAATTCAGGGATTTTCCATGGACTTTACTGATGCTTGATTTGTCCTGTATTAGCATGGATAATTGATAGCTGAATAGGATGAAATCTGTGGGGGATTTATGTGATTTTTATTAATCTCTAATATAATGTTAATGTAAAGAGGCTTCACACCCCGATTCTCTTTCCACACTGGGCCTTGAGGTTGTTTTTTTTTTCTTTTGCAATCACATTTGAAACTGCATTAATTCTTCCTAAACTCCAAATTTTGGAAAAAGAGACTAGAATGTCCCTGAAATTTATGATAGCTGCCACTTGATGCAATCAAAATAATCAACAAAGAACTTCCTTAGGCTGAAGAGCTTTTCTTAATAATTCATGATTATGAATTTTGACTTAAAACTATTATGCTAAGAAGTCCCATTTCTACTGGTATCTGTTTATGATTAGCTCTCCTAAGTGTATAGATTTCAGAGCCTGAATGTTACTCTTCAGGGGGATTCTCTCAAGAGATGTTTGGAAAAAGGAAATTGAATTTATCTGAGGGCAAAACTAAAGAACGTTAAAATGTAGAGGTGCAATAAGAGAAAACAAAATAAGCTTAACATAATGAAGCTAGGACAGATATTTAGTAAATTATTATGGAGACAATGATTGAGCTCCACTTGCATTTTGGAGGAGAACTTAAATAATTGCTGAATGTTTTCCAACTAGATTTACCTGACAAATAAATCTGGCTTAGGCTTAGACCCAGGGCCTTCATTCAAACTCTCATCATATCATGGTTAGGTTACAGTATTAGCTTCGTTGCTGTTCTCCCAGCCTTCAGCCTCTTTCCTCCCCTCACTTCACTTGACTCTATACTACACCTCACTACTTTGAAGACCTTCCTGAAAGTCACCCAGTAGACATTTCTCAACAAACCTCTAATGGCTATAATAATGTTGGTATTTGTTAAGCGCTTACTATGTGCCGAGCACTGTTCTAAGCGCTGGGGTAGACACAGGGGAATCAGGTTGTCCCACGTGGGGCTCACAGTCTTAATCCCCATTTTACAGATGAGGTAACTGAGGCACCGAGAAGTTAAGTGACTTGCCCAAAGTCACACAGCTGACATGTGGCCGAGCAGGGATTCGAACCCATGACCTCTGACTCCAAAGCCCGTGCTCTTTCCACTGAGCCACGCTGCTTCTCATTTGTTGATGATGCTGATGGTATTTAATAAGCACTTACCGGGTGCCGAGCACTGTTCTAAGTGCTGGGATAGATACAAGGTAATTAGGTTGTCCCACGTGGGGCTCACAGTCTTAATCCCCATTTGAGGGGACAGTTGAGGGAATTGAGGCAAAGAGAAGTTAAGTGACTTGCCAAAGTCACACAGCTTAAAAGTGGCAGAGTCAGAATTAGAACCCAAGAGCTTCTGACTCCCAAGCCCTTGCTCTTTCCACTAAGCCATGCTTTCCTTTCCCATCCATAAAACACTATATATCATTGGCTTTAAGGCTCCTCTCCAGTCAAGCTTTCTCTCTCTCTCTCTCTCTCTCTCTCTCTCCCACTTAATAAGCCATCATTGAGTATGAAATGCAGATTGACTTGGTAAAGATTGGGATCAGCCTTTCCCATTTTCTTGTGGAATCAAGGGAAAAGCAAAATCTACATAAAACAACAGTAAAAAAAACCCAAAAAAACAAACCCTTAGAAGATCCAGTTATCCTCTGCCCAACTGGATGGACCAGAGCAGGAAAAGGCAGGAGCACCCACAGAGGGTCTATGTGGGCAAGAGAAGGTGCCTCAGGGGCAGCACAGCATCTCCAAATTTCTGCCTCTGGGTAGATTGAAGACCTGATCACAGAAATTACCTGACTTTGGGAACAGCATCTCCACTCCTGTCAGCTCCCAGCTATGTGCCAAATTGCAAAGAGCACAGGACAGGGAGTCTGGGACCTGGATTCCAAGTGTGTCTCTGCCACTTGTCTGCTTTGTGACCTTGAGCAAGTCCCTTAACTGCTCTGTGCCTCACTTTCCCCCTCTGTAGAATGGGGAATTAAATACATGTTATTCCTTCTACTCAGATTGTGAAGACTTTGTGGGACAGGGATGTGTCCAATCTTATTGTGTTATATCTTCCCCTGTCCTGAGCATAGTGTTTGGTGCAGAATGGATTGTAATATCAGTTCCGCCACTTTTCTGCTGTGTGACCTTGGACTAGTCACTTCACTTCTCTGCCCCTCAGTGACCTCACCTGTAAAATGGGGATTAAGACTGAGACACCCATGTGGGACGGGGACTGTGTCCAACCTGATTAGCTTATATCTACCCCAGTGTTTAGAACAGTACTTGACACATAGTAAACACTTAACAAATACTATTTTTATTATTAATAATAAAAAATACCACCACTTTGATAAGGAAAGCCCTCACCAAAGATATATGCATTCAGATCCCATCTTCGTGAGCCATCTTTCGTTAGCCCTCATGGCTTCACCCAGTGCTGTGATGTTGATGACACAAGTGGTCAGTCTTCTGTGATTGATGACATCTTTCTGGGTGAAGAATTCTAGTAGTCACTTGGGTCTCCATTCAGAGGGGCTACAATAGAGAGGTGGCACTTGTAGATGCTGAAAGAGTAGGGTGAAAAAGTAAACAAAAAACAGACTCTGCCACGTCATTAGGGAGCTTGGAGCAGAGGAACCCTGATTCCCTAGAAGTCCCCTTTGTGGGGTCAGGCCAGTGAAGAATACATAAAAAGAGACATGGCTTACTGCCCTCCTTTATATTACATCTTCTTGTTGCAGAATTAAGTGAGATTCTCATTGCCCTTGTACAATAATAATGGCCTTCCCAAGAGGTTCTTGAATGAAGATGCCAGTTGTAGAATGTGAAAGAGTTGTTTCTTTTTTTTTATGGCATTTGCTAAGCACTTACTATGTGCCAGACACTGTATTAAGTGCTGGGGTAGACATAAACTAATCCAGATTGGAGACAGTCCATGTCCCATTTGGGGCTCACAGTCTTAATCCCTATTTTACAGGTGAGGTAACTAAAGTACAGAGAAGTGAAGTGACTTGTTCAAGGTCACCCAGCAGATAACTGGCAGAGCCAGGATTAGAACCTATGTCCTTTTGATTCCAAGGCCTGTGTCCTATCCACTAGGTTATGCTGCTTTAAAAGCAGTTGGAAAGCAATAGATGAATTCAAGCTAAATGGAATCTTTGTGCTTCTTAATCCCAAAGAGATTTTTGTCAAAAATGAAGGATATCATTTGAACTGGGCAGGATATCATCAAATTTGGTGCCACTTTTGATAGATCTCAGGAAGAAGGGATAAGATATGGCCAATTTCTTGTGCTGTGGAGCTGGAAAGGGGGGATGAATAAAGGGAGCAAGTCAGGGTGTCACAGAAGCAGCGTGGCTCAGTGGAAAGAGCACGGGCTTTGGAGTCAGAGTTCATGGGTTCGAATCCCGGCTCGGCCACTTGTCAGCTGTGTGACTTTGGGCAAGTCACTTAACTTCTCTGTGCCTCAGTTGCCTCATCTGTAAAATGGGGATTAAGACTGTGAGCCCCACGTGGGACAACCTGATTCCCCTGTGTCTACCCCAGCGCTTAGAACAGTGCTCGGCACATAGTAAGCGCTTAACAAATACCAACATTATTATTATTATTAGAAGCGGGTGAAAGAAAAGGAAAACGAGGCTCAGCCAGGGAAGGCCTCTTGGAGGAGATGCGCCTTCATTAAAGCTTTGAAGGGGGGAGAGTCATCTGTCAGATCTGAGGAGGGAGGGTGTCTCCCTTCTTTGCTTTTACTCATACCCCATCATCATCATCTTCAATGATATTCGTTTTGCACCTACTGTATAGCCTAGGTGGTTGGAAGAAAACAATAGAAGTGAAACACATAGCCCCTATTCTTGAGGAGTTTACAATCTAATTGAAGAGAGAGAGAGACAGAAAATTGCTTCTATACATTGGGTTCAGAAGGGAAACATATCAATACCCTTGTCAGCCACAAAGTTTTGGGAAAAGGACTAAATGATGCATAAATGACTAGATTAATGGAAAACATAAATGTCCACAAGTGCTGAGAGTGACCGATGGGGTGACAAGAATTGAAATCTAGTCTGGGGTCCCTGCATCTCAACTCAGTGACCCTCAGGTCTTATCAAACTTGGGCAATACAAGGCTAGGAGACCAACTCCAAAATACATACTTTTTGTTGCCATTATGGATATTTGGTTTTGTGTATCGCTTTCCAATTACAAGATGACACATTACCTTGGTATTCTTTAGAATTATCACCCCTGTAATGAATACTTGGTTGATTCAGTGAAGTGGTTTGCAAACATTTGCGTGTCTCCTTGGGAGTGTGCTTCTGGGCATGCAGCATTTCTTCAATGACTCTAGGATTTGGGATGATGCTCATTGAATCAATGATATTAACTGAACACTTACTGTGTGCAGAGCACTGCACTAAGCAGTTGGGAGAATACAGTACAATAAAGTGAGTAGGCATGTTGAATTGTGAGCATTTTCCAGAGGAGCAGTAGAACATTTTAACACCTGCTTTCAGGTCCCTTGGTGCATTTTCCACCATGACTGCTTAGAATAAATCATATAAAGACTGGGCACACTTGTCATCTCTGCTTTTCCCCACTATTGAGGAAGGTTTTTTATGTTGCTTTTTTTAATGGTTTTTGTCAAGTGCTTACTATATCCCAGGCATGGTACTAAGCCCTGGGGTAATTAAGAGCTAATCAGTTTGGATACAGTCTCTGTTCCACATGAGGTTCACAGATTTAATCCCCATGTTACAGATGAAGAAATTGAGGTGCTGAGAAGTGAAGTGACTTGTCCAAGGTCATACAGAAGACCAAAGGCAGAACTGGAATTAGAACTCAGGTCCTTCTAACTTCCAGGCCTGGGCTCTATCCACTAGGCCCCGCTGCTTCTCGTTGAAGTTAAAATGCGTGGGCAAAAGCAGTGGCTTCAGGTCAGAGCTGGAAATTTACAGGGCATTTGCCCCTCTGTCCCTGTGGAGTTAGAACTCAGGCCCCTCCCCTCTAGAATATAAACTCATTGTGGGCAGGGAACATGTCTACCAACTCTGCTCTAGTTTACTCTCCCAAGCACTTAGGACAGTGGTCTGAACACAGTAAGGTCTCAATAAATACAATTGATTGGTTAGACCATAGATTGATTCTCTAGATGTAAGCTTGTTAAAGGCAGGGAACTTGTCTGCTAATTGTATTGTGCTTGCCCAAGTGTTTAGTATAGTGCTCTGCAAATAGTAAGTACTAAATAAATACCAGGATAGGATTAGGATAGCAGGGCTATGCTGAGCCAGCAAACACTCTTTAATCTCTTCCACAAATGGGTTACGTATTAAAATGAGGCATTCCAGAGATTAGGTAGTTAAAAAGCTGGCCTTGGTCACATTCCCATTTCCCCTTCGAGCCCCCATTTCTCACTGCGTATTCAGTCAATCAGTGATACTTATTGAGCACTTTTTGCAGAACGCTATGCTGGACACTTAGGAGATTACAATAAAATTAGAAGTCATGCTCTTTGCCCTCAAGGAACTCACAGTCTAATGAGGGAAAGGAAAACAGCACAAGTGATTTGCACCCAATCAAAGCAGGGAGGAAGAACAGGAAGAGTTGTTTTTGGCAATTAGCCGACCATCTACTGGTCTTATCCAATCCAGGTCATTAGGAAGGGTTGAAAGACTATGAGCTCCACTGCTCCCACTATAGCAATCCTAGAAATTGAAAATAAATGGATTCCTGCCTGATTTATGAACTCAGCAGTAGGTTACTAATAGGTTCAATAATAATGGTGGAATTTACCAAGCTCTTGTCTTGTGTCAAGGACTGTATTAAGTTTTGGGGTGGATTCAAGATAATCGGGTTATATAAAGCCCCTGTCCCTCACCGGGCTCAGAGTCTGAGTAAGAGGAAGAGCAGGTATTGAATCCCTATTTTACAGAAGACGAAACTGAGGCAAAGAGAAGTGAGTGGCTCAAGGTTACCAACGGGTAAGTGGTGGAGCCGAAGTAGAACTTAGGTCCTCTGACTCCCAAGCCTGTACTCTTTCCATTAGGCAACACTGCTTCCTTGAAACAACAAGGAATACATTTTAAAGGTCATGTGAATTTAGCTATAAAGTATTAATTCCATTAGTCTAGATACACAAAACAATTTTATAGAAAAAAATGTTTTGGATTTTCATAGTACCATTTCAAGCGTGGCCTTTTTCATGTTGTCTTAACAGATTGCATCTCCAAGTTTAGCAAAGTAATTTTTCCTTTAGCATACTAATGGTGTTTTCCTACTCAGCCTCCTTAGCTACATATTTTTGCATAAACATTCTTCAACCAAAAACTAACCTTTACAATTGGTCAAAGTCCTATTGAGAATTCAAGTAATTTTGAAAAGTTCATTTTTTCCACCAGATAAACTTTAAAAAAAAGACACCAAACCTGTACTTTTCAGTAACTACGGCTTACATTTTTTGACTTTGTGACTCATCAAAATGAGCTGCATGAGTCACACTGAATTATATGTGGCCTTGAATTAATCAGGGAAAATTGTCACTGACTCACCTCAGATAACATCCCTGTTCAGCCACTTGCCCTGTTCCATACAGTTCCAATGAGGGAGTAACAAAGATATATTTTCATGTGAAGTGGACATAAATGTATATGGATGTGGGAGGGAATTAGATTGCTTAAACATCCAAATACTTTTTGGCAATTCTATCACTAATTGGGTTACAGTCACAGTTTCTAGAGTTAATCCTTTCAAAAATCTGAGTTTTGATGTGTCACCATCATAAGGTGTCACATCAACTTTCATTGGGATGTTATGCTTTGTTACATAACATAATCTATTCAAATAACCTGGTCTTATGCATCATCCCATTAAATATTCACTTAATATTTTTAGAGCACAACTTTTGACACCAAAACTCTGTTCTCGAGTTCCATCCTGTTGCTCAACAAACTTCCATATGAGCCTGGGATGAATTTGCCTGGATTTTCTTCATTTTCTTCATTGTTGCGAGTATTTGTTGAGTGCGTCCTGGGTGTGGAGCACTGTACTGGATGCTTGGGAGCATCTCCCCCCTTCTAGACTGTGAGCCCGTTGTGGGCGGGGATTATCTCCTGGTTGCTGAATTATACTTTCCAAGCGCTTAGTACAGTGCTCTGCACCTAGTAAGTGCTCAATAAATGATTGTATGAATGAATGAATCCCAGAGAAGTGAAACAAACAACATGTGAACTCCAAAACCTGGCACCCCCTCACATGTTTCCAAAGCCCTGGATGAACTTGAGATCAAAAAACAGACAACATTATCACAAATATATTGAGAACTGCCCAAGTCACAATAGTAAGACAGGAACCCCAGAATAGACAAACACGTTTGTTTATGATGGGCAGAGTTAAAGAGCAGTTGGGGATAGAGCATTCAGGAATTAGAGGTTGGTGGTAGGTTAGCCTGGACATGAGCTCCTCTAAGGATTTGGTGGTTGGGAGTGATGGAGATAGAAAGAAATGAAGCTTACTTGGTCTAATACACTGTTGTGACTTTAATCTTTCTCTCAGGACCAGGAACAGGTGATGATGTGCTAGGGCATGTAATAGGGTGATAATGAAGGTATTCTTCACTATGGTTGGGCTGTTAGATGGAGGAAGGAGGGGAATCCGGAGGGGAAAAAAATTGGCAGGGAGGGCAGCCCTTCAGGAAATGGAATTCCCCACTCTTTCCCCAGCAACCATGACCATCCCGTGTACCCCAAGCCAGCAACAAGGGCTCCCTCCAGAGAAGATATTGGCTTCAGGCAGATTTCTCCTGTGTCTTCCCAGAATGGGGGACCTCCCAGATTTATGGATGTTGAAATCTTTTTACGGTTGTTACAGACTCGACTAATTGTAGTTCATTTGTTTGGACTATCCGTAAATCAGTGGGCAGGCAGCAACGCTGGTGGCAACGATGACTTGTAGTTGGAGAGATCCCATGGGTTCTGGTTTGGTTTTGGGGCGGAAAGTTCATAAGAATGCATGACTGCTGAAATGACTTGTGGAACTGCAACTACCAGCTCACTTTTGAAGTCCAGAAGGGTCCTGAAATTTAGAGATGTACGGGTCGTACCCTTCCCTGCTGGAAGATCCATAACAGCTGGACACTAAAATAATAATAACAATGATATTAAGAATGAGAATAATAGTGGTATTTGTTAAGCACTTTGTACCAAGCAATGTATTAAGTGCTGGGTTAGATAGAAGATAATCAGTTCAGACTCAATCTCTATCCCACGGGGGGCTCACAGTTTAAGTAGGAGGGAGAACAGGTAATTGAATCCCCATTTTACAGATGAAGAAACCGAGGCACAGAGAAGCTGAGTGATTTGCCCAAGGTCATGAAGCAGACAAGTAGCAAATCCAGTGTTAGGATACAGGTCCTCTGACTCCCAGGCCCCTGGAAAGAGCACACTGTTTTTCTAAAAGCAATCCTGCACCCTTCCTCCTCTGAAAGATTCTTCTGATACAGAGGGCAACCAAAGCAAGTGTGTTAAAACCAGAATATGTTATCCTCAAGTGCTATCCATCTGTCACCATTACCTCTCTCCTGTTCAAGTCAGCTCCTCGGCTTATCAACCTACCCCATCCTACCATTGAAATAATCCTTCCTCTCCCCTCCTTTCTCTTCATTTCTCCTCCTCCCATCAGACTTCCTTTCTTGACTAGAAGTGTTCAGGGCTTCTCTCTCTTCTTTAAAAAAAAAAAAAACAAACAAAAAAACCCTCCTTCAAAATCCCCATAACATCCTAAAGCATTTCACTCATTCAATCATTTTTAATGAGTGCTTACTGTGTGCAAAGCACTGTACTAAGCACTTGGGAGAGTACAATATAATAGACACATTCCTGCCCACAACAAGTTTACTGTCTAGAGGGGGAGACAGACAATAATATAAATAAATTGATAAATAGGTAAATTACAGATATATACAGATATACACATATGTGCTTGTGGGGATGGGAGGGAGGATGAATGAAGGAGCAAATAAGAGTGGCTCCGAAGGAAGTGGGAGAAGAGGAGAGGAAGGTTTAGGGAAGGCTTCTTGGAGGAGATGTGCCTTCAATAAGGTTTTGAAGTAGGGAAGAGCAATATTGTGATATAAAGAGGGAAGGTGTTCCAGGCCAGAGGTAGGATGTGGGTTAGGGGTCGAAGGCAAGATAGATCGAGGTACAGTGAGCAGGTTAGCATTAGAGGAACAAAGTGTGTGGGCTGAAATGCAGTAGCAGAGTAGCAAGGTGAGGTAGGAGGGGGTAAGGTGATAAAATGCTTTAAAGCCAATGGTGAGGAGTTTTTGTTGCACTTGGAGGTGGATGGGCAACTGCTGGAGTTTCTTGAGGAGTGGGGAATCATGTTCTGAAATTTTTGAAGGAAAATAATTCGGGCAGCAGAATGGAGTATGAACTGGAGTGGTGAGAGACAGGAGGCAGGACGGTCAGAAAGGAAGCTGATAACAGTAATCAAGGTGGGATAGGATAAGTGCTTGCATTAATGTAGTAACATCACCTTCTGCCCCTCAGAGCAGAGACATAGGTTGGGCAGAGTGAGGTCTCTTCGGCTGATACCTAATAAAGCAGTCACGACATTTCACATAAGAGGTTAGAATTTGGGTGGTGACTGGCTTTTTACACAATTTTAATGTTTGTGAATAATGGTATTCTATGATTCTTAGTGAACTTTACCTAGTACTGTTATTTGAAAGGGATTTCATTTCTTTTTAAAGAGGTTTTAGATTATAATGAATAAGGTAAATGCTATTAAACATTCTTTCCTCACTCTTTAACTCGCCTTTTGTGAACTCTCTCAAGTGGGAATATGGCTTATTTAATGAGCGATAAAATTCTTTCCAATCAATTTGAAAAAGGAATTCATTTAATAGTGTGCTGACCAGTAAAATCACAGGAAATTCTATTCTGCACCTAATTTATTAAAGAATTCTTCAAGATAAGGAAAGCGTTTCTACCTCAGGGGGAGGTTTCTTCCGTTCTCTTCCACTGACTTCCTGAAATGGGCATAGACAGCAGTGGCTGGTTGGGAAGCTGGAGAGGGATATCTGGCCATTATCCTTCCAGTTCTATATTAAGCCATCAGATTAGAACACGCTCATTTTAAGTGCATGCAAAGCTAATGGGAAAGGAGAGGTATGAGAAGGAAAGAGAAGGGGGAGAAGAGACCTCTACAGAACTCCCCCTTACTCCTAGAGTCCCAAAGGTCAATCCTGAGAGCGATTTCAAGGTGTCCCATATGAAAATGATAATAATAATTATGGTATTTGTTAAGTGCTTACTATGTGGCAAGCACTGTTCTAAGCACCGGGGTAATAATAATAATAATAATGTTGGTATTTGTTAAGCGCTCACTATGTGCAGAGCACTGTTCTAAGCGCTGGGGTAGACACAGGGGAATCAGGTTGTCCCACGTGGGGCTCACAGTCTTCATCCCCATTTTACAAATGAGGGAACTGAGGCACAGAGAAGTGAAGTGACTTGCCCACAGTCATGAGGTAATCAGGTTGTCCCACGTGGGGCTCACAGTCTTAATCCCCATTTTCCAGATGAGGCACCTGAGGCACAGAGAAGTTAAATGGCTTGCCCAAGGTCACACAACAGACAAGTGTCAGAGCCAGGATTAGAACCCACGTCCTCTGATTCCCAAGCCCCTGCTCGTTCCACTAAGCCATGCTGCTTCTCTATGTTGCTATGATGAATGAGATATTTGTTAACCGCTTACTAGATGCCAAACGCTGTACTAAGCACTGGAGTAGATACAAGATAACCAGGTCATTCATTCATTCAATCGTATTTATTGAGCGCCTACTATAATAATTATTATTATGGTATTTGTAAAGCACTTACTATGTGCAGAGCACTGTTCTAAGCGCTGGGGTAGACACAGGGTAATCATATTGTCCCATGTGGGGCTCACATTTTTGAATCCCCATGTTTACAGATTAGGTAACTGAAGCACAGAGAAGTTAAGTGACTTGCCCAAGATCACACAGCAGACAAGTGGCGGAGCCGGGATACTGTGTGCAGAGCACTGTACTAAACACTTGGAATGTACAATTTAGGAACAGGTAGAGACAATCCCTGCCCAGTAATGGGCTCACAGTCTAAATGGGGGAGATGGACAGCAAAACAAAACAGAACAAAACAAAATGAAGTCAGGCACAGTGTGTCCCGCACACGGGGCTCACGGTCTAAAATGGAGGGAATAACCATTTTACAAATTAGGAAACCGAAGCAGAGAGAAGTCAACTAACTTGCCCAAGATCCCATAGCTGGCCAGTGGCAGAGCTTGAATTAGAACCCAGATCCTCTGTCTCTGTCTCTTGCTCTTTTCACTAGGCCATGCTACTTCTCCTCAATCCACCACCACCATCCTTAGGTCTTCTCATTCTCAGCCTCCCTCTATTTCTCCTTCCAGTTCTCCTTCTGGCTGTTTTTTTTTTAAATTTGCTTAGTGTCCACATTGGCTCATCCTTGACTGCAGGATGGCCTAGTGGATAGACCGCGGGTCTTGGAGTCAAAAGGACATGGATTCTAATCCTGCCTTTGCCACTTGTCGGATGTGTGACCTTGGGCTCATCACTTAACTTCTCTGTGTCTCAACTACCTCATCTGTTAAAGTGTAATTAAGACTTTTAGCCCCATGTGGGACATGGACCGTGTCCGACATGATTAGCTTGATCAACCCCAGCACTTAGAACAGTGCCTGGCCGATAGTAAGTGCTTAACAGATGCAATTTAAAAAAAACACAAAAAAATTGTAGCCTGTCCCTCCCCCCACCACACCCCCATGACCGCCTCAGTTGAGGGGATTGGGCTTGACTGGCTAAGGTAAAGGAGGAACTCCAGGGGATATTACTTTTTCTCCCTCCTACTTAGACTGTGAGCCCCCTGTGGGACAGGGATTACATCTGACTTTATTTTCTTATCTATCCCATCACTTATTCCTGTGCTTGGCATATAAGAAAGCTCTTAACAAATACCCCAGTTATGTATAAATGCCACCGGTGGTGAAGGTGAACTCGTGGGAACCGCGGTGAAATGGGGAACATATTTTCAAAGCTATGAAGGGAGGGAAAAGAGGGAGAAAGTTGAAAGAGGGTCAGTGGGGAGGAGCAGAAAGTGGGAAGGGGTGATAACTGAGGAGGGAGTTCTCTGATTGCTACATCAAGTCACCAGGGAGGGTCATCTCATCCACGTTACTACCAGGGAGTCTCTTTGACTTATATAAATACATTATGGTTGCCAATATTTATGGGTATAATGGACTGAGTACAGAATTCTGTGTAATTTTGGTAAAAATCAGCTCTCTAACCCTAGTCAGGAACAAATCCCTCATTTATGATATTGTTCCTGTGAAAAAATTGCTTCCAACTGACAGCATATTTACTTAACATCATTTTCATCAGCGAGTTGTTACGAAACAAAATGGCCTAGTGGATAGAGCATGGACCTGGGAGTCAGAAAGACCTGGGTTCTAATACCAGCTCCACTGCATTCCTGCTTTGTGACCTTAGACAAGTCACTTAACTTCTCTGGGCCTCAGTTACCTCAACTGTAAAATGGAGATTAAGACTGAGAGCCCAATGAAGGTCATGGGCTGTGTCCAACTTGATTAGCTACTATTACCCCAGTGCTTAGTACGATGCCTGACACATAATAAACATTTCATAAAAGTCATTAAAAAAAAAGGCCCAGGAATTTCTGTATAACTCTGAAATCCTTTCCAGCACCCCTATCCCTATACCTCTACCCCCAGCCAATTGCCACTATTTTGAAGAAGGAGAATGAAAAGTCATGTAGATGAATGGAAAAGGACAGTTTTAAATGCCCAAAATCATGGCATCTTGACAGTAGCAGTGTGTTGTCATTGTGGAAGTAATAAAGGGAAAAATTGGGTTGTCTGTGATTTCAGACAAGACTCAAGTGACCAGCAGGTAGAATTAGATAGCTACTGTTTTCTAGCAACAGAAAATGGAGGATGCTGATTCCCCTTGTCCCTCAACCTCCCCACTCAGGTGCACAATGGTTTCTTGGAGAACCTGGGGAAGAATCTTCCCTAGCAGTCAACCAGTCAGTTCTATTTATTGAGTAGTTACTATGTGCAGAGCACTGTACTAAATGCCTTTCTTCAAGTACCGCCGAATCATTTCCGACGTATAACGACTCTGTGGACGCACCCTTTCCAGAACATCCCATTTTCCACCGTAAAGTCGTTCTGGTATGTGTGTCCATAGCGTTTTCTTGGTAAACTAAGTGCCTGAGAGAGTATAATACGCCAGAGTTGGCAAACATATTCGCTGCCCACAAGGAGCTTACAATCTAGAGGAGAAAAGAGATGCTTGCAAATATGAACATGTATTGTGGGGCTGAGGGAGAGGTGAATAAGGGGAGCAAATCCAAGAGTGATGCAGAAGGGAGTGGGAGAAGAGGAAATGAAGGATTAGTCAGGGAAGGCCTTTTGGAGGAGAGGAGCTATTAATAGACTTTGAAAGTGGGGAGAATGATGGTCAGTTGGACTGGGGAGGACATTCCAGGCCAGAGGCAGTATGTGGGTGAGGGACTGATGGAGAGAGAGAGGAAATTGAGTTGCCATAGGATGTTATGCTTTACCCAGGCTATGAGGACACATGTTTAGCTGGTTTGGAGGTTCAATGGTAGCCTGGCAGACTGGTTAAGAGCAGCATCCTCCAGAGCTAACTGAGGCAGAAAGAACACAAAACCAAACCCCGTTCTCTTTCCCTGAAAGTGATTCTTATTTCTCGGTGTTTGCCATCCACCAGACCGGGGGAGGTAGGTAAAATGAATGAGCCGACTCTGGATGGAGATGTAGTCCTCTCCTGATCTATATGGAGAGGCAGCATAGCCCACCACTCTAGGTCAGAGAACAAAATATGAGGAGAAAGCTTCAAGAGATCAATCTCTCTGCTCTGATGCTGGGCGAGCGGGGAGAATAAAATCATTAACTCAGTAACTCAAAGAGCAGGTATTAATCACCTGTTTGGACATCATCATCCTTCAATCAGGATTATTCGCCTATCTCATTTTTTAAAACCCTTACATGGAAAGCCGACATAGCTAAAGACCCTTTTGGAAGATGTGGAGCTCTAATGTATGATCAGGAAATTTATAACTGCTTCTAAGAGGAAAATATCAATACAATGACATTTAAATGGCATAACTATAATTAAGCTGCTTTTCAATTTACATCAGAAGGGACACACAGATCTGCTGAGCTCCTCATCACCATCTGAGGGCTTCTATTAAATGAAAGGGAATGGTTTGAGATGTAGGCTGAAATAAAAGATAAGATGAAAAATAGCTTTGTCCCTTTTGCTTCTCAGACGCAAGGTATGGAAAAAGGGGCTGGTTTCACCTATTTGACTGGACCATGCTGAAACTTTTCAAAACACTGGCATGGGAAGGAAGTCTGTGGGGTGTCAAATAGCAAAAAGGAACAACTCCTAATGGTGTATAAAGAAATGCAGACCAGTGCTACTTATGTGAGTGATTTGAATTTTAGCTTTCAAAATCTCTCATACCCCAGTATTCAACTAGCAACACTAACAACTTGGAAAATCCAGCGAGTCATTGTCTCCAACCCTAGTTTTTAAGCTTTTAAAATCCACAGATCATGTCTACCAGCCATATCGGACTCACCTGAATACAAGTCCAGTGCTCTACACAAAACACGTGCTTGACAAATACCACTGATTGATTTCAGAACCCAGTATGAATTCTTTGGAAATTAGGACACAAATGGAGTGGAAACGGAAACAACATACCTTAAAAACATCTGAACTGTCATTTTTTCAGTGATTCTCAATTAGACGCCTCCCAAACCTCTGTTGTAAGATATGGAATTAAGTTAGATTGGAAGTTCTTTGTGGACAGGGAGCATATGTACAAACTCTGTTGTATTGTACTCTTCCAAGTGATTTGTACAATGCTCTGCGCACAATAAGTGCTCAATAAATCACCACAGAATGATTTCCACAGTGAAAGGAGGTGTTTGCCGATCAGGACTGTTTTGGTGAGTGAAGGAACGAAGGGGAAGGAAAACTAAGGATGGAGTTCTGAGTCTCATCCTTTGCCAGGGAGCGTCTTTGACACAGTCTATCAGGACCCTCCAATAACAACTACAAATGATGATTGTTGCTTCCTAGATGCCCAAAACTGTTTTTTTTTTTCAATTTTTATGGTATTTGTTAAGAACTTATTATGTACCAAGTGGTAGGGTAAATACAGCAGGGAATGTCTGTTATATTGCTATGCTGTACTCTCCCAAGTGCTTAATATAGTACCCTACAAACGGTAAGTGCTCAATAAATATGATTGATTATTTACTAATCAGGTTGGAAACAGTCCATGTTCCACGTGGGGCTCACATTCTTAATCCCCATCTTACAGATGAGGTAACTGAGGCATAGAGAAGTTTAGTAACATGCCCAAGGTCACATAGCAGACAAGTGGCAGAGCTGGGATCAGAACCAAGGTCCTTCTGACTCCCAGGCCTATGTTCCACTGTTTTAAACACTGGGGCAGCCACAGGTTAATTAGGTTGGTCACAGTGCCTGTCCCACTTGAGGCTCACATTCTAAATTGGAGGGAGAAGGACTTAATCTCCATTTTACAGATGAGGTAACTGAGGCACAGAGAAGTTACCAAGCCAGCCTTGTCCTGATGATCTATGTGCTAAGTGTTGGGTGGTGTGAAAAGTTTTCTGGAGAATGGGTTCCACCACCCTCATAATATTAATAATAAATGATGGGATTTGTTAAGCTCTTACCACATGAATTCAATCTTATTTATTGAGCATTTACTGTGTACAGAGCACTGTACTAAGCACTTGGGAGAGTACAGTGCAACAATAAACAGACACATTCACTGCTCACAACAAACTTATAGTGTAGATGGGGGGGACACTGACATTAATACAAACACTGTGTGTCAAGCACTGTTCTAAGTGCTGGGGTAGATACAAGGTAATTCAGTTTGGACACAGATCCTATCCCACATGAGGCTCACAGCCTTCACCCACATTTTACAGATGAGAGAACTAAGCACAGAGGAGTGAAGTGACTTACCCAAGGTCTCTCAGCGGACAGACGGCAGGTTCGGGATTAGAACCCAAGTCCTTCTGACTCTCAGGACTGTGCTCTATCCATTAGGCTGTCCTAGAATGATCCAGAGACAAGCCCAACTTGGTGATCCTCCCTCGCGCATAAAGCCCCTCTGGGGTTGGTACTGCCTTCAGTTTCTGCAGGCTCCCATCCCCTCTTCCCCACCCTAGGGGCTGCATTTTGTCAGTGGCTCTTCATATGGGTGGGAACATAAGGTGAGAGATGTCATTTGCGCTCTCCTTGACCCAGTCCAGCTTTTCACAGCTTTGGCTTCAGCTTGAGAAACAGTGTTGCCTAGTGGAAAGAGCACAGGCCCGAGAGTCAGAGGACTGTAGCTGGCTACTTACCTGCAATGTGGCCTGGGGCAAGACACTTAACTTCTCTAAGCCTCATCATCATCAACACTGTGGTATTTAAGTGCTTACTATGTGCCAGGCGCTGTACTAAGCACTGGGGTGGATACAAGCAAATCGGGTTGGACACAGTCCCTGTCCCACGTGGGGGTCTCAATCTCAATCCCCATTTTACAGATGTGATAACAGAGGTATAGAGAAGCGAAGTAATTGGCAGAGCCGGGATTAGAACCCATGACCTTCTGACTGCCAGGCCCAAGTTCTAACCACTCCACCATGCTGCTTCAGTTACCTCCACTATAAAAAGGGATTTAAATCCTCACCTCTCCAACTGAGACTGTGAGCCCCATGTGGAACAGGGACCGTGCTCAACCTGATTAACTTTTATCTACCCCAGGTCTTAGATAAGTGTTCGGCACATAGTAAGCACTTAACAGATCCCTTTTTTTTTTTTTAAAAAAAAAGGACAGACACTGTAGGTGGGGTCAAATGAGGGTGCTCTTGATTGCACTTCAATCAATCAGTGGTATTTATTGAATGCTTACTGTG
Source organism: Ornithorhynchus anatinus (assembly GCF_004115215.2). Lineage (NCBI taxonomy): Eukaryota > Metazoa > Chordata > Mammalia > Monotremata > Ornithorhynchidae > Ornithorhynchus > Ornithorhynchus anatinus. Next base: position 57,141,713 of record NC_041728.1, read on the forward strand.
TGCACAGCACTGTACTAAGCACTTGGGAGAAGAAAGTGAAGCAGAGTGGCTCAGTGGAAAGCTCCCGGGCTTGGAAGTCAGAGGTCATGGGTTCGAATCCCAGCTCTGCCGCTTGTCAGCTGTGTGACTGTGGGCAAGTCATTTCAATTCTCTGTGCCTCAGTTCCCTCATCTGTAAAATGGGGATTAACTGTGAGCCTCACATGGGACAACCTGATTGCCCTGTATCTACCCCAGCACTTAGAACAGTGCTCTGCACATAGTAAGTGCTTAACAAATGCCAACATTATTATTATTATTATTATTAAAGTACAACAGAATTAGCAGACATACCTGCCCACAGTGAGTTTATAGTCTAGAGACTCCTTCACTGCTTTCTTTTGCCCTTTTTGTTAGGGCACAGGGACAGAAAGACAGTAGGGAATAGGTAAAAGAGCAGAAAGAGGAAGAGGTGGGGTGAGGAAACCTGTTGAATGATATCTGAGCCCTGAGAATGTGAAAGATATGGTAATAATAATAAATTTGTCATTTATTAAGCACTTACTATGTGTCAAGCACTGTTCTAAGTGCTGGGGTAGATACAAGGTAATCAGCTTGTCCCATGTGGGGTTAACACCTTAATCCCCATTTTACAGATGAGGTAACTGAGGCATAAAGAAGTTCAGTGACTTGCCCAAGGTCACATAGCAGACAAGTGGTAGAGCCGGGATTAGAACCCACGTCCACTGATTCCCGAGCCCGTGCTCTTTCCGCTAAGCTACTCTGCTTCTCTATCTGGAATTTAATTTGATCACTTTGCATTCTTCACTGTTTGCATCTGGTGGACATATTATGAGAATAAAAGACATGACTCTGAGTTGAAACCAATATGAACTGGTGCTAATTCCAAACTGGGAAGATATTAATTCAGTCATATTTACTGAGTGCTTACTCTGTGCAGAGCATTGTACTAAGAGTTTGGGAGAGTAGAAAAACAGATACATTCCCTGCCCACAATGAGCTTACATTCTAGAGGGGGATAGACAGACATTAATACAAAAAAATTGCAGATAGGTGCTTAAGTGCTTTAGGGCTGGGAGAGGGAAAGAACAGAGGGGGCAAGTGGGGTGATGCAGAAGGGAGTGAGAGAAGAGAAAAGGGGGTGCTTAGGCAGGGAAGTGCTCCTGGAAGAGATATGACTTCAATAAGGCTTTTTAGGGAGGGAGAGTAACTGTCTGTCAGATTTGAGGAGGAAGGAAGATCCAGGCCAGATGCGGGATGTGAACGAAGGGTCGTTGGTGAGATAGATGATATCGAGGCACAGTGAGGAGGTTAGCACTAGAGGAGTGAAGTGTGCGGCTAAGCTGTAGTAGGAGAGTAGCAAGGTGAGGTAGGAGGGGGCGAGGTGATTGACTGCTTTAAAGTCAGTGATGAGGAGTTTTCATGTGTTGAGGAGTTGGATGGGCAACGACTGGAGTTGTTTGAGGAGCGGGGTGACTTGTAGAAAATGATCCAGGCAACAGAGTCAGGAGAGACAGGAGGCTGAGAGGTCGGCAAGGAGGCTGATGCAGTATTCCAGGCGGGATAGTGATCATATTAACATGGTAGCAGTTTGAATGGAGAGGAAAGTGCAGATTTTAGTGATGTCGTGAAGGTGGGACTGACGGGATTTAGTGATGGATTAAATATGAGGGTTGAATGAGAGAAAAGAGTCAAGGACGATGCCAAATTACAGGCTAGTGAGACAGGAAGGATTGTAGTGCCATCTCCAATGATGGGAAAGTCAGGGGGAGGACAGGGTTTGGGTGGGAGGATAAGGAGTTCTGTTTTGGATATGCTAAGCTTGAGGTGACAGGAGGACATCCAAGTAGAGATGTCTTGAAGGCAAGAGGACAGAGGAGACTGCAGAGAGGGAGAGAAGTGAGGAGACATGGTATCAGATATCCTCACACCTCTCTCAATCAATCAATCGATTCATGGTATTTACTGAATGCTTACTGTGTGCAGAGCACTGTACTAAGCGTTTGAGAGAGTACAGTACAACAGTGCAGGTAGACATGATGCCTGCCCCACAAGGAACATACAACCTAGAAGAGAAGCGAGACGACAAAATAGGTTATGGATATGTATGTAAGTGCTGTGGGGAGACACTGACTGAATTTTTTTTTAAGAGAAACGATCTGGACAAATGGGTGAAGCGTGGACAGGAGTGGGAAGAGGCAGGAGGTACAGAGGTCAGAGAGGAGGCTGATGTACTTTCCAAGGCAGGATATCAATTCTGTTGTACTCTCTCAAGTGCTTAGTACAGTGCTCTAAACACAGTAGGTGCTCAGTAAATACGATTGGTAGGTTAAATGCTTGGATGAGTGCAGTAGCAATTTGGATGGAGAGGCAAGGATGGATTTTAGTAATGTTGCCTCTCTTGGGGCCCCATTTTCTTCCCTCCTTTCTTATGTATATATCCTTATACTCTGTTACTTCACCTATCTGTAAATTATTTTATTCCCTGTCTCCCTGACTAGATTTGTAAACTCCTTGTGGGTAGGAGTCACGTCTACCAACTTTGTTGTACTTGCCAAAGTGTTTACTCTCCACTTACTATAGTGTTCTGCATACAGTAATTGCTCGATAAATATCACTGATTGATTGATCCATTTATTTTCTAAGGGGCCTCTCATGTCTCTTGTGATATAGGAGCTTGGAGTAGTCCCCGGGGAGTGAGGCAGAGAGGTAGAGAAGTGCGAGAAAGAAAATACTCTGTCCTCCAGCTCGGTCTTACTTTTATCAAGGAATTTTGTCCAGTCTGGGACCCTCAAGCTTTTAAGTAGGGATGGAGAAATTGGTGAAGGTCCAGAGAGAAGTGATGTGTTTTTGAAGGACAAAAACAAGGCCTGTGAAGGATGATTTAAGGAATTCGGATTGTTTAGTCTGCAGTAAAGGTTAACTTTTCGCTGTTAACAAACCCCACAATACAGAAAACTCAGTATTGGGTGCGTCGTGCCTTGGTTGACACCATGTAAGTGTGACACAATCGATCCATCAATCAGTGGCATTTTTTAAGCACTTACTGTGTGCAGAACATTAAACTAGGTGCCTGAGAAGGAGGGTGGCCAAGTAAAAAGACCATGAGGCCTAAGAGTCAGAGGACCTGGGTTCTAATCCCACATCTGACACGCCTGTTGTGTGACCTTGGGCAGGTCATTTAATTTCTCTGTGCCTCAGTGCCCTTAGCTTGTAAGATGGAGATTCAATCTCTGTTCTCCCTCCTCTTTAGACTTTGGGCCCCACTTGGGACAGGGAATGTGTACTAGCATGTTAACTCCTATCTACCCCAGCTTTGGTGCTTAGTACTGAATTTGGCACATCATAAGATGTTTAACGAATATTTCAATTTCAATTATTATTACGATAGAGTAAGTAGACGTGTTACCTGTCCTCGAGGAGTTGATCGTCTAATGGGGAAAAGAGATATTAAATTATGGGAAGGGAAAAGTATGGAGATATGTATACATGTGCAGTGGGCCAGGTAGATAAGCTTTGTCAGAAAAAATTCCCTAATCATTTAACAATGTTTTATCCAAAGCACATTGGAATAACATATGTTGTGGAAGGCCTGAGTATAAATGAAGATTTATTTTATGTGGTGGATGCTGACTAGATCTCCATATCTACAGATGAACAAACACGGATAAATGGACTTGAATTAAAGCCGATTTTAGTGGGTCATAGAGAAGAACACAAGGGAAGTAGTGTGGCCCAGTGGAAAGAGCATGGGCCTGGGAGTCAGAGGACTTGTGTTCTAATCCAGACCCACCATTTATTTGGGAGACCTGGGCAAGTCGCTTAACTCCTCTGGGTCTCAGTTTTCCCATCTGTAAAATGGGGATTAAATCCTGCTCAGTGTTAGATGGCGAGTCCCATATTTTGTCCTACTTGTTTATCTCAAATGTAATCCCAGTGCTTTCTACAGTGCTTGGCAGATAGTAAGCACTTAACGAGTACCATAACTATTATCATTATTAACTTTACTGACACTTAAAATAATAAACCATGAAGGTAATAACTAGAATAGAGCAACTACCAAAGTAGGCTTGTCGTCTCCCACTTTGGAGGTCTCTAAGAAAAGACATGACATTGATTTATCATGGATTAATTTGGTCATTTACTTGTAACTAATAATGGTATTTTGTTAACTGCTTTCTATGCACCAAACACTGTTCCAAGAGCTGGGATTGATAGGAGGTAATCAAGTTGGACAGAGTCCCTGCCCCAGATGGGCTCACAGTCTTTATTCCTATTTTACCGATGAGGTGAATGAAGCACAGGAAAGTTAAGTGGCTTGTCCAAGGTCACACGGCAGACAAGCGGCCGAGCCTTTGACTCTCAAGACTGTGCTTTTGCCACTAGGCCACGCTGCTTCTCCAGCACCTCTACTCTGTAAGTTCTTTATAGGCAGGGATCACGTCTACCAACTCCATTATACTGTATTCTCCCAAGTGCTTATTACAATGCTCTGCAATCAGTAAGGACTCGGTGATTATCACTGATTGATTACCTGAGACAGGGGACTGGATGTAATGATCTCTTGGAGCCCTGGGAGCTTTGATTTCCCGACTCTAAAGCATAATAGGTTTGTTCTCCCTTTGAGTATTTTATAGCTAGGAAATACCGAGTAGACCTGAGTGACATCTTTTTGTGTCCAAGAGACCTTTGATGATCAGTAATATGGATTTCCAAGAGCACCTGTTTCTTCTTTCCTCTCCTGAAAATTTATTTCTGGAAATCATTAAAATTCAGCTCCTACCATTTGTAACAAATGATGTGAAGTGCTAGATACAGTACGTGGAGTATATGTTTGTTAAAATGAGAAGAGAGTACCTTCCAACACTTTGGGATTTTATGAATGATTTACATCTGGTGCTAAAGTTCACAAATGAAACGTGGGAGAACCAGATGCTTCATTTCTTGACTACATCGTGTCTGCTCATACTGATGGGGAATTGAAAACAGGAATGTCTCATAAATCAACACAATCTATTTTTGTTCCTTTTGATTTCCATTCTGAACATCCATATAACACCCAAACAAATGTGGTAAAATTGGTTCCTTGAGAAGCCCTTTATGTTTAGTAACAGTGTGGACATGTTAATTAAAAAAGAGAGCGAGAGAGAGAACCAATTTTCAGAATAAAATTGCTCTAAACAAATGACTCCTTACAAAGACCTATAAGGAAAGAATGTGACTTGGGCGAATAGGGTGGAAGGTCTGGATTTGACCACTCTGGGGTCCTGAGGTTTGTCCTTTGGATAGATCGAGGGAGAACAGGTACACACTGTGCAACGAAAGCTTAGTAAAAAGTCACCATTTCATAGGACTGTAGTTTGAGAAGCAGTGCGGCCTGATGGAAAGATATGATCCTGGGAGTCTGAGAACCTGGGTTCTAATCACTCCTCTGCCAGTTGTCTGCTGTGTGATCTTGGGCAAGTCACTTGAGTTCTCTGTGCCTCAGTTTCCTCATTTATAAAATGAGGATTCAGTACTTGTTCGCCTTCCTATTTAGACTGTGAAAATTAAGTGGGGCAAGGACCATGTCAATCAATCAGTGGTATTTATTAAGCACATACCATGTGCAGAGTGCCATAGTAAACACCTGGGAGAATAAAATGCAACACAATTAACAGGCACTTTCCCTGCCCGCAATGAATCCAGCCTGATTACCTTGTATCTCCCCCAATTCTCAGAACAGTGCTTGGCACATAGTAGGTGCCTAACCAATATAAAAGTAATAATAGCAACAACAAAAACAGTGGTAATAAATACGATTTCCAGGCTAAAAAATAATTGTGCACAGAGGTTTTTTTTTATGGTTGAAGTTTGCTTTGTCCCTAGAAATGTTGTTGTGATTCTTCCATCCTTTTGTATCAGCTGCTACTCGCTCCCCCCAGCCCCTTTTCATGGAAAGTCTTGAGGGTCAGAGGCAGAGCCAAAAGCAACCTCAGTAGTACAGCTGAAAAAAAAAAAAAAGGTTCAAAAGCAATGCTTCAGGACTCCATTAAGACCGTTGAAGCAGTAGTTTATTAAATTGCCTCGTGACCTGAAAGAGTTAAGACACCTTCCAAAGTGCCTAACTTACACCCAGGGAGTAGTTTATTCACTCATGGGATCCAGCCCATTGATTTTTATAAGCAAAACAATAAACAAAAAACGCATCCATAATGCTTCTTCACATTTATTACTGGAGCCATCATTCCCACAAAGCCCTTTGGTGGATTTTAAAATTATTTTGAGCTACTGTACCATATTCAAAAGGCCTTTTTGAGTTTAGGGATTTTGGGGTTTGTTTTTGAAATGCAGAGTTTCTTCCTGAAACCCTCATGCTGCATTTCTCCAAAAGCAATTTGGTCTATCTGTTTTAAGCACTCTGCGCTGGAGAGATCAGAACGGTAGAAAAACAAGTCAATTTGTTCCATTCAATATTAGCTATCTATTTAAAAAAAATAAAGGTAGTGGCTTTATTAACGGATGAAATATGATATTGTAATTTTAGACCTAATTTTCTAACAATTTAGTAACCTAAAGACCACATCCAAGTCTCAAAAAAAGAGAACCTCTTATTAAAAAAAAATAAATTACATTTTACTATAATTAGGTGAATCTTTTAGTGGGAGAGTTTTTCTTGATGGACTGAATGTGATACCTTCTTTCACTAAGTTACTAAAAGCAGAAAACTGTTCTTTAGTCTCCCTAGTTACCATTCTGTTCAAAATATGTCCCCAACTAATACAACTTGCTATGTGTCATAAAATACAAAGGAAAGTACTTTTCATGCCAAATATCAGAAAAGTGCTCTCTTTTCTATACTGCACAAGTAACAGAAATGATGTGTTCATTTTAAATTCCTTTCATGTAGGCCCTAATAAAAGCTATTATAAAATACAATTGTGTGGAGACAAAAAGAGAGATAATATCACTATAGCTCAATATAAAATTTAAGTAATTAAGACATGAAAACTATTACACAATTTACTACAAATGCAACATGAATAATAAAATGTTTAACCATTTCGCATCTGACCTTTTTTTCAACTGAAAACTAAAAGCATTTGCAGTAAGAGGCTTGATAGAGATCTAAAATCCATATTATTTCAAGATTTGAGAAGCATTGTAATGGAAGGAAGCTATTTTGAATTTTCTTTCAGGTAAGAGATTTCCATTCTTTTTAAAAGAAGGATGTTACATATACTATGTGGCATGTGGATTTTAAGGAGAAAAATGCGGACTAGCTTATAAATGTAAGCGAGCCAGTAGTTACATGGACATAAATAAAGGAGCCCCCATCCTATGCAAAGGGCATTTGTAATTTGCGCTCCACCATTAGAAAAGCACAAGTGGAAGTTTTTCTATTGTTGGGTGCCCTAGAGTATCATTTCAAGAATGTACATTCTCTGGTCACCTTGAAGGCTACAGCATCGGCGTCAATCAGGAAATCCAGGGTACATGTTTTCCCCACACACCCCTGGTCGGTGTCTACTGGCTAGGGGTGACCAGTAGGTTCTTGTTCTCAGGTGGGGGCAAACTTTAGGGAAAGGCTTTAGGGAGATGGGTTCTACCGGGGTGTGTGTGTGTGTGTATAATAATAACAACTGTGGTATTTGTTAAGCACTTACTATGTGCCAGGCACCGTACTAAACACTGGGGTGAATATAAACAAATAGGGTTGGACACGATCCCTGTCCGACTTGAGGCTCAGTCTTAATTCCCATTTTACAGATGATGTAATCAAGGCATAGAGATGTTAAGTGACTTGCCCAAGATCACACAGCAGACAAGTGGCGGAGCCAGGATTGGTACCCAGATCCTTCTAACTACCAGGCCCGTGCTCTATCACTAGGCCATGCTGCTTCTACCTATATATGTATGTATACATATACATATGCTCAGTGGAAAGAGCCCGGGCTTGGGAGTCAGAGGTCATGGGTTTGAATCCCAGCTCTGCCACTTGTCAGCGGTGTGACTGTGGGCAAGTCACTTCACTTCTCTGTGCCTGAGTTCTCTCATCTGTAAAATGGGGATTAAGATTGTGAGCCTCACGTGGGACAACCTGATGACCCTGTATCTACCCCAGTGCTTACAATAGTGCTCTGCACATAGTAAGTGCTTAAATACCAACATTATTATTATTATTATTATTAAAAGGGGAAGTTAATTCTTAGGAATTTTCCCCACAGAACCTTCTCTGTTTTTTTGTCACCATCTCTTTAAACTCAGGGAATCCAGACATGTGCTTGGCCTTTACTGGAAGTGTTGGCAAGTCAGTGAACAATGAGCATAATCTGCTGGTGAGGAACCATGCACATCTCTTCCAAGAAGCCTTCCCTGGCTAAGCCCTCATTTCCCCTACTCTCTCTCCCTTCTGCAGCACCTACACACTTGGATCTGTAACTTTTAAGGTTTTGGTTAATATTCACCCCAGCCTCAGCCCCACTTCACTTATCTATATATCTGTAATTTATTTTAATGGCTGTCTCCCTCTTTAGACTGTAAGCTCCTTGTGGGCAGGGAATGTGTCTACTAACTCTTTTGGATTCTACTTTCTCAAGAGCTTAGTACAGTGCTCTTCACACAGTAAACACCCAAATAAATAGTGTTGATTGATTGATATCCCTGCTTCTACCCTTCCACTAAGACTCAGAATGGTGGGGCTCTGGAATGTCTAAAAAGCCTTCTCCAAATCTCCCTCATGTTCCAGACTGGACTAGCTATTCTGGCCGGGTCACTTTAGCACAGCAAGGTGGAGGGGTAAGGCTTGAGGAACAGAAGCTACTCTACCTCTGCTCATTGTTCTCCTCACTGGCTCTAGGCAGCTCATTATTTTGTTTTTTTGTTAAGCACTTACATTGATCCAGGCCCTGCACTAAATACTGGGGTATATACAAGATAAATGAGTTGGTTTCCAGTTTCTGTCCCACACAGGGCTCAGCACAGAAAAGTTAAGTGACTTTCACACAGTCACACAGCAGACCCAAGGCAGCGCTGGGATTAGAACCTGGATCCTCTGACTCCCAGACCTGTGCTCTTTCTACTAGGCCACATTGCTTTTCTGCTTATGGGGTAAGCTGAGAACTGCTCTGAGAAAATATGACTCAAAACAACCCAAGTGGGTCAAGATCCACTGGGGTTTCTCCAATTTCCCAGGGGGACCCGGACCCCCCGGCATGCATTCTGCTGCCAGGGGTACTTTTTTATAGTATTGGATAAGCACTTACTATGTACCAGGTACTATACTAAGTGCTGGGGTAGATACAAACTAATTAGGTTGGACACAGCCCATGTTCTATATGGGGCTCTTAGTCTAAACGCCAATTAACTGATGAGGTAACTGAGGCACATAGAATCTAAGTGATTTGCCCAAGGTCACGCAGCAGATGAGTGGCGGAGTCAGGATTAGAACCCAGGTCTTTCTGGCTCCCAGGCTCTATACACTAGGCCATGCAGCTTCTCAACATTTCATAACATCTGCCCTACATTCTAACACATTTTCCATTATACAGTTCTTTCTTTCATGTTTGGTACCAGGGCAGACTTATTTGCTTTATTTCAAATATCTGATTGGGTCAGTGCATGAACCGATTTATATTACTCAAGTGGCTTGGCAAGGTCAATAAGAATCAATCAGTGGTATTTTTTGAGTGCTTACTATGTGCAGAGGAAAAGACACCATTTCATAGGATTGTGGATTAGTTAGTTGTGTATTCCCAGTCTAAAGAACATTGTTAGACTGAACACCACCCACCCAACAAACAATGTCAATGAAATGTTTTAGTTTTTTTTAAAATAACCAAAGCGAAGCAAAGATATGGAATATTTTTGACCAGTATTAAGAATTAGGAGTTCCCAGCCTTAGCAAAAAGCCTTAATGTGAGGCAAGAATCCTCACCTGCAGTTGTGTAATAATGAAGGATCTGGTCAATCAATAGTGAAAGGAAGGAGATGTTGGCTAGAATTACAATTCCTTGCTGGAGTGCGATAAAGCAGTTTTATACCTGTGGGAGAGAACCATGGTTGGGATCTGTGGTCTGCAATGGAAAGGGGGTAGGGTTTTTATTATGGTGAACCTGATGAAGTTGTTGGGAGGTGTGACTTATCATGAGGGTGTGGGTTGACTGGAGAAAGAAAGCATTTATGGTGTGTACCAGAAGGTAAATGGTGACGGTGGGGGTGGAGTGATGAGGAGGGAGGAAGAAGCGAGGGAATGTGGGCTGCCTGAAGTGGGTTTCTCACACTCAACAAATGCAAAAACCATATATAAGACAAAACCAAAGAGTAAATAAAAGTCTAACCCAATAGGTTTTTCTTTTCTTTTTTTTTAAATTTCTGGAACTCAAAAATTATCCACTTAATTGAAAACCTAACCCCCCGTCAAAATGCCCACATTATTTTCTAGCCTAATAATGGAGAAATGACTTTTAGAAATGTAGATGGAAATCTGGAATGAGGTTACAAGAGGCGTTATCTGTATGCCATAGCCATTTTCTTGGAAAGCCTTAAATAAGGTTTATGTATGAGGAAACTTTTGAAAAAAAATTCTAATCCTCGTTGTGGGGTTTTAGGGTTTTACCCCCATTTAATATGGTGATGAAGGTTTAGAACTTGAACTTTCCAGAGGTTTGGCTGACTAAAACTTCTATTCAACCCTTGTCTAGGAGAATTCCACATAGCTCCTGGATTGCACATATCCTCACTAGGAAACCTTCTGTGCATTTTGAATGAAAGTCTATCACCGATGACTAAATCAGTGGTATTTACTGAGCACTTACTGGGTGCAGAGCTCTGTACTTAAATGCTTGGTAGAGTACAATACAACAGTGTTGGTAGTCACGTTCTCTTGCCCACAAGGAGCTTAAATTCTAGAGGGAGAGGCAGACATGACTATAAGCTCATTGTGGGAAGGGAATGTGTCTATTGTTGTATTGTACTCTCCCAAGCACTTAGTACAGTGCTCTGCACACAGTAAGTGATCAATTAAGTACAATTGAGTAAATCAATTAAAATGGTGTGCAAATCCTTTGAGTGCACACCTTTGGTGGGTTTGTAAAGACTTGTTGGAACCTCAGTAAAGTGGCAAACACTGGGGTGGAGACAAAAACCTTGTAGGACAGAGTCCCTCACCAACTCTTCTAACAGGTATTTCACCTGCCTTCTGACAGGCAAAAGGCATTTGCGTTACCAGCTCTTTTGACAGTGAAGTTATTTTGTCTCGTTGTGTTTTTTTACTGGGATTTGTTAAGTGCTTATAGTGTACCAGACACTAGGCTAAGTACTGAGATTGATATAGGATGATTAGGTTGGATGCAGTTTCTGTCCCACATAAAGCTCACAATGTGAATTCCCATTTTACAGAGGTAGTAACTGGGGCCCAGAGAAGTTAAGTGACTTGCCCAAGGGCACACAGCAGAGCAGTGTCAGAGTCAGGATCTGGTCAGGTCTTCTGATTCCCAGGCCCGTGCCCTTTCCACTAGGCCACACATTATCATCCAGTTTTCAGATTTGCTGGTAAAAATCCAGATTTTTACCCATTCCCAGTGGAAATAATTTTGCTTATCACTGGAGCAATCCCATTCCAGTATTCCTTTAAACTGCTCTCAGTGTCTTCTTCTGAGTCTTGATTTGCCTTTGTCTCAGATATCTACACTGTAAACCTTACATGGAACAGGGTCTGTGTCTGACCTGATTATCTTGTATCTACCCCAGTGCTTAATCCAGTGCTTACCCACTGTTCTAAGCACTGGGGTAGATACCAGGTAATCAGGTTGTCCCACAAAGGGCTCACAGCCTTCATCTCCATTTTACAGATGAGGTAACTGAGAAACAGAGAAGTTAAGTGACTTACCCAAGGTCACACAGCTGACAAGCGGTGGAGCTGGGGATTAGAACCCATGACCTCTGACTCCCAAGGCCAGGTTCTTTCCACTGAGCCACGCTGCTTTTCTCCCCAACAAATGCCACAGTTGTAGTTGTTGTTATATCTTTTAGAGTGCTTAGTACAGTGCTCTGCACACAATAAGCGCTCAATAAATACGATTGAACGAATGAATCTTGTTCTTCATTCCTTAGCGTCCTGTTTCCTGTTTCTACAACTCCTTGTTGTCCTTCCTGGCATGGTTTATGGCCTTATGATCCTATCACTGGGTCAGAACAGTGGTTCATACAATCTAGTATTCTGGCTCTGAAAGAAACAGCGAAGGCTTTCGGGATGAATTATGTCATAGCTTTCTTCTGCCGGATTATTAGCTGGTACTTTATTCTTCCCTGGTTCTTGTTGAATCACAGACAGAGAGAGGTCATCTGTGTGTGTGTATACACCTACACGTACACATATGAATAGTTAGGTCAAAATAAGAAGTATTTAATATTTTGTAAATTTTATCCACGTGTCGGTAAGGCTGAAATGACAGCTGTGGAACCAACAGTCATTAGCACGTTGTGCCCACATAAAGATGGTCCTTTCCTGTGCCATTTGTATGTATTATTGGCAGTGCCTGGTACTGTTTTTGATTCTATCTGAGTATTGCAATCTCCATCAAACCTCTGAATGCTGAATTTCAAGTTATTCAGCCTTGTGCCGTTCTCCCAGCAGACATCTATGTCAATGGTGTTGAAGGTTGTGCTTCATCGGGAAAGAAGTCTTCAGTATCTCCTTTTTCCATTTCTATTCCAGTTGGCCATTTTGCAGGGACAGTCCCTTTCCTCAAGTGAATTATTACTGTGGTACTTGTTAAGCGCTTACTATGTGCCAAGCCTGTACTAACCCTGGGGTAGATACAAATTACTCAGATTGGAAACAATCCATAATTGCTTTGTAGCAATATGCTTTGCTTCAATTAGTAAGTGGTCAACATTTCAGGATATTGTTCAGTAGTATTTATTGAGTGCTTACTGTGTGCAGAGCACTGTACTAAGAGCTTGGGAGAGTACAATATGACAGTAAGACACATTCCCTGCCCACAGTGGACTCATAAAGGCAACCATTTGATGAAAGCACTTGAAATGTGGCAACTGAGGTGGAAGGTCATATACCCTACCTCATGGGACAAGGAAGCCAAAGGAGCACTGGGTCCTACAAACAACCAACACAACAGCACAAAAAGAGACCATCTATGTGTGTTACCAGCAGTCAGGGGACCTGCCTGCTAACCTAGCTTCCCCACCTGCCTGCTGTGTGACCTTGGATAAGTCATTTAACTTTGTGCTTCAGTTTCCCCGACTGCCAAATAGGGATTCAATACCAGTTCTCCCTCTTCCTTACTTGTGAGCCCCATGTGGAGCTGACTGTGTCCAATCTGATTATCTTGTACCTATCCCATGGTTTACTACAGTGCTTGTAAGTGCTGAAGAAACATGACAATTATAATTTATGTGTTTATGGTGTGGTGGAGACTATGGGCCCCACATTGTCCTTTTCAGACACACATATGCACCCATGGGTAAATTTCACCTTTAGTGATGTCTTTGTGCATGATATATATCTACATCTATATACACACACATATCTTTATGTGTGTGTGTGTATATATAGATTTATTAGATTTATATAGATATACATGTGTGTATATACACACATTTATGTCTTTCATACGCAGATATCTATATATGGATCTTTGATTCCGCAAACACATTCCTAATCATTTGCATATATGCTTCCTGTGCATTCATTCAATCATATTTATTGAGCACTTACCGTGTGCCAAACACTGTAAGTGCTTGGAAGAGGATAGTATTAAAGTTCAGTATAACAGTAAAGTACAGTTATCGGCATATAACAGCTCTTGGCTGACCGTCTTGAGGATTTTCAGTAATGCATATAGTCTCTTGATTTGGAAGAGCTCCTGGAACGCTGAAAGCATCATCCACCAGCAGTTTGTAACTCCTTTCTTAGGTCCGTAAACATGGCTCTATTGAATGGGTTACTGTTCGGTCCTGCCTTACTCCTCTGCTGGTGGGAAAGGGATCTAATAAGAATTCTTCAACTTGGACAATAAGCCGTATCACCGGAAAGTGGTCTTGGTGAACTTTTGAATGCAGCCAGACAGGAACAGGAACACCCAAATCTCAGGTCTGCTGACTGCACCAACCAGGAGAATCCAGGCCTTAGTACTATTCCTTATATATTCAGATAAATATCTGTCTCCTCTAGACTGCAAACTCATTATGGGCAGGGAATGGGTCTGTTAATTCTGTTGTAATGTTCTCTTCCAAGCACTTAGTAAGTGCTCTACACATAGTAAGTGCTCTATAAATACCATTGATTGACTGATCGATTTCTTGCTCTTCTCCTGAAGTTGACTTGCAGCAAAGATCATGCCCCTAATGTAATCCCAATCTGAGCTGTAATTTCACTGCATCTGTACTGAGAAGAAATGCGTCCTAATGGAAAGAGCACGGGCCTGGAAGTCAGAGGATCTGGGCTCTAATCCCGACTTCATCACTTGTCTGCTGCGTGACCTTGGGCAAGTCACCTCTCTTCTCTGTGCCTCAGTTGCCTCAGCTATAAAATGGGGATTAAAACTGTGATCCCATATTGGACTTGGACTCTGTCCAGCCTGATTAGCTTGTATCTACCCCCACGTTTAGTTCAGTGCCTGACACATAGTAAGTGCTTAACAAATGCCAGAAAAATAAAATTGAGAGTGCCGAAGGACCTGGCTAGGATCCTACCAGCACTGGGAGCTGTGGGATACCATGATAATTTCCAGTTGGTTTTCTCGCCTTTCTTCTGGAAGGTGATGATGATGGTGGTGTCTTTGAAATACAGTGGCATTTCCTCGACATTCCATATGTTGAAGAAAAAAGGCTCGTCTGGACATCTGGTGCCGGATGCACTTTACTCTGGAGAGGTTTTTTCTCTCCTCCTCATGACGGGTTTTAGACCTTAGCTCTGCAATCGTACCACCGTTTGCCTCAGAAAACTACACTTGCCCAAAATCATCAGTGACCATCTGACCCTGTGCCAATCTCTAAAACAGAAGCAGGCTACTGTCACCCGCACATATGTCCCTCCTTGATAAAGATGAGGAGAAAGATTCTACAAATATCCGGGCAGACATCAAAGACTTGCCAAAGTCTGACAAGCTGATTATCCTTAGAGATTTCAATACATAAACAAAGCAACAATACTGAAATGATAGCCATCGACCCACAGTGACAATGGATTGTTTTTGCTCAGCAAGTATGCCTAACAATTTCTTTTCATCATAACATCATATTCCCCTTAATGAATAAGAGAAAAGCATCTTAGATGTGGCCAGGACCTAGGCGGTGGCACTTAATGGACTTTGTCATTACTCCAATGTCAAACATTGCTTATAGTCTAATGGTGCCAAACTTGGACCAATTGATACACTTTGAACCTGGGTGATAAAACCAGCAAATTAAAGATATTAAAAATTAGCACTAAGAAGGCTTAAGTCATCCTGGAGAGAAAAAGACCCTTATATCTCTACATGATAAAAGAGAAATAGTGTAGTCTAGTGGAAAGAGCATAAGCTTGGTAGTCAGAGGACCTGGGTTCTAATCCCGTCTCCGCCATATGTCTGCTATGTGAACTTGAGTAAGTCACTTAACTTCTCTGTACCTCAGTTTCCTCATTTGTAAAATGGGGATTCAATCCTACTCCCTCTTACTTAGACCATGAGCCTCATGTGGGATAGGGGCTGTGTCCAACTTCATGATAAGGTGGGATTCATTCATCCATTTAATTGTATTTTTTGAGTGCTTATTGTGGGCAGAGCACTAAGCACTTGGGAGAGTAAACTGTAACAATAAACAGACACAGTCCCTGCTCACAATGTGCTTACAGCCTAGAGGACAAGCTTACTGTGTCCAACCCGATGGTCTTGAATCTACCCCAGTATTTAGTTCAGTGCTTGGCACTTAGAATGTGCTTAACAAATACCACAGTTCTTCTTCTTATTGCAAAGAGCAATGTGACTGGTATCTTTGTAGGACTGTCAGAGCTAAGAACCCCATCTTCCATTAGCAGTGTAAATAGAAAAAGGGTCTCTATGAAGGCCCCAGGGATTTCAGCCTTGAAAGAACTGCAGGTGTGTCTTAGAGTCCCCTGTTAACCTCCCCTGGATGCTAAAGCCCTACAGTCCTTCCCTTCTCAGTATAGGCAAGCTTTTAGGGTTCCTGCCTTGCAAATCCCCTGCTCCCCTATCACCCACAACCACCCATTTTCTCAAGCCCAGGCAACTCCCCAAAGGCATGGGGATCACTTGGGGACTAGCCAACCACCCCCACTCCCCTCTGCCTCCCCCCTTCCTGGGGATGGATACAGAAATCTCATGGTGGAAGCTCTCCCTCCCTGTCCTTTAGCTTTCCAGGTCCCCATGTTTCCCCGGCACCTGGAGCTCCTCCTCCTGCCCATCTTGCAGGCTGGCGCCAAGATCCGAAATGTCACAAGCTGTTAAAGGATTTCTTGCAGGTATTTTCAATGCATTAATAAGCTAACAAATAAACAGAATTCTGACCCAAATTGCTTTTCTCAAGCTCTAGTAATTTTTCCCCCAATACCTCTTTGACTTTCCCATAGGCATAACAGTGCACAGGTTCCAGTCTTGCCACTTGCTTTTGGCCACTTAAGAAGTAAGCAGCAGCTTAAAACTAATGTTAAGGTCACCAAGTTGTTGAAATTTTGTTCCTGAACTCGAACCATGGTAACTCTTCATTCATCCTACTTGTTTGAATAAATCATGGATTCATGGTTGGGACAAAACTAAACAACGTTCTTAACTGACTTCCCTTTTCCCCCCTAGATTAGTGAAGATATAACAAATAAGATCTCATTCAAACACTTTAATAAGGGAATGAATAGAGATAACCCCTGAGAACAGTGTATATCCTAATAAGCAAGTCAATTATGAAAGCCTCCCTAATTTTCAAAAATACATCAAGAAAAATAAATTATATAGGCCTAAATTCCTAGAATTCCAGAGGGAATCACTTTGAAAAGGGTAACTACGTATGTGGAGCAAACTATCAGAATCTTCAGTCCCAGTTTCTCTTCCTAGAACAAATTTGTAGAATAAGATGCTTACCTATTTTCATTTGCTGTTTTAAGAATGGAAATAGCCGTATATTGTCTGGAATGAGGACATTTTTATTTGTACCAAGCATTTACTTTGGACAAACAGCATTGAGGAAAGGTACAAAGATATCAAATCAGATACGACCATAGGTCCTTAGGGAATTTAGTCTAAAAAGTGTTGCCTAGTGGCTAGAGCATGAATTTGGGAGTCAGAAGGATCTGGGTTCTAATCCTGGGTCTGCCACTTGTCTCCTGTGTGACTTTGGGCAAGTCACTTCACTTCTACTGATTCTTCTTCCTTTAAGCAGAAATAGAAATAATGGCAAGTGCCTATTTGGTTTCCAGTCATTGTGGAACAACCACCCAAATTTACAGCTTGATGGAAGTTTACTAAGACAGCTCCCTCATCTGTAAAATGAGGAATAAGACTGTGAACCCCATGAGAGCCATGGACTGAGTCCAGCCTGATTAGCTTGCATCTACCCCAGGACTTAGTACAGGGCCTGGCACGTAGTAAGTGCTTATCAAATACCATTAAAAACAAAAGAAACATAAAAAACCTGAGGGAGAATTGACACTCCAGGAAAGAAACAATGGTAAATTCTGTAAAAATAATTAAGTAAATAAGTAAAACTTCCACACTTTAAATACATTAATAAAAAGGAAATTTAAAAAATGCATCACTGTTAGAAGAGAACTGTCCTCCGGCTACTCATCGCTTCAGTAGAGGCTGCCTTTAGTCTCAACATTCACAACCTTTCCATTGTATTAAATGTTGTTGCAAGGGCTTCTATTTGCTCTGCTTCCACAAGGCCCGTCTCCTCCCTAGGGTGGCAAGCAGGAAAGGAAAAAGGAGGAGCTGTGATTTCAGCTGATCTCCCAGAGCTCCATGGTGGAAAACTTGGGACTACAAGGAGTCTGCCAGCTCCATCCATATCTTGCTGCCCTTAAAAAGATAAATCTTAGCCTAAATTATCAAGCAAGAGTCAAAGCTCTGTATGTAGAGTGGTTTATAGGAAAGAGCCCAGGACTGGGAGTCGTAGGACCCGAGTTCTAATCCTGTCTCTGCCACTTGCCATACTCTATGACCTTGGGCAAGGTATTTAACTTCTCTGGGCCTCAGTTTCCTCAACTGTAAAATGGAGATGAAATATCTGTTCTTCCTCCTATTTAGACTGTGAGCCCCATGCGCGACAGGGACTATGTCCAACCTGATTAACTTGTGTCCGCTCCAACACTTAGAACAATGCTTGACACATAGTAGGAGCTCACAGATACCATAAAAAACAACAAAAGAAACAAGCAACACAAATTCATAGTTACAAGTGGTGGTGGTTTGATGTCTTTGTGTTCACACTGTGTTCTAAGAGCTGGGATACAAACCTTGCTTTTCATTGCATTTACATTTCATTTTCAACTCATTAGAATCACAGTATGATTTGCTCATTACAGTAATTAATAATTATGGTATTAAGCTTTTACCATGTGCTGTACACTATACTAAGTGCTGGGGTAGGTATAAAATAATCAGGTGAGACACAGCCCCTGTCCCATTTTAGACTTGCAGTCTAAGTAGGAGGATGAATTCCCTCACTGTAAAATGAGGATGCTGAGGCCAAGAGAAGTTAAATCACTTGCTTAAGGTCACATAGCAGGCCAGTAGTGGCCCTTGTTGTAAGAACTGAAAGATCTGATTCTTTAGTTACTTCTCCCCAGGTTAGAAATTTGGATTTTGGATTTTTTCCCCCTGAACAGGCTTGGGGAAACTCATGGGAAAGGGAGAGAATAGGTAGTTTGTATTTTTTTTGGGGGGGGGGGAGGTGGAAATAGGGAAGACTTTCTAAAATTCTGAATTTAAGTTTGGCCCTGAGGTCTTTACTGGATGCTAGTAAACTTCCATCAAGCTGTAAGTCTCGGTGGTTGATCCAGAATGATTGGAAAACAATATAGGTAACTTTCTATTATTTCTATTTCTGCTTACAGGAAGAGGAATCAAGAAACCAATGTTATTGATTTATTATCCCCCTCTAGACTGTAAGCTTGTATGGGCACAGTTATGTCTGCTAATTCTGTTGTACTGCACTCTCCCAAGCACTTAGTACAGTGACCTGAAAATAGTACGCGCCCAATAAATACCACTGATTAATGGCTTGATTGAGAGCTTACTGTGTGCAGAGCACTGTACTGCAGATACAAATAGGTTGGGAGACCTGACCCCTGCCCACAAGGAGCTCACAGTATAATAATAATTGTGGTATTTGTTAAATGCTTACTATGTGTCAATCACTGTTCTAGGCATTGGGGTAGATAGAGGGTAATCAGGTTGGACACAGTCCTCATCTCTCATGGGGCTCATAATCTTGATCCCCGTTATACAGATGAGGTAACAGGCACAGAGAAGTCCAGTGAATCCCAAGGTCACACAGCAGACATTTGGCAGAGCAGGATTAGAACCCATGACCTCTGACTCCCAGGCCCCTGGTCTTTCCACTTGGCCATGCTGCTACTTTAGAGGGAGTTCACAAAAATGAAAAAGTAGCCAGAGCTGGTGTTAGCAGTCTGATGTCCCTGGGTTTACCCTCATGTTGTGATGGAAAGGGAAGTAGGTCTTTTTCAGGGTAGAACTTTTTGTTACGTTGTAGTTCCAATCCTTGAACCTCTCCTTTCTTGGATCGAGCTTGGGAAATGTTCATTCCAACACCCCACACCTCCCAGGTATCCCCAACCTTGTCCCTGTGCTACTGGAATCTTATCCTATATGCCAGATAATTATGTGTGAGTAATTTTAGGGTGAGTCAGCTTGAGTGCATGAACGTTAGCTCAATTTTGAGGGCTCTGTGAGACCATCTGCCTTGTTCACCCCTAAAACTAGTCCTTGCAAATGAACTATGGCAATAAACTACAAAAAATTCCAATAGTAAATGTCATGGAATTTCATTAGCATTAAATGAACCCCTAGCACCCACCCAGTGATGAGGGGAAAAAAAAGAAGAAACATCCTAGTACATTCAGCTATTTTGAGTTTCCTTCCTAGTTGAGCCTGGTTAGATTTATTTTACTAATAAATGAACATTGTTTTCTTTTTTCCCTGAAATTGCATTGTTTATTTCCAGTGGTTTTGACTGCGATGAATTGTTCTGTACCCAGTAGATTTGTTTTCTATTATTTTCAGAAGTCTTGTATTACATTAATTTGTTTCTTAATGATTGTCAGAATGCTAAAACCCAATATACTGTATCTTATTTACCCCATTTGGAAACATTTCACGTAACATTCATGAAAGATGCCCAGATCCCGTCCAAAGTGCTGTAATCAAGCATTAGTTGGAGTGCGAGGGGATTACTAAAAGGGGTAATGAGAAGGGTCCAATATTGGAGCAAGAAATTGGGTTTCTGGGTGTGTAAAGTGAACCAGATGTTTTTGTGTTGTTTTTTTTTTAAAGAAAACAGGATGCACATCAGTTTCCAATTATATTAAAAATGATGGACCTAGTTTAGAAAAAAAAGCATAAAGTGCAATAAAATATTTTTAAAATCAGCAAAATCTGCATACTTGTGAAAGCTCAATATTAATTCATCTCCTTTCTTTTATAAAAATTTCTAACTTTACAGATAATATCCCCAAATCATACCAGATATAGGTTTTGAGGAGCCGAGGTTGGGCTTGATATCCAACCTCCTCTCTGTATCACATGTATCTGCTGTGTGACTTGGGGCAAGTCACTTGTATAATTCTATTTATTTATTCTGATGCCTGTTTACTTTCACTGATGGCTGCCTCCCCCTGTCTAGACTGTGATCCTGTTGTGGGTAGGGATTGTCTCTCTTTATTTGCTGTATTGTACTTTCCAAGCGCGTAGTACAGTGCTCTGCACACAGTAAGCGTTCAATAAATACGATTGAATGAATGAACTATGCATTTGACCGTGTACCCCTTAAGTATTCTGATACTCACCCCAGCCCAACATCACTTATGCACATATTCTTATACACTACTACTTCACTTATCTGTAATTTATTTTATTGTCTATCCCTATAGGCTGTAAGCTTCTTGTGGGCAGAGATCGTATCTTCCAAATCTCTTCTATTGTACTTTCCCAAGTGCTTAGTACCACCTTCTGCACAAAATAAGTGCTCAGTAAATACCATTAACTGAATGATATTACAAACTACATAATTGAAGAACATTTAGAAGAAAACGAAAAGTCAGCCATAGGGAAACAGTTTGGCCTAGTAGAAAGAGCATGGCCTTGGGAGTGAGAAGACCTGGGATCTAATCTTGGTTCTGACACTTGTATGCTGTGTGACCTTGGCAAATCATTTAATTTCTCTGGGCCTCAGTTATCTCATTTGAAAAATAGGGATTAAATCCTGCTCCCTCCTATTTAGACTGTGAGCCCTAGGCACAACGGGCACTGTGCCCAACCTGATTAACTTGTCTCTAACCCAGCACTTAAAATAGTGCTTGGCATATAGTACACGTGTAACAATTACCAGCATTATTATAATTTCACATACAAACATGGAGTATGTAGTCACTGGGGCATACAGAAATTTTCAGTTAGTAGGATTTCTGGCCTCACATTTCGACATCTTCTTTACCCGACAGATATGGTCTCCTACCTAAGTCCGTGCCACTGTCAGTTCTTGGGTGGGTTGGAAAGCGGCATCTTTTCTTTCCCCCAAAGCCATTTTAGAACACAGGGGACTCAAAATAAATTAGCAACTGTTTTTAACAATGCCTTTCTTAGAGTGTCATCCATTCCCAGTTTCGATACCCTCGTTTTAACTAGACTCAGACGGCTAACAGAATGGCATGTTAATGGGAAAAGACACATCATTTGGAGCGGTTATTAATATATAAAAGGGACAACGTTCCTAAAGGGTGAACCATTAAGCAGTCTGGTTCAGTAAGGCACTATTAAGATTGGATTGCCTCTCTTCCTTGGAAATTTTACATGTGGATTTATTAAAGAGCAAAGAAGGGAGACCAATTTTGTCTGACTACCTTGCTTGGATGATTGAAATAATTGATTTTTAACTGAGCTTTATTTTATATCTCTCTCTATGGTTGTATTCATAGCTTGTCTATTTTTATAGTATCAAGTTACTTTTATAAAATGTAAAAATAAAGGATACTCTCTCTCTTGCTCTCACAGATCATCCTCCTGAAAGGTTGTTGAGCCCACATCTTTGTCTTTTTTTTTTTTTTTGGTGTTTGTCAAGTGCTTACTACGTGCCCGGCACTGTGAAGCAGCGTGGCTCAGTGGAAAGAGCTTGGGCTTCGGAGTCAGAGGTCATGGGTTCGACCCCCGGCTCTGCCACTTGTCAGCTGTGTGACTGTGGGCAAGTCACTTAACTACTCTGTGCCTCAGTTACTTCATCTGTAAAATGGGGATTAACTGTGAGCCTCACGTGGGACAACCTGATGACCCCATATCTACCCCAGCGCTTAGAACAGTGCTCTGAACATAGTAAGTGCTTAACAAATACCAACATTATTATTAATATTATTATTACTAAGTGCTGGAGTAGATACAAGGTAATCAGGTTGGACACAGCCCACATCCCACATGGTGTTCACAATCCTAATCCCCATTTTACGGACGAGGTAACTGGGGCCCAGAGAAGTTAAGTGACTCGCCCAAGGTTACGCAGCAGACAAGTGGCAGAGTTGGGATTAGAACCCACGTCCTCTGACTCCCAAACCACTGCTCTTGCCATTAGGCCGTGCTGCTGCTTAAGCAGAGGAGAGGATTTGGGGGATAAAATGAGGAGTTCGGTTTTGGATGTGGGAAACTTGGGGTGCCAGAGGGATACTGATGAAAACCTGTCTGGAGGCGGGAGGATATGAGTTCACCAAGGGAGTAGGTAAAGATGGAGAATAGAAGAGGATCCAGAACTGAACCTTGAGGGATTGCCCCCCCCTCCACAGTTAGGGGGTGGGAGGCAGAGAAGGAACCTATGAAGGAGACTGAGAATCAATGGCCAGAGAATTAAGAGGAGAACCGGGAAAGGACAGAGTCAGTGAAGCCAAATGCACCTGGCCCCTAGTTCATGCCTTTCTCACATCTTAGAACACCCTTCCTCCCTTCCTTCCCAAATCTGACAGGCCACAGCTCTCCCCACAGCCAAATCCCCCTGTAAAATCTCATCTCCTTAAATGAGCTTTCCCCAATGAATGCCCAATCCCCTAAATTGTATTAGCCCAGCCATCTCTAGCCTTTATAAATGTTTTTCAATCAATCAGTGTTTTTACTGAGTGCTTACTGTATGCAGAACACTGGGAAAGAACCTTTCAGTACAGTTGGTAGACATCACCCTGGACCACATACTTCATCTGTAAAATGGGGATTAAGACTGTGAGCCCCATGTGGGACAACCTGATTCCCTTGTGTCTACCCCAGCACTTAGAAGAGTGCTCTGCACATAGTAAGCGCTTAACAAATACCAACATTATTATATTCAATCATTTATCTTAACTATTCCATGGACTGCCTGAAGAACAAACAAATGGAGTAAATTAAACCAGTGTGGTCTTTGGGAGGCCAAAAGACTCGCCTTAGATTAGCATATTTTGGACACATCATCAGGAGTAATTCTCTGGAGAAGACACTAATGCTAGGAAAAGTCTAGGGAAAACGTGGACAAGGCAGACCAGCACCTAGATAACGGGGATGATGGAAGGACCGTTCATAAGGTTATGGATTGTGGCAGAAGATAAGACGTTCTGGAGAAAATATTTCCATAGTGTCGCCAAGAGTTGGAAATGATTCAAAGGCATTTAATAATGATCATACTCTATTTGTATATATTTTTACATCTAACTCTCTAGCTAGAGTTTAAGCTATTTATTGGAAGTGTTTTGTTCTTCTCAAATGCTTCTTTGCATCAAATGGGTAATTTAAAAATGTTACTACTTCTACTCCTCTCTCTTTCTCTGTCTCTCCCTCCCTCCCTCCCTCACTGGCTCCAACTGTCCTTTCTACATTTCTCTCCCACAAAAGAATTGATTTCCAGCATTTCAACAAGGAAAGTAACATCCTGAATAGTTTATCACAAGTGGTCCTGTGCTGTATGCCTGTTAACTAAATGCCTTATTCTTTCTCTGTCTTGAGTAAGTGGTTACTATGACATTATTTAAAATATCTTCTTACGGAGCATATTTTTTGGTCTCCCCATGGGAAAAAAGAATTCCTGAAGCTGGAATGTGTTAAGAGAGAAAAAAGGTTTTCATTCTCAGTTCAGTTTTCAATCTCAATTAGGATCAAGCCCAATTCAATAATTTCTTCCATATTCATCAGTTTTTGAAGTAAGAATTAGAAAAATTCTAATACATTGAAGAGTCTAAAATAAGTTTTAGATTATATTACAAAATAGCACTCACCTTACTTAAAATATATCAGAGGCATTATTTTCAGACATAATTTTTATTATCAATACTACCAGGATAATCCTTCTTAAAGGGAGCCTGAGAAATTGACTAGCCACCAGTCCATTTCAATATGATCAAAAGGATCATGGCTTTGAACAATATTATAAATACCAATATTTGTGCTTCTGATATTGTTTGTTACAACAAAAGAACCTTCTTCTGAAGCTCTTGTAGACTCTGTTTCCAAATTAAAATTTTTTTAAAAAGCAGCCCTTTATTCGAGAATGGAAAAAGTAATTGTCTTATTGCCAAAGTTTAAGTGCTACATTTTTCGTTAGCGTTTAACAAATGTTCATCTTAAAATAGAGTGACAGTGGGTCAAACTGCTACAGTTTATCTCCTATGAACCTAAATGCATTAGAGCCAGGGCTCATTGTGAGATCAATGTGCTTTCTAACTTCAGGATTTAATTGAATGCCAGATTATGGGGCTATCTTTTTCCTTTTAGCTGCACTGAAAACCACTGTAAGTTTAATGTAATACAATTCATAATTATTGTTCTGCAAATATGGACATGCCAACCACAATCCCTGGTCAGGGCATAAGTAAACTATTTCATTCTGCCTAAAGTTTTGGTCTTCGGAACATCACCATGCACTTGTAAATTTTAACAAATTTCAGTAAACAATGATATTTATTGTGCACTTATTGTGTCTAGAGCTTTGTACTAAGCACTTGGGAGAGTACAATACTAGAGAGCTAGTAGACTTGTTCCCTTCCCACTTGAAGCTCACAGTCTAGAGGATTTTGGTCAAAAGTAATGATTTTGAGGGGGATTTATCTCAAATATCTTAGCAGTAGGTTCAGCAGGTTTTGCGATTCTGAGGACTTTAGAGTTTTTCTGGTAAATGTTAGGTCAGGGTCAAAATAGAGCCCAGAACTTCCTCATTTTCGCTGTGTTCTTTCAAGTTGATTGCCAAAGTCAAATGGGAGGGAAAGGCTACTAAATCTTTCTCCTCTAATCCCAACAATTCTGAAATGCTATTAGAAAATTAGAGTTTTTTCATAGCTTTTGTAAAGTAAAGTAATTAAAATCATTACTGCCACTTTTGTAATGAACTGATGCGATTTTAGAAGTCTGTCCCTGATATCTTTCATGATTTAGACATCACACAAGCTGTAATTGTGCTATTAAAGGAAAGAGAGCTAATCTTTTTGCATTTGAAGTAAGCCCTCGTCATCAGCCTCGACAAAAGCCAGACAGATCAAAAAAGAGCAAAAGAGAGCATTTAAGGAAATTAGTACAAGTGTCAGTTAAAAGGTAAAAATTAATGCACTTATTATTGAAATATGGCTGAAACCTACGTTCTTTTCATTTCTTTGATATTACTAAAGCATAAAACATTCAATTAACTTTCCATTGTGTTAAAAAGAAAAGGGGCTAGGGTTGTCAGTGAAGTGTTAGGTGTGTAGGTGATGTGCAAGGCAAAAATGATGACATGATGAGACAGAGGTGTTCTCAAGGCAAAGATTCTACATCTTGGTCGCAAAAGAAACTAACTGCTTAAACTCCTTTAGGATCTTCTTATGTTACAGTTTTTAAAGTGCTGAAGGGGCTATTTATGTTCTTATAATACATGGCACATTATTTTAGTTGATTTAAAGAAGTGTACCTAAACTCATTTCCCATTCAAAAGTAAATAGATCAATCAGTAGCTTTTCACGCTAGAGAAAAGAAACACAAGTAACTTTGAGAGTACAGGATCCCGTCCCCTTACATTATGAGGATGGATAGCATTTTTTTTTTCAAGCTAACACAAATAAGGGAGATTTGTAAGACCTGTTTGAGGCAATCAAAATTACTTAGCGGAATTAACTTTATAATGGCGCAGCAAAGGACAATCTTTGTCTTAACCTATGGTGTGGAATGTTGTCTGACTGTCACACCTTTGTCTTATCAGCCACAACTATACACATAGATGAAATCTCACTATCAGTAATATCAATTTGCACCCTATAACAATTTTATAATGGAAATTTGAGATCCATAACCATAGCTTTATTCACTATTATTTTTTCCAGATTTTGTGTATATCAAATGGAAACAGGGCAGTTTTCTTTCTTACTTTCTTCCTTCCGTCACTCCCTTTTTTTCTTTACTTTTTCTCTTTTTTCTTCAGGCTCTATACATGCTTTAAACAAGTGGAGACCTTGAAAATGAAACTGTCAGGGATTATGCAAATCAGTTTAGCTCTACTGTTAATATAATTTTTTTTCTTGAGGATAATAATTTGATATTTAGAAAATGAATTTGTATATATATACGTCCATATTGTACTTTAATTTAAAAATCCATTGTATTTAAAATGTCCATTTCATCAGATTATAATTTTCCAAAAGAGTGCAGTTGCCTATTTTCTTGATCTGATTCTAATCAATCAACTTTATGTAGGCTTCCAGAGTTGGAAATGATGCATTGCAGATTTGCTCCAAAGGAACATTAGAGCATGACAGAGTAATGTTCTTTTTTGGTACTTTTTACCCAAAAATGGTGCTAAGTTAGGAAATAAATCTTAAATGAGAACTCCTTTGCAATATTTGTGCTACTCCCAAGCCAACTCTCTACTGGCACTTAAGGAATATAACTCAGTTATAAAATCCAAAAATCACTGATGTTGTGATTATTATTCCTATTAATATGCATATGATAGAACTTAATGCCAAACTGACAGATTTAGCACTTTGCAAATGTAGTGAATCAAATCAGAAAGGTAAAAGCAGCTATTACCCTAAGACCTAAAAGTGAAAGGCTAATCAGATTTTTCCCCTATGCATGTGACTGCAAATGCAGTTTCCTTTAAACATCAAGTATAACCAGAAATAAAATAACTCACCATTGAAAAATGAGCCATCTTCATCCCTTTCCTCTACCCCGTTTAATGTTAAATAATCTTTATGGTATTTAAGTGCTTCCCCCCCCAAAAAAATTAAGCTCTTACTATGTGCCAAGCACTGTTCTAAGTCTTGGGGTAGATACAGGGTAATTGGTTTGTCCCACGAGGGCTTCACACTTTTAATCTCCATTTTACAGATGAGGTGACTGCGGCACAGAGAAGTTATGTGACTTGCCCAAAGTCACACAGCAGACAAGTGGAAAAGGAGGGATTAGAACCCACGTCCTTTGACTCCCAAGCCCGTGCTCTTTCCACTAAGCCACGCTGCTTCTCATGTACTGCTTCTTATGTCCTGAGCACTCTATGAAACTCTAGGGAAGATAGAAGGTAATCAGGTCAGACACAATCCCTGCCCCACATGGGGTGTGGAGTCTAAAAGGAGGGAGAACAGATATTTGTATCCATTTTTCATAAGAGGAAACTGAGGTCCAGAGAAATTTCAAGTGACTTGCCCTTGGTCATGTAGCAGTCAAGTGATGGAGCTTGGGTCAGAATCCAGGTCCTCTCACCTCCTGGCCCATGCTCTTTCCCCTAGGCCATGTTACTTCTCAAGAAGCGTAGGAAGCAGTGTGGCTCAGTGGAAAGTGCACGGGTCTGGGAACCAGAGGACCTGGGTTCTAATTCCGGCTCTGCCAGTTGCCTGCTCTGGGGCCTCGGGCAAGTCAGTTAACTTCTTCGTGCCTCTGTTACCTTATCTATAAAATAGGGATTAAAATGGAGCCCCACATGGGATGTGGGCTGTATCCAACCTAATTAACATGTATCTACCCTATCGCTTAGTACAGTGCCTGGAACATAGTAAGCACTGAACAAATACCTTAAAAATACTTTCTAAAGTACAAATAATGAGAAAGAAAAAAAAAATTTGAAGTACTTTGATATTATGGATCTGTTAGGTGCTGTGTTAGATGCTGTTCAAGCTAGCTAAGCTCTTCCTAGCCCCTTGGTCTTTACAATGATGATCTAGGAAACAAACAAACAAACAAAAAAAAAGAAGTTCAAATCAAGCAATCAAATACTATGTAGATTCAGGCAATAACCAGAGTACAAAATAATCATCATTTTTATTAGATCAGAGTCTCCCAGGGTGTAAACTTCTTCTTGGAAGCTGCGTTAACTCTTGTGGGCTATAAAAGTGACATTTCATCAATTCCTTATTTAATGTACCCAGTAGTAGTCGATGAAGTTCAGTTTTCACTCCACCTGGCCCAACTAGCGCCCCAACAAAACTTTTCTTCGAGGTGCTTTTCCCTCTAATGGAACTCCTGCTTTCTCTAATATTTCCCCTACCAGGAATGTATTTAAACGTCCGTTCCCCACCCCGTAGACTGTAAACTCCTTACGGGCAGGGATCGGATTTACCAACTTTGTTGTGTGGTTCCTTTTCAAGTGCCAAATACAGTGCTCTCTAGGCACAGTGAACACTCAGTACCACCGAATAACTCTCTAATCTTCCCAACCATGTCCCTTTCATCTTTTCAAATCTTCCTAAAAACTCACTTCCTCCTAGAGTTATTCCCTAATTAATCCCCTCCACTACTCTTAGCACTCTTAACAATCAGTTATCCGTCGTATTTATTGAGCCTTTTCTGTGTGCTGAGCACCGTACTTAGCTCTTGTGAGAGCACAATGTAACAGAGTTGGTAGACGTAGTCCTTAGCCACAACGAGCTTACAGTCTAGAGGGTCATAGAGACATTGAAATAAAGGAATTACAGATGTGTATGTAAATGCTGGGGGGGGTGAGGGAGGGGTGAATAAAAGGTGAAAATCCAAGTGCAATGGTGACACGGAAGGGAGTAGGAAAAGAGGAAATACGAGGACTTAGAGAAGGCCATTTGAAAGCTTTGAAGGTGCGGAGAGTGTTTGACTGTCGGATAGGAAGAGGGAGGGCATTCTGGACCAGAGGCGGGATGCGGGTGAGATTCATTTGTTTATTCGTATCATTTCTGCCTACATTTCACTTCCTGTAAATCTGTCAACTTGTTCCGCTTGGCGGTCCCGTTAGATGATGAACTCCTCATGGGCAGGCACTGTGTTTCACATCTGTAGTCTTGTTCCCAAATGCTTAGTAATAATTATTATTATTACAGTACTTGTAAAGTGCTTATTATATGCCAAGTACTGTTCTAAGCCCTGAACACTGTTCTAAGTACAGTGATCTGCAAGATGTAGGCCCTGGATCAATGCCATTTAGGATGAGGATGATGATCAAGTGTCAACAGACATACACAGTGCTACAAGGTGGGGAATCTGAAGCAAATCCACCTCCAAGATGGAGAGCAAAACTCAGGTGGACCAAAGTTTCACTCAGATGCAGTTGTCAGTAATGTAGGCTCCAGTGGTTCTGATATCCACAGGTAGGGCGGATGAGGGTAATGAACCCATTGTCCCCTTGGCTTTTGGAGTTGGACTTCCACCTTTGCTCATCCTGGGTCTCAGACTAGACCTGAGAGTTTCCATTTGGGATTGAGAAGATCCAAAATTGGGGGTCTCTCTGGGCCTTTTAATTTTAACGGTATTTGTTAAGCACTTAATATGTGTCAAGCACTGTTCTAAGGACTGGTATAGATACAAGTTAATCAGGCGAGACACAGTCCCTGTCCCACATGGGGCTCACAGTCAAGTAGGAGGGAGAACAGCTTACAGTTTTACATTTTATAGTTGAGGAAACTGAGGAACAGAGAAGTTAAGTGACTTGCCCAAGGTCATAAAGGAGGCCAGTGGTGGTTAGTTCCATGAAGCCTGTTTCTTGCCTTGCTTCAATTCTTCACACTCAAAATGAAAATTTGGCACAGTGATTGCTCCATCAGTCTCCTTGCTGATCTTTGTTCCTCTTGCTTCTTCCTGCTCCAGTCCATATTTCACTCTACTGCCCGGATCATTTTTCTACAAAAATGTTCAGTCCCAGTTTCCCCACTTCTCAAGAACTTCCAGGGGTTGCCCATCCATCTCCGCTTCAAACAGAAAGTCCTTCCCATCGGCTTCAAAACACTCAATCGCCTTGCCCCCTCCAAGTCCACCACACTTCATTCCTTTAATGTCAACCTACTCACTGTAACTTGGACTTGTTTATCTATCCGCTGACTTTTCACTCACATCCTGCCTCTGCCCTGGAATGCCCTCCATCCTTATATCGGACAGACAATTACCTTCCCCGCCTTAAAAGCCTTATTGAAGGCACATCTACTCCTAGAGGCCTTCCCTGAATAAGCCCTCAATTCCTCTTTTCCCACTTTCTTCCTAGTCGCCCTGACTTGTTCCCTTTATTCACCACCCCACACTAGCCCCAGAGAACATATGCACATATTTGTAATTTATTGATTTCTGTCAATGTCCCCACTTCTAGACTCGTGAGCTTGTTGTGGGCAGGTAATGAGTCTGTTATACTGCTGTGTTGTACCCTCCCAAGAGTCCAATACAGTGTTCTGCACACAGGAAGAGCTCATTAAATACCATCGATTGATTGACTGACTGTGCTTTTGATTGACTGACTGATTGACTGTGCTAATGGAGGTTTGGAAGGGAAAATGATCTTCCATCCCACCACTTCTAGAGAAAGTGATTGGTTAGGCCTGTGAGTTACAAGTCTTCCCAGAGCCCTGAAGCATTTATTGCTGGCCCCCAGTCAAAAAAAGTATTTTATTTTTTTTTAGCCAAGGCTAGAGTTGAAGGAAGTACCACGTCTCTGAATTGTTTTAATTTACTTTGGAGTTCTTGAAACACAACTACTAGGAAAAAAAATACCTTTGAGGGACAGAATACACCGGAGGCCTAGAAATTCAGTCCATGCATATTTCCACAAGCTCTCCTATGTGGCACTGTAGGTATATCCAGGAAATTTATGTGGGTTCCACACAACATATTCCAGGATGATGAAATGTGCATTCTTCAATTCACTGAGCAGTAAAATAAAAACACACATCCTGTATTGCCATTCCTGCACGTGAATGCTTGTTAAATCAGCGATCAGCCAAACTTCAGAGGAAGGGGACATTATTGGAAATTATTTTAAACTGTAAAATTTCTCTCATTACTCTGAATTTATTCCAGGGGCAAGACTTCAGTTTAGATATCTATTTTCCTGGAATATGGATTCGAGATTCCTATTACCATTAATTGCAATTTTTTTTTCTATGCATAATCTGGCTATAGGAGAACATTTTGCTGTTGTGAAGACTCCCTTTTCTGTTTTAGCTGAACATGGACCTTTTTACTGCTCTGTGGAAGTTCTTTTATTTAAGTGTAGTATTAGGCTACTGCAGAGCACAGTTCATAAACTGCACATCAGCAATTTTGTAATCTGGAGAAATGACTGCCTAGGAATAAAGTGACAGCATCTAATCTCCTTACTTTATGTCTACTTAAGACAAATATGAATCAAAGAATATAAAGAAGGAAATCCCAGTGTTAAAAGTTAATCAACTACTTGCTCTCTCACTCTTTTTTTTTTTAGTTTAATATCCAGGTTAAGGTTAGGGTTGAGTCTTTCTGCACATTAGCTCCAATTGTCTTGATTTGCAGCACACTCGAACTCTAGATTCGTTCAGTGGGAGGTCTGTTTTTATAAGGATTATGGCATTCATTTATTAGAATTTTAATTCAGTGAAATGAGGCTGAAGGGAGGATATTACAACAGGACTCTCTTACACTTATGTAGACTACAAATTTAGAAGAGAAAGAATCATAGTTGGCAAGTCAAGTTTTAAATAAAAACAGAAAAAATAAGGACAAAGTATTTTCAGACTGTCATGGTTCTAATTTTGTTAGAGTTGTGAAAGAACTTGCAGGATGAACAAAATTACGACTTATGGTTTTGGTGTGATTGATGAAAAACTGTCGGTTAACTTTTAGATACACAATGCCGTGGGTTTCATTTCCCACTGATTTGGCTCATTTTTTCCCTTGGGTAGTGGTCCTTTAGTGTCCTTCGTGCAATGAGCAATTCACTTAGGTGACGCCACCAGTTCTGGTTAAGCCAGAAGCCTATGGACTATGAGAAAAGGCATATTCCTCTGCCTTAACTGCCAGTCAGAGAAAAATAACACACTATTTTGCGCATACAAGCATTAAGGCATTAGCAAACAAAAACCATCCCTGCCTTTTCCAAATTCCTCAATATTAAACGGTAACGTGCTTCACTTACTAATAACATGGCTAGGAGCTGCCCTTCATGGAATGCGTTTTTGAAATGCATTCTGTTCTCATTCATAAGCCCCTCCCACTAAGTGTAGGGAACCTCAGTTTTGTTTCTTAGTGTTCATTAATTCAAAATGTAGAACAATGTAGCCATCTATACAATGCACTGGCATTGCAGATTATAGAAAGTTGTTGTCTCTTCTTAGTCCTGGAAAGCTGAAAAAAGGATTACCAGTGAGAAGTTTTAAAACATAGCAAAAATACATTAAACTATTTTAAACAACTCTGCGTTCCTAACCCTATTGATGGGATTGTTTGCAGATTCACTCTACGAAAGCATAGTCATATTTATATCCACTAATAGGGTTTTATGAGACATTTTCCCCCTCTGGTTTTCCATTTACTTGCTCTTAAAAAAATCCTTTTCAATTTCATAGAGTTTTGCCTAAAACATTATGTAAGTCATTAGTTTCCGATAAGTGAAATGTTTGCCTTTCACTTACTGGTCTTTTTAGAAACAGATGCCTGTTTCAATTTCTAAAGATGTATTTCTTAAAAGGTCAATTTGGAAGTTGTCTATTTGGCTATGTTTTAAGAAATGGAAAATATATGAGTGATTCTTTAACAACTGCATTTATAAACTTATCTAACTGTAAAATACCAACTTAATTTTTTCATACATGAATGTAAATATTTATCTAATAATTAGTAAATCTTGATTTCATGTACTAAGCATTGATAAGGCAGAGGTTAGAGAAATATTGCAATTGCAAGTAACTTAGGAGTAATATCTTGAAAACATAAAAAAAATCAGTCTTTAGCAACTTCAATATTATCAAGCACCTTTTTTGTCATATAGACAATTTTGGTAATATTTATGTTCCACGAGTTTCTTAAAGCACACAGACAGCTAAAATGGACCTGTGATTTATTTTATAACTTGGCCACATTATCATTTTATTAGTAATAATCATACCGTTATCTCGAACTTTCTAGGTGGCAGAGCAATGTCATTTTTTTCCATTCTATTTTTTTTTTGCTTACCCATTTTATTACATGCTATGCCTGAACAGAGGCTGCGTATGGAAAAATGAGACCCTAATTCCCCAAGGAAAAAGACCATGTCTTTTTTCTTTGACTTCATTCTTAGATGTTTCTTGTGGGCAGGGGACATGTCTACCAACTCTGCTGTATTGTACTCTCCCAAGTGCTTATTAGAATCCTTTGCACACAGTAAGTACTCAATAAATGTAATTGATTGATTAATGATAGTCTCGCTTTTTAACTCTTTCATTCATTCAATGTATTTAGCGCTTACTGTGCGCAGAGCACTGTACTAAGCACTTGAGAGAATACAACAATAAACAGACCCATTCACATTCCCTGCCCACAAAGAGCTTAGAGTCTAGATGGGGGGAGATAGGCATTACTGTAAGTGAATGAATTACAGATGTGTACATAAATTCAGTGGGGCTGAAGCGGGGGGATGTCTTAATAATTTTAGTGTTGCTAATTCTATTTTTTATTTCATTCATGAACTGTGCTGAACAATTGACAGAAGACACTTTTAAAGACAATTCTCCTTTCCCCGAGCCAAGCATACACAGGGAGAAATAAGAACTTTTCAAAAGGGAAAAAGGAACTTCCTAGTTGAATCAATCATGGTAGTTTAGCACTGGACATCGGAGGAGGCATATCTCCTTTCCGTTCATCATCTTTCTACAGGCTGATCCTAGGAAAGGTGTCTTTCACATATGTTACAAATACCATTTTATTGATTGATAGAGTGCTCTGCACACAGTAAGCGCTTAATAAATACAATCAAATGGTTGATTGCCAGTTAGACTGTTTGAAAACTTGGAGAAAGAGATTGCAGGTCCGCTATGGTGACCAGTCCCAAGTGGCAACAGAGACAGGTTGCCCACTTTTTTTTTATGGCATTTGTTAAGCGCTTACTATGGGGCCAGGCACCGTACTAAGCACTGGGGTAGTTACAAGTTAATCAGGTTGGACACAGTCTCTGTCCCACATGGGGCTCACAGTCTTAATCCCCATTTTACAGATGAAGAAACTGTAGCCACAGGGAAGTTAAGTGACTTGCTCATGGTCATACAGCAGACAGGTGGTGAATTAGAACCCAAGTCCTTTTGACTCTCAGGCTTGTTTTCTATCCACTAGGCCATACTGCTTCCCATGTATAAAATGGGGTAGGTCATGATGTACACTTGTGAGCCCCTTATTGGGCAGCGATTGTCTCTGTTGCCGAATTGTACATTCCAAGCGCTTAGTACAATCTTGATTCTATTTATTGCCATTGTTCTTGTCTGTCCGTCTCCGCCGATTAGACCGTAAGCCCGTCAAAGGGCAGGGACCGTCTCTATCTGTTACCGATCTGTACATTCCAAGCGCTTAGTACTGTGCTCTGCACATAGTAAGGGCTCAATAAATACTATTGAATGAATGAAGAGGGGGACAGATGAGTACACAGGCCTCAGCTGAAGGGCCAGACTCTTCGGTCGTTGCACAATAGAACACTGTGTAGTAAAGCCGAAGTTTCTGCCAAAACAGAAAAATAATAAGAATCACAGTAATGAAAAACAGCTGTGGATAGACCCCAGTCATGGGAGTCAGAAGGATCTGGATTCTAATCCCGGCTCCTCCACTTGTCTGCTGTGTGACCTCGGGCAAGTCACTTAACTTCTCTGTGCCTCAGTTACCTCAGCTTTAAAATGGGGGTGAAGACTGTTAGTCTGATATGGGACAGGGACTGTGTCCAGCCTGATTAGATAGTGGCAAGAGCACAGGCTTGGGAGTCAGAGGTTGTGGGTTCTAATCCTGACTTCACCACTTTGCTGTGCGACCTTGGGCAAGTCATTGACCTTCTCTGTGCTTCAGTTACCTCATCTGTAAAAGGGGGATTAAGACTGTGAGCCTCATGTGGGACAAGGACTGTGTCCAACCTGATTCCATTGTATCAGCCTCCGTGCTTAGACCGGTGCTTGGCACATAGTAAGTGCTTAACAAATACCACAAAAAACCCCAAAAGCACAAAACACCCAAGGGATAGGAGCCTATCCCCCTCCCTGCCAAATCACTCTAAGCTCATTGTGGGCAGGGGACCAACTCTGTTGTACCGGCCGCTCAGTGCTTAGTAGAGTGTCTTTCACACAGGAATCCCTCAATACGTACCACTGATTGATTGATTGAGCACCCTGAGGGGATGAAGGTGGGGGGGAAAGGCAGGGGAAATGCCTGGCACATAGTAAGGGCTTAACAAATACCATTATTATTATTAAATGCATTCTTGTGGAAGTCCACCTGCTGCTGATTAGAAAACTCATATCAAAAGTCATGGCCCTGGTTCCTCACACCATCCCATGTGGAGCGGGGAGATGAGTCTACCTGCATGCCATGCCACTGCATCAGAGTGGGGGGAGTGTGAAATTTAGAACCAGCTTATTGAGGGAAGGGGGGGACTTGCCTGGCGAGATGGAGGATTTGAAGTCCTACAGGCCAGCGGGGTACTACTGTCTGGACCCCTGGGGCAGAATATGCTCCCTTTGCGCCTGGAGCCGACCCCTGGATGGCCCAGTGGAAAGAGCACGGGCCTGGGAGTCAGAAGACTGTGGGTTCTAATCCTGCCTCCACCACGTGTCCGCTGCGTGACCTTGGACAAGTCACTTCACTTCTCTGGGCCTCGGTTCCCTCATCTGTAAAATGGGGATTGAGACTGTGAGCCCCAGGTGGGACAAGGGACTGCGTCCAACCCAGTTTGCTTGTATCCACCCCAGCGCTTAGTACAGTGCCTGGCACATAGTAAGTGCTCAACAAATACCGTTATTATTATTGTTACTTCAATTCTCCGGGCCTCAGTTCCCTTAGGTGTAAAATGGGGATTGGGACTGTGAGCCCCACGTGGGACAAGGGACTGTGTCCAACCCGATCTGCTCGTATCCACCCCAGCGTTTAGTACAGTGCCTGGCACTTAGTAAGCGTTTAACAACTGCCGTCATTATCATTCATCCATCTAACTGAGCCACCCAAGTTGTCTCCGAAGGTGGCTGCTGAGAGCCGGGTGGGGGTTGGGTGAGGGTAGGGGATAGGGTGTCCTCGGGGGGGGGAAACTGAGGCAGCGGGACCCCCGATTTTCCGGGGCGCACGGCCTCGGGATCCGGGCGCTTCACCGAAAAACTCATCACCCTGAGAAGCAGGAAATGCCACGGCGCACCGTCTCTTTTTCTCTCTTCTTAATCTTCTCCTTTTTTTTTTAAGTTGGTATCTTCCCCCCCCCCCCTTTTTTTTCTGGTTTTACCGTCCTCCCAACGGTGCTGCGCGGTGCGCTAAGCTGGGCGGGGGCGAGGGGCACCGCGGATAAAACATTAAGGGATCCACGGCGGCGACCGCTCCCTCCTCCTCCCTCCTCCTCCCTTCTCTTCCCCTCCTCCTCCTCCTCCTGCTCCGTCCTCTGTTCTTCCTCCTCTCCCCTTCTCTCCTGACCTCCTCCCTCCTCCCCCCACTCCTCTTCCTCCCCTTCTCTTCCTCCCCTCCTCCTCCCTCTCCCTCCTCCTCCTCCCTTCTCTCCTCTTCCCTTCTCCTCCTCCTCCCTCCTCTCCTCTTCCTCCTCCTCCCTTCTCTTCTCCTCCTCCCTTCTCTCCTCTCCTCCCTCCTTTTCTCCTCCTCTCCTCCTCCCTTCTCCTCTTTCCTTCTCTCTCCTCCTCCCACCTCCCCCTCCCTCCTCCTCCCTCTCCTCCCTCTTCCTCCCCTTCCTCCTCCTCTTCCCTTCTCCTCCTCCCGTCTCTCCTCTCCTCCTCCTCCCTCCTTTTCTCCTCCTCCCTTCTCCTCTTTCCTTCTTTCTCCTCCTCCCCCTCCCTCCTCTTCCTCCTCCTCTTCCCTTCTCCTCCTCCAGTCTCTCCTCCTCCTCCCTCCTTTTCTCCTCCTCCCTTCTCCTCTCTCCTCTCTCCTCCTCCCTCGTCTCCCCTTCCTCCTCCTCCCTTCTCCTTCTCCTCCTCCATTCTCTCCTCTCCTCCTCCCTCTTCCTCCTCCTCCCTTCTATCCTCCTCCTCCCTCCTCTTCTCTTCTTCCTCCCTCCTCTCCGCCCCTCCTCCTCCCTCCTCCTCCCTCCTTTTCTCTTTCTCCTCCCTTCTTCCTCCTCTTCACCCCCTTTCCTCCTCCTCCCTTTTCCTCTTCCTGCTCCCTTCTCCTCCTCCCTTCTCTCCTCTTCCTCCCTTCTCCTCCTCTTCCCTTCTCCCTCCTCCTCACTTCTTCCTCCTCCCTCCTTTTTTTCTTCCTGGGGTCTCCCTTCTCCTCTTCCTCTCTCCTCCTCCTCCTCTTTTTCAACCTCCTCCCTTCCCCCCCATCCTCCCTTCTTGTCTTCCTTGTCTTTCCTCTTCCTCCTCCTCCCTCTCCTTTTTCCTCCTTCTCCCTTCTCCTCCTTTTCCTTCCTCCTCCTCCTCCTCCTCTTCTCTACCTCCCCAGGTCATCACTCCTTCCTTCTCCTCCTCCTCTTCTCTACCTCCCCAGGTCATCAGTCCTTCCTCCCTTACCCTCCCACTGCGATGGCTGGTCCAGGCCCTCAGACCAGAGCCAGTGAAATTCTGTCTTCATCC
This sequence comes from Ornithorhynchus anatinus, assembly GCF_004115215.2. NCBI lineage: Eukaryota > Metazoa > Chordata > Mammalia > Monotremata > Ornithorhynchidae > Ornithorhynchus > Ornithorhynchus anatinus. The sequence goes on from NC_041728.1 coordinate 57,179,849, forward strand.
CTCCCTCTTCCTCTTCCCTGTCCCCCTCCCAGTTCTGCCACGTTTCTGGCAACTGGCTTAAATGGCAACGCCCCCATCTCGGTCCTGGCCGGGAGAGTGGAAAGACCCCCCTCACGCTGGGAAGAGGGGAGGAGCTCATCTCAGTTTTCTGCTCCTTGCGGCAAGTCCTGCAGTGTTTAATGGGTTAATTCCTGCTTCTAGTTTTTCTTTTTCTTTTTGCCGGTGGAGGGGAGCGGGGGTGTTGGAAAGGTTTGTGAATTAACCTTTTCTTTTATCTTTGACTTGAAATGCTCCCCTCTTAATAATAATAATAATAATAATGGTATTTAAGCACCTACCATGTGCAAGGCACTGTACTCAACGCTGAGGTGGATCCAAGCAAATCGGGTTGGACACTGTCCCTGTCCCACATGGGGCTCACAGGCTCAATCACTCTAGTCTTTGAATTTTCTTTCTCTCTTGAAAGATAGGAGAGGAATTGATCTTTCTTTTTCTTTTTTCTTTTTTTCTTTTTCTTTTTCTTTCTTTCTTTCTTTCTCTCTCTCTCTCTCTCTCTTTCTACCTCTGTTGCCAGATTTTGCGGGGGCTGGCATTGGTGATCACATTCCACCTTAACCCTCCTCCTCTTCCTTCCTTTCTCTTCCCCATCCCAGTATTTTTCATTTTACTTAGTTGATTGTGGGTAGCTAAAAACCTGTTAGGCCCTAAGTCAGAGATGGCTTAATTTCCATGATCAGTCAAGTAAATCCTCCTTCTAGACTCTGAGCTCCTTACAGGCAGGGGACACGACTGCCAAGTCCATTAGAGTGAACTCTTTCAAGTGCTTAGTGCAGTTCTCTGCATATAGTAAGCGCTCAATAAATACTAATAATAATGTCGGTATTTGTTAAGCGCTTACTACGTGCAGATCACTGTTCTAAGCGCCGGGGTAGATACAGGGTAATCAGGTGGTCCCACCTGAGGCTCACAGTTAATCCCCATTTTACAGATGAGGTAACTGAGGCACAGAGAAGTTGTGACTCGCCCACAGTCACACAGCCGACAAGTGGCAAAGCCGGGAGTCGAGCTCATGACCTCTGACTCCGAAGCCCAGGCTCTTTTCCACTGAGCGGGTGATATTCTAGATTCCGAAGCTCCCATAGGCCTTTCAGGAGAGTTCGGCAACTTACGCGTGGGTGAACGAAGATTCATCTGTCCGAGGAATAATGAATGCCAGGAGAAAAGCGGACGCAGAGAATGAAACCACATTTCTAAAAAAAAAAAAAATCATCTATTTTCTCAAAACGCTCTTAATTATTAGTGCGTTCGATAGGCGAGTTCCTCCTGGTTGGATTAATTTGCTCCCTGAGAGTGAATGTGGTACTTGAAGACCTACATTGTTTCTTTGAGGCCACTAGGCTGTGCTGTGAGTGTACTGAAGCAGGAATTAACCAAAGAGTTAATGCATTTCCAAAAGTCCCTAACTCCCAAGGAGTGGTTCGCACCCCCTTGTTCCTCCTAAGAAATCAGCTCCTCAGAAGGGGTGACCTAAGACAAAGACGAATCACCAAACGCTGAAACTGTGTGATTTGGATCCCTTCCTCTTTGACCACCTCCTAATGAGGCTGTCAGTACAGATGCCTTACATTTTCCTGACTATTCTTTCCTAGTTGTAGTTAGTAGAGCCCCGAAACTTTACAGGGACACACCAGAAGACATCTTAGGATGTACGTTTTCGAGAATTATCATTTTTTTTTTTAATTTGGAAGGATCCCTCTTTGAATATGGATGGGAGTTTCCTGTAATTACGGTCGAGGGGGTGGGCCGCTATTGAACATTAACTGCTTGTAACCTTTCCACTTCTGTGTCTCTGCCAGTGTCACCCACAGAAGGGTCAGCCCTGGCAGTCTTTCTGAAGAAAGCTATTAGTCATTTTTGTGTCACATATGTTTGCCCTGCAGCCGTCTTTGCCACCCTATATAATTATTAGAAGAATCTTTTAATTGTGTTTGAAATTCTAAGTTGACACCCATGTCATAGCACCATGGCACGAAATTATATTTAATTTCTTTTTTTGTTCGTCTCATTTTTGTCTGCCGAAGAATTAATACACAGAAGAGCATCCCTCTAATTTATTTTAATATAGTATTATAGACTAGGAGGACCGCCCATGGCTGTGGATTAACATTATAACTTTGAGCACTTGTTTCGTAAGGATGATATACAGTACTCTCGGTCCCTGAAAACTACACGGAAGGTTACTTTTAAGAAGCTTTTCCTTAGCCTGAATCTGAACTAAGAAATGCTAGGCCTGATGCAAAATTACAGGCTGCTTTGGCAAGAAGCACAGAGTCTTGTGTTTACAGGAATGATAAATGTTAATGAACTCCTTAATGAATCAAATATAGCTAATGGATTTTGAAAAGTAGCTGTTCTACTTTGAACATTTTACAATTAATCGTTTCTCTAACTTGGAACCTAATGTGGAATGGGGGGATTCTGGGGATTTTGATGCTTCCCTTTTTAAAGATACGATAGCTTTATTCAAATTCTCTTAATGCCCAGATAATTTTGAATTAATAATTCTGTTTTCTGGGCTCACTTGCCACTATGCTTGTTTTCTGAGCGAGTTGCAATTGGATGACTGTAATTTGAAAGTTCTGTTGCGTTACTTTGGAAAGTACAATTGCATTGTAGTTAAGTACTATTGCATTAAGCTAAACACTTAATATGTTGTGCTAAATAGTGTCATCCTTTCTCGTAAAATCTTCTTGGTGACTAAGATATACAGTCACTGTGCAATTTTGGAAGATTAAAAAAAACAGTTACATTTTCCCCATTACTAAAATGAGACATCATCAAATCAAATGTATTGTTTTCTGACAAGGTGGAAGAGCTGTTGTTCACAAAACCAGGGTATGTGTGATCACCAAATTAGAATACCATTGAAGTGGTGGTTGCAAAGATTGATAAGGAAGTTCATTACCCAAAATTTAATGACAGATATAATAATGACCATATTCATCATCATCAGAAAGCATTGATTAAATACCTACATGTCCTTATCATTGTGGTGAACACTCTTCCAAGTTTAACAAGCATATCCCTGCCCTCTGAGGAGTGAGCCGTCCTGTACCTTCTTTCCTTAAAGCTGCAAGAACTGAACCTGTCACTAGTCACTTGAACAAGTTTTTCATTTCTCATGCCATCTGTGTTTTCAGGAAGGGAAAAAATAAAAACCTTCCACAATTGCTTTACTTGGAGTCAGCCCTACTAAATATTTTTCTTTCTGAAATGGGATGTCCACCCTGGAAAGGTTTTTCCAAATATAAAATGGACTGACAGTGAGCAGTAAAAGTTACCCGGATACGGTTCTTTCAGGCACCTGTATTTCTAGGTCAAAGAAAAACCGAAACAAAACAAGCACGCAGTTATGAAAGGGCAGAATTTTTGACTCCATAGGCATAATTTCATTACCTCTTATCTCCATTTGCAAATGCCACTGTAGCCCTCTGACCCATTCCCTGAGGAAAAGAGAAAGGAAGACTATTGCACATAATATGATCCAGGTGCTTTGTCTCCAAATAATAATTCTAATAATTGTGACATTTAAGCACTTACTACGTGCCAGTCACTGTGCTAAGTCCTGTAGTAGATCAATCAAAGGTATTTATTGAGTGCAGAGCAGTGTACTAAGTGCTTGGGGAGAGTGCAGTATAACTTATGAGTTGCTAAGCTCTTACTGTGTGGCAAGCAATTTTCTAAGCACTGGGGTAAATACGAGTTGATCAGATTGGATACAGTCCCTGTCCAAAGCGGCACTCACAGTCTAAGTAGGAGGGAGAATTGGCATTGAATCCCCTTTGTACAGATGAGGAAAATGAGGCACAGAACAGTTAAGCGACTTGCCCCAAGTGACACAGCAAGCAAGCAGTGGAGCTGGCATTAAAACTCAGGTTCTCTGACTACCAGGCCTGAGCTCTTTCCACTGAGCAGTCACTTTCCCACATAGGCCCTTCAGTCTAAAGAGGAGAGAGATCAGGTATCATTTCCAATGTACAAGTAAGGTAATAGAGGCTCAGAAAAGTTAAGTAGTCCGGCAGAGGAGCCAGAATTAGAACCCAGGTCTCCTGACTCCCAGTCCTGTGTTCTTTCCACTAGACCAAGCTATGTCTCCAAACAAATTTCATATAACCACCCCCTTTCCCGCTCAAAATAATATAGAAATCAGGGATGGGGTTCATTAAGCCTCCTTTAGACACCTCCTCTTCGATTCCTTTATGCCTAATTAAAATCCAGATTAAAGAGCTATAAGGAAACCGTATTCGAGATCTAGCTTTGGTACATAGTAAAAGGAAAAGAAAAAACAGCAAAAACCCTCCAGTACCTGGGTTTCATTCATTCATTCATTCAATAGTATTTATTGAGCGCTTACTATGTGCAGAGCACTGTACTAAGCGCTTGGGATGAACAAGTCGGCAACAGATAGAGACAGTCCCTGCCGTTTGACGGGCTTACGGTCTAATCGGGGGAGACGGACAGACGAGAACAATGGCAATAAACAGCGTCAAGGGGTAGAACATCTCGTAAAAACCGATGGCAACTAAATAGAATCAAGGCGATGTACAATTCATTAACAAAATAAATAGGGTAACGAAAATATATACAGTTGAACGGACGAGTACAGTGCTGTGGGGATGGGAAGGGAGAGGTGGAGGAGCAGAGGGAAAAGGGGAAAATGAGGCTTTAGCTGCGGAGAGGTAAAGGGGGGATGGCAGAGGGAGTAGAGGGGGAAGAGGAGCTCAGTCTGGGAACGCCTCTTGGAGGAGGTGATTTTTAAGTAGGGTTTTGAAGAGGGAAAGAGAATCAGTTTGGCGGAGGTGAGGAGGGAGGGAGTTCCAGCACCGTGGGAGGACGTGACCCGGGGGTCGACGGCGGGATAGGCGAGACCGAGGGACGGCGAGGAGGTGGGCGGCAGAGGAGCGGAGCGTGCGGGGTGGGCGGTAGAAAGAGAGAAGGGAGGAGAGGTAGGAAGGGGCAAGGTGATGGAGAGCCTTGAAGCCTTCACTGCTAGATGTATATAACAAGTGTTTGTCTGATTTTTCCATCAGTAAGTGCGCTTATTTTGGTCATTGAAAATGTAATTTTAATTCCCATTAATATTTCAGCTCCCCTTATGTTCACTTATAGTTTATGAGGGCAGTATCATAACAAAGGATTTATTTTTCTCTCGTACATCTGTTTTTTAAGAGTCCTGTCCTTCAGTATCAGAGCATACCTGGTGGTTCTCTTGCCTTTCAAGTCAACAAAGGAAATTGTTTTTGTTTGTAGATAAATTTCAAACATATCACCACCTTCCAGAAGCTAGATTTCCATGGTATGTTTGGATGGCTGACATTTTAAAAACCCTAGAAATTAAACTTCTATCATCATGTATTTCTTTGGAAATTTTAAATTTTGAACTAATTGATTAATGTAGTGGTTGTGAAAGTAATCAAATTAATAATAATGGTATTTGTTAAGCGCTTACTATATGCCAAGCACTGTTCTAAGAGCTGGGGAGGATACAAGGTAATTAGTTTGCCCCACTTGGGACTCAGTCCATTTAACAGATGAGATAACTGAGGCACAGAAAAGTTAAGTGACTTGCCCAAAGTCACATAGCAGATAAGTGGAAGATCCAGGATTAGAACCCACGACCTCTGACTCCCAAGCCTGTGCTTCCTATCTTTTAATCTTTCCTCAGCAAAGCGGGTTAAATAACAACAAAAGTACCTCCCTCCACCACACTCTTCCTGTATGACACAATGAGAAAACAATTCTGAATTGATGTTTCTTCAATACTCTCATTCATTTGTATTTATTGAGCACTCACTATGTGCAGAGCACTGTACTAAGCGCTTGGCAAGTACAATTCAGCAACAAATAGGGACAATCCCTACCCAACAACGGGCTCACAGTCTATAAGGGGGGAGCCAATAAAACAAAACAAATAGGCATCAATTGGATCACTATAAATAAATAGAATTATAGCTATAATGCTCGGACTACCAATTAATTCAAGATGATGGTAATGCTGAATTCTGACCACAAGCTATTGCAATTTCTTAAAACATAGCCGGACAACTTCCAACTCAGGTCCAAAAGTCATAAAGATGCAAAAGGTATACAAACATAAATTCATTCATTAAATAGTATTTATTGAGCACTTACTATGTACAGAGCACTGTACTAAGCGCTTGGAATGTACAATTCGGCAGGAACAGACGCTCAATAATATATTTATCGGTGCAGCAGATGAGCTCTGTGCTTGAAACAACCGGACAGGGCATCTTCTTCCAGGCAGAAATTTGCATTTGTGACCTAGTTGCATTCATAGGCACTTAGTTCATTTACAGTACTTGGTGTTACTGATTCCAAAGGTACTCTGCTCATTAATTAATTAATTAATTCATTCATTCAATAGTATTTATTGAGCGCTTACTATGTGCAGAGCACTGTACTAAGTGCTTGGAATGTACAAATCAGTAATAGATAGAGACAGTCCCTGCCCTCTGACGGGCTTACAGTCTAATTGGGGGAGACAGACAGACGAAAACAATGGCAATAAATAGAATCAAGGGGAAGAACATCTCATGAAAAAAATTAGCAAATAAATAGAATCAAGGTGATGTACAGCTCATTAACAAAATAAATAGGGTAATGAAGGTATATACAGTTGAGTGGACCAGTACAGTGTTGAGGGGATGGGACGGGAGAGGGGGAGGAGCAGAGCATATTTATTGAGCGCTTACCGTGTGCTGAGCACTGTACTAAGTGCTTGGGGGAGTACAATGCGACAATAAGACACATCCCCTACCCATGATGAGCTTATAGTTTAGATGGGGGGAGACAGACATCAATACAAATAAATAAATTTAGAGATATGTACGTAAGTGCTGTGGGGCTGGGAGGGGAGAAGAACAAAGGGAGCAAGTCAGGGGGATGCAGAAGGGAGTAGGAGAAGAGGTAAGGGGGGACTTAGAGAAGGCCTCCTGGAGGAGATGTGTCTTCAATAAGGCTTTAAAGGAAGGGAGAGTAACTCTCTGTGGGATTTGAGGAGGGAGGGTGTTCCAGGCCAGAGGCAGGACATCGGTGAGGGGTCGGCGGCGAGAGAGATGAGATGGAGGCACAGTGAGAAGAAGCCAAGTGTGCAGGCTGGGTTGTAGTAGGAGAGTAGCAAGGTGAGGTAGGAGGGGGCAAGGTGATTGACTGCTTTGAAGCCAATGTTGACGAGTCTTTGATGTGGAGGTGAATGTGCGACCACTGAAGTTTTTGAAGGAGCGGGGGAACATATGCTGAATGTTTTTGTAGAAAAATGATCCAGGCATTAGAGAGAAGTATGGACTGGAGTGGGGAGAGACAGGGGGCAGGGAAGTCAGCAAAGGAGGCTGATGCAGTAATCTGTGTGGGATAGGGACTAGGTTTGGCCTAGTGGATAAAGCACAGCCCTGGGAGTCAGAAGGACCCGGGTTCTAATTTGAGCTCCACCACTTGTCTGCTGGGCGACCCTAGGCAAGTCACTTAACTTCTCTGTTTCTCAGTTACCTCATCTGAAAAATGGGGTTTAAGACTGTGAATCCCATGTGGGACATGGATTTTCTCCAACCTGATTAGCTTGTACCTACCCCAGCGCTTAGTACAGTGCCTGGCACAAAGTAATAATAATGATGACTGTGGTATTTGTTAAGCACTTAGTGTGTTCTAGACACTGTACTAAGCACTGAGATGGATACAAGCAAATTGGGTTGGACACAGTCCTTGTCCCATATGCGGCTCACAGTCTTACGTGGCTCAGTGGAAAGAACCCGGGTTTGGGAGTCAGAGGTCATGGGTTCTAATCCCGGCTCTGCCCCTTATCAGCTGTGTGACTTTGGGCAAGTCACTTAACTTCTCTGTGCCTCACTTACCCCATCTGTAAAATGGGAATTAAGACTCTGAGTCCCACGTGGGACAACCTAATGACTTTGTATCCACCCCAGCGCTTAGAACAGTGCTCTGCACATAGTAAGTGCTTAACAAATACCAACATTATTATTATTATTATTATTATTATTAATCGCCAATTTACAGATGAAATAACTGAGGCACAGAGAAGTGAGGTGACTTGCCCAAGGCGACACAGCAGACCAGTGCGGAGCTGGATTATTTGAACCCATGACCTTCTGACTCCCAGGCCCATGCTCTATCCATTACACCATGCTGCTTTCCATAATAGTGAGCACTTAACAAATGCCATAGAAAAATGAGTGGCGGGATACAGTGATTAAGAGAATAACAGAATTGGAGATCAGAGTTACTACATCATCAATTTCTGGTAAATGTGATAACTCTGGTCCTTAACTACCTGCCTATATCTTTTTCAGGGCCCCGAGGTGACTGGGGTGAATCTGGCCAGATGGCAGCTGACCAAAATATCCAGCCTAAAGTGACAATCAGTTCATTTTTTAAATAGTATTTTTCAAGTGTTTTCCCTAAGCAGGGCACTGTGCTAAATACAGGGGTAGATGCAAGCTAATCGGGTTGGACAGAGTCTCTTTATGGGGCCTCACAGGATTAATCTCCATTTTAGAGATGAGATAACAGAGGGAGAGAGAAGTTAAGTGACTTGTCCAAGAGCACATAGCAGATAAGTGGCAGAGCAGGGATTAGAACCAGATTCTCTGATTCCCAGGCCCACGCTCTTTCCACTAGACCATGCTGCTTCTCAATTAAGTTTTTCCATCAACTAATCAATCAGTGGTATTTATGGAGCACTTACTAAGTGTTTGGGAGAGTATAGTAGAGGAAGTGGAAACAATCCCTGCCCTCAAGGAGTTGATAATAATGATGGTATTTAAGTGCTTATTATGAGCCAGGCACTGTTCTAAGCACTGGGGTTGATACAAGATTATCAAATTGTCCCACGTGGGGCTCACAGTCTTAATCCCCATTTTACAGATGAGGTAACTGAGGCACAGAGATGTTAAGTGACTTACCCAAAGTCACCCAGCTGTCAAGTGGCGGAGCCAGAATTAGAACCCATGACCTCTGACTCCCAAGCCCGTGCTCTTTCCACTAAGCCACGCTGCTTCTCAACAATTTGATGGCTAACAGTTGAAGACATCATGGCCCTGGGTATTAGCCTCAGTGCCGCCCCGGGGAAAATTCTCATCATCAATTCATCCACCTTTGGAAATAGGATCGCAATACTTGCTCTCTAACTTTTATGGAAGGCTGAATCAATAGAAATAATTCATCATTGCCCATAGTATTAATTGTGTCCCTACTGTGGGCTGAGCACCTGCTAAGTGTTAGGGGAGAGTTCAATAGACATAAAGTAGTATCTATCCCAGAGCTTAGAACAGTGCTTGGCACGTAGTAAGTGCTTAACAAATACCATCATTATTATCATTGTTATTAAAATGTAGAGCTGTAAACATCATTTTCTTACCAGAATGTGTAGCCACCTTGTGCTAACACATATTTCTAATAAAGGTCTCCATAACGTTTACTGCCCTTATTATAATAAAATAACCAATTTGTTAATACTAATAATGGTGGTATTTAAGTGCTTACTATGTGCAAAGCACTGTTCTAAGCTCTGGGCACTTCTCTAAGTGCTTCTATTTCATGTATTTGAAGAACAGATGCTAATGCAATAGTTTAGCCATGACTGTATTTCAAACGTGTGATCTAATGTAGAGGTGAAACCTTCTGAATCTTTAACCATCCTTTGAACTATTTTGTTTCGTAGAACACCCCAGTTCATTATTTGAAGGCTCATTAGACATTGTTGATATTTGGTGGACATTAACGTGAGGTTAAATTTTTGAGCCCCCGTCTTTGCTCTCCTCTTTCCCCTTGCCCTTCCTTCCTCTCTCCCACCAGCCTGTACTTTTTAAATGCAGTTCAGGACATTATTTTCCTTCAGGTTATTCTCTAGTTGTGAAACAAGTAGGCCTGCCATTTTTCTCATTTCTTTCACCAATCTATAGCCATTCCCATTTCCTTTGAAAATGCAGATGAAACTTGGCCCTCTCTTGTAATCTGGGATTTCCCTGAGTTGGCTTTAGTTAATCGAGCTGATTTATTACTATGCCCTTGGGTGAGTCACTTCACTTTTCTGTGCCTCAGTTACCTCATCTGAAAAATGGGGAGTAAGAGTGTGAGCCCCATGTGGGACAGGGACTGTGTCCAACCTAATTAACTTGTATCTACCTCATTACTTAGAACAGTGTTTGGCACATAGTAACTGCTTAATGAATACCATAATTATTAGTATTATCAATCCCAAGGATTCACAATTTTCTTTAGGCTCTCATTTTTCTTGTTTGCTCTGACTTTGGTTCATAACCAAACCTCACCTGGGTTTTCACTAAGAAGAAAACTGAATAATCCAGGCCCCAACAAATACACTTTGGCTTCACCTAGATATTTCATACTTAACACAGTATTATCCAAGGAGGTTTTTGATGGTTTATCTGGATAATTAAGCCCAAACTATTTTTTAGAGGAATTCAGAGCCAGTATGTTTTCCTGGGAATTTTTTATTGTAGACAGTACACTCTACAGTGAGTTTTCATGCAGAAATTAACGTTCTTTGTACCTCTTAGTATTTGTCAAAATCGGAAAATCATTTCAATTTCCTAGAATTGTAAACAGATAGATAAAAGCTCAAACGATTTAAAAAAAATAGCACTGAGGCTAAGCACCAAACCAAGTGGGTTAGATCTCAGTAGATCTTTCTTATCTAGCCTATATTTTACATCACTTTAGGTTTCTCTTTAGTTTTATTACTTGTTTTGAGATGATCAAATTCTTAATGTCTGTAATCAGAAAACACTGTATAAATTCTTCCCTTCCAGAGAAATTAAAAAAGGGGGTCAGAAATTGGGCTCTCTTGGCAGGCAAATACACATGTATTCTTTTGAGGCTTCCAATGAGTGAGCTATATCCCAGAAGTGAGAACTGTAATGTTTCTATATTTATTGAAAGGTTCAGAGATTAAAAATAATCAGAGTAACCATGCTTTGCTCTCCTCTCTCCATCTTTGCAGAGCTATAGAATTTTTGAGAGAGAAGGAAGAAGAGGAGAGATGGCAACCAAAATAGTATATGGAAAAAAAAATCTGAGCAAGGGCATTAGCAGTGTTAAAACAGAATGTTAATTGAAATCTAACTGTGCCAACGGGAACTTTGGAAAGAGACCAGTCAGGATTAGACTAATTAAGATATCTTTAAAATTGAACAGGTTGGACCGTCTTAAAGAGGAATCTAACCAAATAAAAATGAGATGGTAAAGAATATAAATCTGGAGATTTGCAATTCAGAAAATAAGACAAAGGAAAGATGAAGACCATAGGTTAGACTAGCAACATCTAATCCAATAAAAATAATGTAATATGATTAATAATTGCCATCTATTCTAATGCTGCATTTATTACTGAACATTTCAAAAAAATAATTGGTACTGGACAGCTACGTCCTATACCTCATTGTGAAAATCAAGCCCTTTTGATTTATTTTGCTGTATTTTTTTTGATAAAAATAATGCACCTTTTCCTATTTTAAGATGAAAGATTGAAAAGTTTTCATTATTATCTATTTCTTTTAAAGACTTTCCGTCATATGTTCATTGTCCTAAAGAACAACTTTATTTTTCCACACATTATGCTGTATGTTTAAATCTCCCAATTAAAAAGGTGACTTAAATTTGTAGGCACTTTTAACCTAGTAGTAAATGATGTAGTTTTACAGCCAAAATCCCCACAGAAGCCTCATTTTTAGACTGGATAAATTGCTGAACCAGCCTGACAAGCTGTATTTAGTGTAATGATTTATTTGCTCTTTAGTAAGCTAACAGCTTACTATCAATTTTTAGACATAAAAGATTAGGTTATTATTACACGGTATAATCAATAGTATACTCTTAATCAGAAGAAATTTCAACCTCCCCAACAATATTTTGACAAGGCTTAAAATGGTTAAAACAATTTTATTTGCTTATTGTGGGAGATAGTAGTATGCGTGCTGACTGTATTATTATAAATATTTCTGTGATTAGGAAACTTTTTATATTCCAACAACAAGTTTGTTCAAGCCTTAAATTATTTTCTTAATCTGTAAATAATGTTGACATTACTTTGGCATTGCTATAAATATTAAGGCCATTTGGAAATGAGCATGCTAGTTTAGATGCCTGTTTCAAAAAACTAACTTATTTATATTATTGGCACATAAGATAAGGAAACATTACAGTTTTCTGCATTTGGCAAAACAGGCTGACATATTTCATATTTATCATTACATTTGTTACAGGGTCTAAGAGTCATATAATTGTCAAAGTAATAAAGTTTTCCCTGTAGTTTCTTTCAAGTTCATCACAAAATGCTTTCCCAGGTAACATGATAGTTATTAGATTTTAGTACCTCATAATGGCAATTGATAATAAGATAGTTACTCAAGTATATAATGTAGTTATATACAATGCACATGCAGTTTTAAAGTAGTTGGAGAACAAAATTAAAAGAAATAATGAAGGAAGAAAATAGGTGTTTCAGTTTAAAATTTGCTAAGCGATATAATGGGAGGTATAGGAAATGGGATTCAGGTTATGGAGCAAGGATTAGAAGCAGATGTTGTCTCTACAGTAGGTTGGAACAAATTATTGCATCTTCTTGCTTTCAAGCAGAACTCCACCTAAACCAACTCAGGGGAAACCATCTAACTCTTAAACATTTCCCAAGAATCAGGGAGTAATGTTTGCTTCGAGTGGTTTCAGTCAGCCCCAAAATGTTTGGACAGAATTTCCCTTTTGTTAATTCCTTTTAGTTTGTGTGAAAAGGGAGCTGGACACACTTACCCTATTAATAAGAAACACGTGGGGGTGGATATTTTTGTTTTAATGAGGGTTGATTTATCGCATGCACACTCAACCAATATGTTTCATTCTCACAGGAAGTTCTAACGAATGTCTAGCATCAATCCTTCATGCTGCAATTTAAGACAGTTTCCTTTTTGCTGTTTGAACTGATTTGAATTAAAAAATGAGGTGGTTATTTTTTTTAAAAAAGTAAAAACCTTAGTAACTAACTAGGAGGGAACCAGGAGGGAGGTTTGAGGATTTAAAATGTAAAGTTTCAAATAATAATAATAATAATCCTATTGATGGTATTTGTTAAGTGCTTACTATGTGCCAAGTATTCATTCATTCATTCAATAGTATTTATTGAGCGCTTACTATGTGCAGAGCACTGTACTAAGTGCTTGGAATGGACAAATCGGTAACAGAGACCGTCCCTGACCTCTGACGGGCTTACAGTCTAATCAGGGGAGATGGACAGACAAGAACAATAGCAATAAATAGAATCAAGTACTGTTCTAAACACTGAGGTAGATACAAGGTAATCACGTTGTCCCACATGGAGCTCACAGTCTTCATCCCCATTTTACAGATGAAGGAACTGAGGCCCAGAGAATTTAAGTGACTTGCCCAAGGTCGCACAGAAGAAAAATGGCAGAGCCAGGATTAGAACCCACATCCTCTGACTCCCAAGCTCATACTCTTTCCACTAAGCCACACTGCTTCCGTAGCCACACTGCTTCTTCTAGAGGACAATAGAGTTTTAATGTACTCTGGGGAGTGTCTATTGAAGTGTTTATTGCAATTATCAAAATACATTGAAATCTCACCAATTCAGAATAAGAGCAAACTCCAGTCTGAATTAGGAAAAAAGTTGGGAGAATGGCAATGTATTTACAAAAAGCTGTTTTGCTCTAGAAACTAAGGATGGAATTTGCTGAGCACTTACTAAGTGCTAAGTACTGGAGGAGATACAGTAGAATCAGATCAGGCGTTGTCCCTGTCCCACAGTGTGCTCAGGGTCTAGGAGAGAAATTGTTTTTAATCCCCATTTTACAGATGAGAAAACTGAGGCACAGAGAAGCTAAATAACTTGCCCAAGGTCATAGAGGAGGCTGTGGGTGAATGCACGATGTATACGTCTTTGTGTGGATTGATGCCTCTGAGTGTATGTTTTTATGTACCTTTTCCTTCCTGGGATTTCAACTGACCTGCATTTCAAAATCAGCCATTTGGGCTGTCTATATGCAAGTAGTGGTGTGGGGAAGAAGTGTACTTTCTCTGAACAGCAAAGTGTTTCTTTTCTTTGAGCACTGCGTTTGGTTATTTATTATTAAGTGCCGTCGAATCATTTCAGATTCATAGCGACTCCACCGTTATACTTTTTCCAGAACGTCCTGTCCTCTGTGATAATTCGCAACCTTTCTAACGGTTCTTCCACTCTCCCTGTCAAGGTCTTTATCCACCTAGCTGCTGGTCTGCCTCTTCCACATTTTCCCTGGACTTTTCCTAGCATTAATGTCTTCTCCAGAAAGTTAGTCCTCCTGATTGTGTCCAAAAAATGCCAATCTATAGTTATTTGGCCTTCCAAAGACCACTTTTGTTTATTTTGCTCTAAAATCCATTTGTTTGTTTTTTGGACAGTCCATGGTATTCACAAAAGCCTTCTCCAACACCACGTTTCAAAAGAATTAACGTTCTTCCTATCCTGTTTTTTCACTGTCTAGATTTCGGATCTATACATTGTCACTGGAAACGCCATAGAGTTGACAATTTGTGTTTTTGTGGCATTTGTTACATCAGCACACTTCACCACTTTTTCCAGGCTCTTCATAGCAAGTCTTCCTAACATTATCTTAGGTGTATTTCTTGGCTACTAGTTCCTTTATTATTGATTATCGATCCCAGGAGAGAAAAATTCTCAACTCTTTCAATCTTCTCTCCACCCACTACAAATATGTTGAATCTTCCAGTTGTCGTGATCTTCGATTTCTTGACATTCAGATGTAAGCCCCTATTTTTGCTCTGTTCCTTAACTTTTAATAATAAGCCCTTCAAATCTTCTTCACTTTCTGCTCGTAGAGTTTTATCATCAACATAATGAAAGTTGTTTATATTCCTTCCTCCAATCTTTACTTTCCCTTCGTCTTCATCCACTCCGGCTTCTCTCATTAGGTATTCGGTGTAAAGGATGAACAGATAAGGCGATAAGATACAACCTTGTCATACACCCTTACTAATGGAAAATCAATCTGTTCCTTCATAATCTGTTTTATTGTAGCCTCCTGTTTGTCATACAGCTTCCATATTAATGCAATCAAGTGGTCTGGCATGCCCATTTTCCTTAATGTGCTCCAGAGTTTCTCGTGATCCATGTATGAGATTTTTACCTGCTGGTATTGTTAACTGAAATTTTGTTCAAACCAGTGTAGTCTGAAAATGTCCTGCTTTGCATCTTTTGGCAATGAAAGAGAAGAGAGGAGCATGGATAAGCACCTTGGCCAAAATGTCCCGGATTTCGGATTAGTTGGGCTTGATTTAACGAGGCTTTATTGGATGATGATGCTGATGTCATCCATGTCCATGTTACATGCTTCATGTGGGTGATTCTGCAGTCTGGAAGGCTGAGTGGCTAGATGGAACCAGGATTTAAGTAAGCTTTGATGAAAATAATTTTAGAGTGCTTCTCTCTTCTTCTTTACCCTCAACATGGGAACATCCTACCTATAGCTAGTCTTCATTTTATTGTCAATTCTGAACTCTATGCGTTAGCAGGAGCTGGGATAATTATGATATTAAGCATTTACTATGTGCCAAGCACTGTACAGAGTACTGGGGTCGATACAAGACAATCAGGTTGGACACAGTACCTGTCCTAGATAAGGCACATGGTCAAAGGGAGAAGGAGAAACAGGTATTTAGTTCCATTTTACAGATGAGGAAACTGGGTGACAGAGAAGTTAAATGATTTATTTGCCCAACGTCACACAGCAGGTAACTGGCAGAGCCTGGTTGAGAACCCAGGTCTCCTGATTCCCAGACCTGTGCTCTTCTCATTAGGCCACATGGCTTCCCAAGTAAGGAAAGTAAGGGGACAGTAGGACCCACTTGGAAAGAGGCAACTGTGGCTCCCAAATCTCATTTCATCATTCCCCAGTGAGATGGTGTTAAGTAGGAGGAAGTAGGGTTTAATCCCCCTTTTAAAGATGAGGAAACAGGCACAGAGAAGTTAAATGACTTCCTCAAGGTCTCACAGAAAAGTGACATGTGGGTTAGAAACCAGGTCCTCTGACAAAATCTGGAGATAATCCCAAACCTGCATCTTTAATCTGTGGTTCCAATTATTTCTCTCACCTGGCATTTGACTAGAGACATAGGCAGATAGAAGAACCAACTGGTTTGGATCCTCCCATCGCATGGCGTGGGAAGTGAAAATGGCCAAAAAACTGACAGAACGGGAAGGAAGAAAAGCAGGGAAACTGGATGATCCAAAGGTTTTATGATTGGCCCTGGAGAAACAATAATTGGTTTAATGAATGGCTTTTCTTTATTATCTTTCTTCCCCTCTGACTTAAAATTTGTAAGAATTAATGACTCTTCATTAACTCACAGTTAGACTGAATTTACCTCTTTCTTAGTTGGAGAGCTGTAGGAGTTGATGGGAAAGAGAACCTTTCTTGACTCTGCCCATTAGGACTTCATAATGATAGTGGTAGTTCTTAAGCACTTGATGTATTGTACACTAAGCACTGGGCGGGGGGGGTGGGGGTGGGGCAGGGGAATACAAGTTAATCCGGTTGGATATGGTCTCTGTCCCACATGGGGCTCACAGTCAAACTGGGAGGGAAACAGGTATTGAATCCCCATTTTACAGTTGAGGAAACTGAGGCAAAGAAAATCTTAGTGACTTTTATAAGGTCATCAAGCAGGCATATTCATTCATTAGTATTTACTGAACATTTACTATGTGCGGAGCACTGTATTAAATCCTTGGAATGTACAATTTGGCAACTGATAGAGACAATCCCTGCCCAACAGCGGGCTCACAGTTTAAAAGGGGTAGACAGACAACAAAACAAAACAAGTAGTCGGGCATCAATACCATCAAGGCACGTTCTCAGATACCTGAACTTTTCTAATATAGACTGGCATATGGCTCAACTCGACTTCTTATTTTTGCTGTCCAGTCTCCACCCACCTTCAGCCCTTGAGAAGAAAGATCCCCAGATAGATCTATCTCCGCTTCATCTTTGGAAGCGACAAGTTTGCTCACCACCGTACTACAGAGTGTAAGCTCATTGCGGACAGGGAATGTGTCCGTTTATTGTTTTATACTCTCCCAAAGGCTTCGTACAGTGCTCTGCACACAGTAAGTGCTCAATAAATATGATTGAATGAATGAGGTATCATTGAGTCATATTTGCTAAGTGCTTATTGTGTGCAGAGCCCTGTACTAAGCACTTAGGAGAATACAATACACCAGAGTTGGTAGGCATGTTCCCTGCCTACAAGGAGCTTAAGCAGTTGTTATCATCAGACACATTTGAGGAGATATTCATTATGGAGTGGCATCTAGCAAGCGTGGCAGGAGATGCCGAATTGTACATCCAAGCGCTTAGTACAGTGCTCTGCACATAGTAAACGCTCAATAAATACTATCGAATGAATGAATAAATGGTCTGGCTGGCTCAGCACCCAGGAGCTCCACCGACCCACATTGGCAGGGGTGTCCCAGAATGCCACAGACTCATTCGTGAACGACAAGGGGTTAGTCTTTCCTTTGGGGAACGGTGCCCTGAAGCCATGCCCAGGGGAGGCGGGCAGAGCTGCACTGGAGAAGTTCTGGACTTGAAGTCTTCTTCTTTTCTCACCTTCCATTTCTCAATAACAGCCCTTCTCTCAGATCCAAGAAGGGAGTGGGGTGACTTTATTCTACTGATGCCAGCTTCCTGTCAGTAGGTTGATGGAGCTGCTGGTCCTAAAGGAGCCAAACTTCAAGCCAGTTAGGAAGATTTCAGGAGCCACAGCCTGCGCAACATCATTTAGTGTAGTCCTAGATATTTGCATAGTGCTACTCACACACTTTTATTCCCACTGGTCATGTTTGTGCCGGGGCAGTGGATGCAACAAGTGAGAAGGGGTATAGCACAATTATTAATAATAATAATTATGCTACTCATTATACGCTTACTGTGGGCCAAGCACTATTCTCAGCACTGGGTAGAGATAAGTTAATCAAATTGAACACAGTCCCTGTACCACATGGGGCTCACACTCTTTATCCCCATTTTACAGATGAGGTAAGTGAAGCCCAGAGAAGTGAAGTGATTTGCCCAAAGTCGCACAGCAGACATATTGCCACTCACCTCCTCACGGTCCCTCGTTCGCGCCTGTCCCGCCGTCGACCCCTGGCCCACGTCCTACCACTGACCTGGAGTGCCCTCCCTCCTCGCATCCGCCAAACTAACTCTCTTCCCCTCGTCAAAGCCCTACTGAGAACTCACCTCCTCCAAGAGACCTTCCCAGACTGAACCCTCCCTTTCCCTCTGCTCCTCCTCCCCATCCCCCCTTCTCCTGCCCTCTGCTCTTCCCCCTTCCCCTCCCCATAACACTTGTGCTTATTTGTATATATTATCTATTACTCTAGTTTGTTAATGATGTGTATATATCTATGATTCTATTTATCTGGATGATATTTATGTCAGACTACTTGTTTTGTTTTGTTCTGTTTTGTTGTCTGTCTCCCCCATTTAGACTGTGAGCCTGTTGTTGGGCAGGGATTGTCTCTATTGCCGAATTGTACATTCCGAGCACTTATACGGTGCTCTGCAAATAGCAAGCATTCAATAAATGCGATTGAATGAACGAATGGCAGGGCAACCCAGGTCCCTCCGACTCCCAGGCCCGGGCTCTATCAACTAAGCCACGTCTCTAAATGCACACGATACTTTTATGTATTGAACCCTTTTAGGGTCCAAGTGGCCACAGAAGAGTGTTGCTGTGGTACCACATCACCAAAAGTCAGCAGGAGATTTCCAGGATAGTTGTCCTCATAGATGCACCTCCCACAGTCACCCATGATTTTCAGGACTCCTGCTGAATAGATTCACCAGGGTCAGGCCCAGGTGGCTCAGTGCCAAGAATGCTTTCTCACTGATGGCGAAGCCCCAGCAGGCATTTCTCTACTTTGGCTGTTTTTCTTGCTTCCATCATGGTGAGGTGTGGGTTGGATTTATAGGAAGTCCGTTAGCTCCTTGTGGGCAGAGAACATGTCTACCAACTCTGGTGTACTCTACTCTGCCAAGCGCTGAATTTTGTGTTCTGCAAACCCGATTTGCTTGTATCCACCCCAGTGCTTAGTATAGTGCTTGGCACCTAGTAAGCACTTAGCAAATGCCATTATTATTCAATAACTATGATTGATTGAGGCAGGAGGTGTTTGTACATAAATAGGGTATCAAATCGATTTCTTTTCCACCAGATTTCCCATTAGTTATTTCCAAGGTTGAAAGGTAGCCCATGGAACGCCCACCTCACGTGTGATTTCTTTTACCTTTTGAAATATTCTGTATTTTTTCATGAGGGCTTTTTTAAAACTCACCATCTTCTCCTATTAAATGTCATAAACTGAGTTTATCCTATGTATTAAAGGAAACAACTCCTTTTAGAATAAATAAGGGTGATATCCTTGAGAAGCAGTATGGTCTAGTGGGGTCTGACCTGGGAATCAAAGGACCTGGATTCTAATCCCTACTCCACCACTTCTCTGCTGTGTGATCTTGGACAAGTCACTTAATTTCACTGTACCTCAGTTACCTCATCTGTATAAGGGGGATTAAGCCCGTGTGCCCATTGTGGGACAGGGACTGTGTCTATCCTGATTATCTTGTATCAACCCCAGTGCTTAATACAGTCCGGGCACATAGTCATTGCTTAACAAATACCATTAAAAAAAAAATTGATGTCATCCTTGGCCAAGTAAATGTGTGGAAACAGGAAGAGCAGCACAAAACGGCAAGGCAGCAAGGTGCAGAGATGCAATATTCAAGAGGCTTTTCATCTGCTTCTGAAAAGGAAATCTGAACACATTTTAGTAAGTGCTGTAAATTTCACTAAGCTACAATGTTTCCCTCAGAAGTCTAGGACATATGGTTAGCCTTCCAGTGTTACTAGTAACAAAGTCTTGGAAAATATTAACTATTTCACTGTTTTAAGGCTACGCTGGTGTTAAATTATTCTCTTTTTTTTGTTGTTTTTTTGCCTCCCACTTTGGTTTTAACAAAAACTAGACATTCCTATTATAAGTAATTACACCCCTTCTTTTACCGGCTTTCAGCTCCATAAGACGAGCTATTGTACTAAATAATTAGCACATGCCATTCAGAATATCCTAAGAATTATATGCAACATCAAGCAGGAACTATACACTGACACATGGCCACATTCTCTATCAAACTGCAAAATGAAAATTAGGTGTTGGCAACAAGTGCTTTTAAAACAAGTTATTAATTGTAAAACACATAACATTTTAACGTTAACATGCTCAAATATTTTAAAGTTTCAGATTCTCTGAACTCTGACTTGTTGAACACACTTCTGGGTGCACCTCTATCTGTTATTAGGTCACTGAAGAGAATATCAAATTTGGATTTTATAACACTCCATTTATAGTCCATTGAAAATGTGATGGTAAGGGAAGCTAAGACAATTATTCACTTCTGGTTTGTTTGGAAAGAAAATGAAGAAAAACAATGGAGCCCTGAAGTCAAATGGGATAGAATATGTTTGAGGTATTTCCTGTCTTTAGAAAAAGCACACGTATAAGACATGTATTTTAAACTCGCCTGTATGTATTTTTTGGTGCAAGGATTTTTCACATGCTCCAGTTTGCATGCAGATTGGTTATTCTGAAGCTGCTTCCTCACAACCAGATCTGCAGACAATAAGTGGGTCAGGTTTTGAAAGCTATTTTTGGAAATTTTTCTTGTGCCTTCTCAAACATTCACTCATTCTTAGAGTTATGAGCTAGCATTCCAATGGTAGACAATGCCAATTTTTTCCCCTTTTAAACTAGCATATGAAAAGGAAAACAAAATTAAAAACGCCTTTTTTTTTAAAAAAAAAGTCCTCACCTCCTCAGGGGGTAGTAATAGTTTTCTGCTCAACTCAACTTTAAGCAACTATGTTTTATGCATCTGCAGATGTAGTCTGATTGACTAACTTCGTTTAGATTTTATTACATTTTGCTTCTGAGAAGATAAGTTAGCATAAATTTGTCATATAATGATTTTCAAGCCAGTAATATGAACTATGGCAAATCCGATGTGGCAGGGCTAGTTACTATTATAATGGTTTTGGATTATTTCAAAATGAAAGAGGGGAATACCATTTAAAGTTCTTTCTCCCTGCTTCAGTCTTGGCCCTGCTAATGCCAACAGATGCCTTGTTTGCATTGTTACGAAAACCTGCTTTTAGCACATTTGAGGGTTGATGTTTCAAAGGGAAATCAGGGGATACTTCCAACTCCTTCCACTAAATGCCCTATTGCCTTCATATCGTTATTATTACTATTATTATGGTATTTGTTAATCACTTACTATGTATCAAGCATGCTATATGTTTGTGTATTTATGATATGGATGAAGTTAATTAGATGGTAAGCACCTCCATTAGATTACAGATCCCTGACTCCTTGAGGATAGAGATTGTCTTGTACATCTATTGTACCCTCCCACATGCTTATTACAGTGTGCTGCACACATTAGGTACTCAATAAATACTGTTCTTAGGACAGTGCTCTGCACAGGATGTGTTCAATAAATATCATAGATCAATTAATAATGATTATAATATGATAATGATTATGCTATTGCTCAATCTGTCGATGGTTATTTTTTGAATGCTCACTGTTTGTGGAGCACTGTATGAACAAAGCACTTTGGAAAGTATAGTAGTAGTAATAATAATAATAATGGTATTTGCTTACTATATGCCGGGCACTGTACTAAGCGCTGGCCAACAGAGTTAGTTGGTGTTATCCCCTCCCTTCAAGGAGCTACAGGTCGTCATAGTGCTGCTTTAAAGGGTGATATCTTTGGGCCTACCTAGCTTCTTTTAACTTTGTTTTCATCAATTTGTCATAAACTGTCATCAATTTATTCTCCTTATCTTCCCTACTAGGACGTATAATTTTCGAGGCCAGGCATTGCATTTTGTGTCTGCTGTGTGGCTTTGGGCAAGTGACTTAACTTCCCTAAGCCTTGGTTACCTCATCTGTAAAATGGGGATTAAGAACTGTGAGCCCCATGTAGGACATGGACCCTGCCCAACGTGATTTGCTTGTATCCATCCCAGCACTTAGTACAGTAAGAATTTCTTAAATAACATAATGATGATGATTATTATTACTTTGGATTTCTCCCCCAAGTGTCAAGCATAGGAATTCAGCCTGTAGGTTCTCTGTCAAAACTAAGGATGATGATGATGATGACTGCCAATTGGACCATCTGCCACAAAGCCAGGATCTTTGGCATTCTGTATTACTTGGGTCTTTATTACTGTATTTCTTCATTACTTGGGTCTGTGACTTCTTCACCTGACTGTTAGTAAGGAATATATTTTTAAAAATGCATTCTGGTTGAGGTTCTAGCATTTCTGTCTAGACTGGAAGCCCCTTCTAGACTGTAAGCTCATTGTGGGCGGGGCAAGTGTCTACCAACTGTGTTATATTGTACTCTTCCGAACACTAAGTTCAGTGCTCTACACACAGTAAATGCTCAGTGAATACCAATGATTTATTTATGACACATTGGTAACACATTCAACACCAGCCTCGTCACTGAATTGGGTTCTTTTGCTCCCTAAAGGTCTGGTAACTAGCTCTAGAGCATGTACTCACTTGATAGTTCTGGAATCAATGCCATACATTCCCAAATTGACAGCAGCAGAATCCCAGTTGGGAAGATTTTCGAATGGGGAATTAAAAGTAAATTTCCAACGAAAGTGACATAGCTGCATGCTTGATAAGAGGCAAGGGCATTCTGTGACTTTGGAATTATGCAGTCTTCTACAGGGTCATGAGTTTCAGGCAGAACTTGCAGTCCTCAGCAAAATGTTATAGGCTTTTACAGTTCTGCTGCAGGACAAATGTCTGTCAGTCAAACACATGTCATTCTTTAAACTGTTGTAAGCTATTCGACTCAGAGAATGGATTGAAGTAGCTGCGGTGGTTTTAAGAGGGGATATCTGTTTATAATTGCTTCTTTGATAGTGTCTTCCAAGGGGTTTTCCTGAAACTGAAATCTATTAAATTGTTGAAAGGGCACTTGAGTTACATATTTTGTTTAATTTTTTTTGTGGGGCAAAGAAAGCTAGAATGAAGGGTGCTACATTATAATTTAGTTTTAGGTACTCTTGCAATATCACAGACCATGAAGTTCCAAATGGCTTTACTGATGCTTTAAAAATATTTGAAAAGAAATAATTGTCTGTCATTCTCTAGACACGTGCTTTGTTTTCTTTTACATTCTCCTGTCAAAATTTATAAACTTAAGCTAGGACTCAGTGTACTGGATGGGTTGGCAGGTTTAATGACACATATTAACACTTCTGGAAAGAAATGTTTGGAAAACCCTGATAAAATATATCTTCTGGTTTTGGGCACATAAAGTGGTTCAAGGTGGTTTATTCCATGGAGTAACAGCTGTGGGCTAAACTACATGTGTAGCATACAAACTTTGTTAAAAGTAAAAACATCTTTCACTTGTATGGAAGTTTAGTCAAGCTAAATCATCTACATATGTAACACCAGAAGATTTTCAAAGTGGTGCATTTATTATCTAAAAAGTATTAAGATTGGTACCTATTTTATGCCTTTCTTTTTTTTTTTTCCACCCATTTTAGTTTCTATTAACATTCAGAGATAACAAGAACCTTTAAGGTAGTGACACATGCACAAAATTGAAATTCAAGTTTGATGTCTCACCCTGCGGCCTGATTTCTACTCACTCATAAAGAGTTTTGCTGTTTTGATTTTCTCTGAGTCACTTTTCCCAAACACAGTATAGAAGGTAAAGTCAGAGATCTTTTTTATTTCCTGTGGGACTATCACTGTTAGGGATTTCCAGAAACTTTTTTCTTATGTAATTGCTTTTTGTGGAATGTTTACTTAATTCTTTATCAGGACTTGGGGTTCAACACCCATGGTTCCATGTTTCAACACAGATTAGTTGGTCTTTTCCATCTTCAAACCTGATTTGGAATAGTATGTCATTCTAATGGCATCTGACATCGCTGGAGGTATGGGCTAGAGTACAAAGATGCAACCCCAAATTTGAAAACATCTTTACTAAGACAGTTTTGTTATTCTGCATTAGTTCTTTGTGAAATACTTAACTATTGGTAATTTGTCCTGTTCCCCCTCAGAGACTCCTGATCTTTTGACAGCCATTTAACTCCCCAAACTACTTTTTCTTGACATACAAAATGACACCCTCAACATTGCCCTCTCAACTCAACTCAAGTCACTAGCTCCCTGTCCTTTGTCTATCTCACACCACTAACCCGTGGCCCCAGGCCACCTTCACAGTCCGCTTCCTCTGTGCTTGTGAACGAGCTGTAGAGTGCTGCTGGCAGAAATCCAGATATCAGGCTGACCTTGCCCACTTCAAATTCAACCTCACCTGCATTAGCACTGTCCTCTTCTCCTCCCGGCAACATTATTTTTCCATTCTTACCGACTTTCATGTCTATTACCCTCATCAGTTGTTGCTGGTGATTAAGTGCCTCCTCAAAACCCTTATTCCCCTGTCCCCCCATCTCTTCCCCCTAACGACCTGGCCAAGTACTTTATCTCCACAATTAAAACTATTAGGTGTGTTCTCCCTAAAAATCTCCCCTATCCCTCTCCACTCTGTGCCGCCTCCTGCTTCTTTAACTCTCCCAACTTTCCAAACAGTATCTCAAGAGGAGATCTCCTGCCTCCTTTCAAAATCCACCCCCTCCATCTGTGCCTCTGACCTATCCTTTTGCACCTTATCAAAACATTTGCCACCTCCCTTCTTCCCTCCCTGACCACCATCTTCAACTGTTCACTTTTCAGTGGGCTCTTCCCCATTGCTTTCAAACATGCTCATGTAGTCCCTATCCTAACTGCCCCCCTTGATCACACAACTCCAGAGATAAGAGGGGCGAGCTGATGGAGTGCTTTTGAAGCCAATGGTAAGGAGTTTCTATTTGATGCAGAGGTATATAAGCAACTATTGGAGGTTCTTGAGGAGTGGGGAGGAATGGACTGAATTTTTTTAGGAGAATGATCTGGGCAGCAGAGTGAATAGTAATAATTATTATGGTACTATGTGCCAGGCAGTGTACTAAGCACAGGGGGAAATACAAATAGGGTTGGACGCAGTTCCTTGTCCCACGTGGGGCTCTCAGTCTCAATCCCCATTTTACAGATGAGGTAATTGAGGCACAGAGAAGTTAAGTCACTTGCCCAAGGTCACACAGCAGACCTGTGATGGAGCCAGGGTCAGAACCCATGACCTTCTGACTCCCAGGCCTGTGCTCAATCCATTATGCTAAGATGATTCTGCATGGAGTGGGGAGAGACAGAAGGCATGGAGATCAAGAAGGAGGCAGGTTCAGTAGTTAAGATGGGATAGGATAAGTGCTTCAGTCAGCATTATAGCAGTTTTGGATGGAGAGGAAAGGATGGATTTTAGCATTGTTGTGAAGGTAGTACTGATAGGATCTAGTGACAGATTGAATATGTGGCTGGAATGAGAGAGATGAGGTTGAGAACAACCCTAGGATTAGGGGTTTGTAAGATAGGGAGGATAGTGGTATTGTCCACTGTGATGGGAAAGACACAGGGAGGACAGGATTTGTGTGAGAAGATAAGGAGTTCTGGTTTGGACATGTTGAGATTGAGATGTCGATGGGATGTCCAAAGAGAGATGTCCTGAAGGCAGGAGGAAAACCGAGACTACATAGGAGAGAGATCAAGGCTGGAGATGTAGATTTGGGAATCACCCGCTACAAGATGGTAATTGAAGTCATGAAAGTGAATGAGTTCTCCAAGGGAGTGGATGTAGATGAAGAATAGGTGACCGAGAACTGACCTTTGATGGACCCTTGCAATCAGAGGGTAAGAGGCAGAAGAGGAACCTGCCAAAGAGATTGAGTAGGAGCTGTCAGAGAGGTGGGAGGAGAACCGGGAGAGGGCAGTGTCAGTGAAGCCAAGGTTGGTTAAGATTTCCAGGAGAAGGGGTTGGTCCACAGTGTCAAAGGCACTGAGAGGTTGAGGAGGATTAGGATAGGGGCCATCAGATTTGGCAAGAAGTTCATCATTACCCTAGAAAGGGCTGTTTCTCTGAAGTGAAGTGGGCAGAAACCAGAATGGAGGGGATCAGTGTTAACTCCTTTCCCAAGACACAGATTCAAAATCTTCACTGGAAATTTATCAAAATAAAGAGTCTGCCCAACATGGATTAGGAAGGGGGGTGCCCCCCCACCCAAAATGTGCATAGTTCCTTTCAGCCCTATAGCCATTACTTACACTGGTGCATTTCTGTCCCCCCCAAATGACTTTGAAGGCTATCACAAACTCAATCTGATATTTAACCGGCTTACAAGGCTTATTCCGGGTGTGACTGAGGTAGTCATATATAGGGTTAAGTATGACCGACAGACGATGCAGCGGCACTATTCGAGTGGTTAGGATAAGAAATGAAAAATTCCTTTTCCAACTAAAATTCCGGGAGAGTTTAGACTGGCAAAATATAAGTACCCTCAGAAGGGAACAGAACCGGGATGGTTCAGTTAAACACTGCACATCTTATGAAAAGTATCATGAAATCGTTAATGACTTTATGTGGGTAGGACCTTAGTCTTAAAGATGCTCACTTCAGCACCCTCATGAACCTGCTAACTCCTGGGGATGTAGAGTGTTAATAGAAGAGAGAGAATTATTAGCTTTCTCCCCCACTGGAACTTGTAGTTTTCATTGATGTTTTGCTGTTTCTCCTAATTATGTAGAAAAGGCAACCTTGAAATCTATCATCACTGTTCTGTTAAAATCCAGAATAAAAAGATTAAATGATAAAATCCCCTGCTTTTTTTTAAAAAAAAAGATTGTTTTAGAAATTAATTTTCAGCAACTTTTATTTAACCCCAAATAGAGTTTTTTCATTTGTTTATTTCATCTGAGGTAAGACACGTCAGGACTCAGGAAATACCACTGATGGATTGAAATGAATTGATTAGCATTGGAGGGGGCAGGGGGGCAATTGACCCCCAGCTACCCACTAACCTCTGATGTCACGGTCACTCTAGGCTTTGGGGATAGAGCTGCTGAATTTGTAACGAGCTAATTGAGGCCCGACATGACTGTAAGTGGATTTGATTCAACCATTAAAAGACATTCCTCTTTCCTAAAAGACTGACAACCAGATCTCCTGGGTTTGATGGAGTTTTCATTCTGGTAAGAATTCAGTTTAGAATTTTCTAATTCTTTTCAGCAGACAGACAGAGAATGAAGATTGCAATCCTAAGGGGATGGGGCTACGTTTAAAGAGTGCATAAAAGTATCATTTTAAAATGTTTTTTTACCGATTTACACCTTTTTCATTTGACAAATTTTCCTTCTAATCTGCAGTCTGTGTAGGTGTCCTTGGTTTATTGAATAATAAACCACTTGAGGAGCTAATTGTTTTATATTTATAGCCCATAGAGGTGGTTCCCATTTCAGATCAGGACTTTCCTTGGTAATGTACTAATAACCACAGGTTTCAATAGGCTAAACTGAGACAAAAGCAGAAGAATTCAAAGCAAAACTTGCAGGGGTTCCACATAAAAGCACTGAATGGAACAGACGGACGACAGGAAAAAAAAAAGCATACAGTCACTGTTTTCCCTTCCTGTTTTTTGTTGTTTCTTTTTAAATTTGAAAAACTTTGTCATCCTAAACTACATCAGAAACATTCTTTGGGCTCTTGGACAGCTAGTAAAAATGGGGCCACACCTGCCCCTATTTGATTCTCGATAGACTAGAAGGAAGAGTATATTTGCATTTAAAGTCAGAACTGAAAATCTTCCCTCTCTCTAATGTTTTCCTCACTTAGGAATCCTATTAGAAGAATTTTTTTAGTTTTTTATGCTTTTATTAATTACAGTCCCACCTCTCAATATTTAATTAATTTATATTTTATATTTATTGAGCATATAGGAGTTCACCTCTCATCAATGCTGGGGGATAGTTATGTGTGAACTTTCACTTCTTTTTTTATGGTATTTGTTAAGCACTTACTATGTACCAGGGACTGTACTAAGCCCGGGGCTAGATATAATCAAGTTGGTCACAAGTCCCCCTCCCACATAGGGGCTCACAGGCTAAGTAGGAGGGAGTAGGATTTAATCCCCCATTTTCCAAATGAGGTAAGGGAAGCACAGAGAAGTGAAATCACTTGCCCCCAGTCACAGCAGACAAGCGACAGAGCCAGGATTAAAACCCTGGTCCTTTGACTCCTGGGCCTGTGATCTTTCTATTAATTACGCTGCTTCTGCTTCTCTGGAACTTCTAGTTCCAGCTATGAATAAATTAAGGAACCATACTAGAACAATGCTTGGCACATAGAAAGCGCCTAACAAATACCATCATTATTATATCTCATCGACAAGGCCGGATCAACCGTCGCGGGGGCCTGTGGTTGGACTAACGAGGCCGCCTTCCCCACCACCCGCTCACTGGAGCCACCTTTCATTTTCCTCAGGTAGAGAAGGGAGCTGTGGTCTCTGCCATCGTCTGGTGGCGGGAGAGGTCAGCGAAGGGAGCAGGAGCCATGATGAGAGGAAAGGGAAAGGCTTTAAAGATGGCAGTCCCCCAATGAGGGCCCAGATCCTCAGCTTCCTGCTCCTGTCCGCTGTGGCTAGATACTCTGATCCTGATCAGGGGTAGGATAGGACAGTGAGCAAGCATGTGCAAACTAATTAGAATCCCAACCCAGCTCTGGTGATCCAGAGGTACATTGGATTGGGCTTGAATTCTCCCACTTTTGTTCACCGGTTCTAGCTGTGGCAGAGAACCCCGGCTTTGAACCTGGATGGGGGTGGGAGAGTGAGCGAGCACACAGATAAGTGAGCGAGGGAGACTGGGTGATCTTTGTGCTGGTAAAAGCTGCATCTGCCCCCACTCCCCTCCCACCCAGGACATTTCTCTCCAACAACAAATTTTACTGGGACCTGGGGTGGGCTGGGGAGAGTACGCAGAAGGGATCCATAATCATACTTCCTCTGTTGGCTCAGGACACACTGGCTCCTCTCCCATGCCCCAAATCAGAGCTCAACCTCTTAAAAAGCAACACCCCGTCCTCTGTATGAGTCGGCCATAACAGCACCAGCTGTGCTTGACTGGAAGGATGTGTAGGACAGTGATGGCGGTGGCAGAGATGATTGTCAAGTATATAGCCCTTGAGGCACTAACTTCCCTTTTATTCAGTAGAGAAATCTAAAATAGGTTCCCTGTATATTCAGTGTAAAGGTGTGTGTGGTCAGCTAATGAAATTGCAGGCCAACACCAAGGTTGCTTTATTATTATTCATAATAATGATAATTATGGTTCTTGCTGAGCACTTATTACCTAGCACTGTTCTAAGCGTTGCGGTAGATAAAGTTCTTCAGGTTGTACACAGGCCCTATCTTACATGGGGCTCACACTCTGAATCCCCATTTTACAGATGAGGGAACTGAGGCCCAGTGAAGTGACTTATGCAAGGTCACACAGCAGACAAGCGGCGGAGTCCGGATTAGCATCCAGGTCCTTCTGACTCCCAGGCCCCGTGCTCTATCCACTAGGCCATGGTATTTTGCCCCTATAATGTTGTGTGTGATATTGGCCATTTTAGGAAGATTTCTTTTGGGCCCCATTTTCATAATGTCCCAGATGGAGGCCATGTTGGTAGGGTCAAGAGGTGCATATTTACCATCTTAAGTGGCAGCCATTCAAATCATGCTTTTCTGGGTATTAGACACCTGGTGGCCCCTTACCCCATGCCCTAAGGGAATCCAGTCCTGCTGAGAGGAAAAGCCAGAGACAGAGAGGTGTGGAAAGAGCTTGGGAGTCAGAGAAAGGACCTGCGTTTTAATTCCCACTCTACCACTTATCTGCTGTGTGACCTTGGGCAAGCCACTTAACCTTTCTGTGTCTCAATTCCCTCATCGGCAAAATGGGAATTTAATACCTGTTTTTCCTCCTACTTTCATTCAATTGTATATATTGAGCACTTACTGGGTGCAAAGTACTGTACTAAATGCTTGGACAACTTAGACTGTGAGCCTCATGTGGGACCTGAAGATCCTGGCACTTAGTTTCAGTGCTTGGTAGATAGTGCTTAACAAAAGCCATAATTATTTTAGAGATTTTTTATACATACGAGCAGTAAATTATGGCTTTTTCAGTATTGGGTGTAAGGAAATTCCGAGTCAAGAGCCTTCTTAGCAAACACAATCCTCCATTATGTTGTGTCTATACTGTGGCTCCAATCTCGGGGATCTGGCAACTTTTTCCTGCTGTCGAGATGCATAAGGCCATTTCTGAGGCCTTCTGGTCCCCAAACTCTCTGATATGTCACAGGTAGAGCTGAATTCCTCAAAATGGAATTGTATAAGAATACATGGCTAATTTGTAGCTTAGTTTCCAGGTTCTTCCTAACTGGGATGAAGGGAGTTTTTTGCTTTTTTGTTTTGTTTTGTGTTTTTATGATTTTTGTTAGGCACTTACTATGTCCCAGACTTTGTACTAAGCACTGGGAAAGACACAAGCTAATCAGTTTGGACACAGTCCCTGACCCATGTGGGGCTCACAGTCTCAATCACCATTTTATAGATGAGGTAACTGAGGCTCAGAGATCTGAAATGGCTTGCCCAAGGTCACACAGAAGACAAGTGGCTGATCTGGATTAGAACCCAGGTCCTTCTGACTCCCAGGCCCGTGCTTTGTCCACTACACAGTGCTGCTTCTCTGGTGGAGGGAGATGGGGTCACCATGCACTCCCTGCTAACACTTGCCTACCTCTAGCATTTGATCCCAATTAAACCTCTGTTCATGATTTTGCTCAGAACATCTCCATCGGTGTATAGCATGAAACCTGACATGTAGAACTGCCTCCGCTTACCCACGGCTGGCTTTTTCAATTTGAGAAAAATTGTGGTCTTGTTGTGGTCAGGGAAGGTGTCTGTTACATTGTACTTTCCCCAGTGCTTAGTACAGTGAGCTGCACACAGTAAGTGCTCAATAAATACGGTTGACTAACTGATGGATGTTTATGTCCTTCTGATTGTCCTTTGTCAAATAATCAGTGGTACTTATTCATTCAATTGTATTTATTGAGCGCTTACTGCATGCAAAGCACTGGCTTAGGTGCTTACCTATTGAGAATCTGTCGTATGCAGAGCACGGTAATAAGCCCTTGGGAGAGTAAAATAGAGTTGGTAGACATGATCCCAGCCCTCAATCAGTCAGTGGTATTTACTGAGCTCTCACTGAGTGCAGACCACTGTACTAAGTTCTTAACACCATACAGCGTGGCTTAGTGGAAAGAGCCTGGGCTTTGGAGTCAGAGGTCATGGGTTCTAATCCCAGCCCCGCCGCTTGTCAGCTGTGTGACTGTGGGCAAGTCACTTAACTTCTCTGGGGCTCAGTTACCTCATCTGTAAAATGGGGATTCAGACTGTGAGCCCCATGTGGGACAACCTGATGACCTTGTATCTACCCCAGTACTTGGAACAGTGCTTGGCACATAGTAAGCGCTTAACAAATACCAACAATATTATACCCCAAAATGGCAATCTAAGGAGGGGAGGGGTGGAAGCAGAGAAAGAAAAATGGGAAATTACAATTTAAAGCAAAATAAAAGTACAACCGGTCATAACAGTAGAATAGAAAGATGGACTGAGTGAATAAGTAAGTGCTTAAATAGTTGGGCACACCAATTTAAGTGCTGCATGTCCTTGTGAGCACTAACTGCCCAGGTGGTAGTTAGGAGAGTGTGACCTGGAAAAAAGAAAATTAATCAGGGAATGCTTCCTGGAGGAGGTGAAACTAGGGAGAATTGTAATTTGGCATATTTGGAAAGACATCTTCATCAGATGCCCTGAGGGGAAATTAAGTGGGGTGTGAAGCACTGTGACTAGGTTTCGTTGTTACTTTGTAGACTGAGAGCTTATTGTGGGCAGGGAATGTGTCTGTTGTTATATCGTGCTCTCCCAAGTGCTTAGTATAGGTCTTTCCACGCAGTTAAAGAAGCGGCATGACCAAGTAGAAAGTGAATGCGCCTGGGAGTCGGAGGTCCCGAGTTTTATTTCTGCCTCTGCCACATGTCTGTTCTGTGACCTTGGACAAATCACTTAACATCTCTGTGCTTCAGTTACCTCATCTGTAAATTGGAGATCAAGACTGTGAGACCCGTGAGAGATTTGGACTTTGTCCAATCTGTTTACCTTGTATCTACCCCAGGGCTTAGAACAGTACTTGGCACAATGTAAGCACTTAACAAATACCACAATTATTATTATTAAGTGCTCGATAAATATGATTGAATCAATGGATGGATGAGAGGTGTGTATGCATGTTTGTGTGTATGTATGAGAGTGGGGAAAGAAAAAGAACCCCAGGCCAATATGATGTTTTGATTTACCTGTGGTTCTCACTTCTCCTTGCAAAGCCATCCCTATATTAGCATGGGGTATGTGTCATTTTGAACAGCACCGTAAAGCAGGTCTATTCTGGTACTGAGACAGTTTAAATATTTTATGAGTTTTTAAGATTGAGAGAAATTAAAGCTAGTATGTAATCTTCCCCTGTGTGTGTAAATATAAACACATACAAAATTTAAATAGACTCACACAAAATCAAGAGAATCTCGTAAACCTAAAAAAGATAGAGGCTTAAAAAAAAAAAAACCTACCCATATGTAAACATAATATGAAAATGTATTCAGTGTTAATTTCTGAATTTATTGCAATCTGCAGTACATCTTAACAATTGCACGTACCCTGTACTCAGAAGGAGAATGAATTTTAAAAAATGAAATATTTTGCATAAAATATTTTGATATTTAAAAAAACAATATAACTTTAAAAACCACAAAAGAATTCCGATGCCTAGCAGTGCCGGTTTGGGAGTAGTCCGTGGAAGGCTTGAAGCTATCGCTTCGTGTCTAAAAAAATGAGAATAAAATACAAGATAATTATATACTTTCAGTCATTAAAAGAATGTTAGCAGAGACTTTATCCAGTATTCAAATGGGAATGTAAATAAATGAGTAATTTTTCACTGTTAATTATAATTTTTGTGAATTACAGTAACTAGGCACATCTCCAGGGGGGTTAAAAAAAATGAAGACAATACCACTATCAATATTGATATCATGATTTAAAAAAAAATTGGTTATCAGCAATTTATTTAATCATTATTAAAAACAGATATCTAAGTTAATTTCAATTCATTTAATTTTATTTAATTAGAGTGTGGTTTAGGTTGATTAAATATTTCAGAGCCATTTTAAGGCAAAGGATTATGTTTCCTTGTTCATTTCATATTATACATATTTTATTGCTTTGTCATACCTTCATATTCCTTTTGAAAGGCCAATGACTCTTCAAGAATGAAAAAGCAAGTATATTTTTAGCTATGTCATGCTCTGAAATCCTGGAAAACCATAGAAATTAAAGTAATTAAAACTTACAGTTTATTTTTAGGTTTCAAAATTTTTTTGTTCATTTTGTTTAATCATTACTATTTGATCTAGTCACAGTTATTGTAAAATGTCTCCATGATGTCCTTGTAAATGAACATTTTGACTCATGTGATCGCTTCAAAATATGCTTATAGGCTTTCCATTAAAATACAAGTCGATTGTCTTAAATAGAGTAAGTTTAGCTTGAACCTTGATTTCAGTGAATCTTCATGTCTGAAAATGATGTAATGTTTGATAAGAGTTTACATATGTGCTGATCCAACAATCATAGGAAGCAGCGTGTCTCAGTGGAAAGAGCCTGGGCTTTGGAGTCAGAGGTCGTGAGTTCAACTCCCGGCTGTGCCACTTGTTAGCTGTGTGACTGTGGGCAAGTCACTTCACTTCTCTGTGTCTCAGTTACCTCATCTGTAAAATGGGGATTAACTGTGAGCCTCACATGGAACAACCTGATTACCCTGTATCTACCCCAGCGCTTTGAACAGTGCTCCGCACATAGTAAGCGCTTAACAAATACCAGCATTATTATTTATTGAGCACTTAATTATGTGCAGAGCCCTATACAAGGCTCTTGGGAGATACAATAGAACAGAGTTGAAAGACACAATCCCTGCCCACAACAAGCTTATAGACTAGAGGAGGAGACAGAAATTAAAACAAATTAATTACAGATACGTAAGTAAGGGGCTGAGGGAGGAGTGAATAAAGAGTGCAAATCTAAGTGCAAAAGAGATGCAGGAGGGAATGGGAGAAGAGGAAATGAGAGCCTGGTCAGGGAAGGCCTCTTGGAGGAAAGATGCTGATAAGACCATCATGTAACTATGTATAACTGTTGTGCAAAAGATTATCAGGTAGGTCTTTGACGTAAAAATACATCCGTAATAGTTGTTCCTTGTAAAACTGAGGAATACTATAGACCTCCATGAGGGTAAGTTGACAGTTGAATGTGTCCGAATGGCAAGTGCTTCTGGAAAGTATTCAGGGGCATCTGGAATGTGAGTATTGGTGAGGTGGAATATAATCACTTGGACTAATGGGGTGCCAACTTTTCATTTTGAGTTTGGGGAGCCAATTTGGGGCCAACTTTTAAGGATCTGGGATTTAAGTGAGTGAGGGAAGAACACACAGGAAGATAGGAAAAGATAGGATTATATTCTATTATAGGTCCCCATAAAACAGTATGTGCTCAGGAAATTTATTTACCTTCCCTAACCTAATGCCTTCTTCTAACTGCCCATCTGGACCTGAATTCTTTTTTCCCCAACCCATTCATCAAGCTGCCTTGCCCCTTGTAAAAGCACCTGGTACAATCTAATGGTATTTATCCTTCCATGCTGATGGTCATAATGATAATAATTATGGTATTTGTTAAGCGCTTACTATGTGCCAAGCACTACTCTAAGCGCTGGGGTAGATACAAAGTAGGTTGTCCCACGTGGGGCTCACAGTCTTAATCCCCATTTTACAGATGAAGTAACTGAGGCCCAGAGAAGTGAAGTGACTTGCCCATGGTCACACAGCAGACAAATGGTGGAGCCGGGAGTAGGACCCTTGACCTTCTTACTCCCTGGCCCGTGCTCTACCCACCATGCTGATCATCCTAGTGTGTGACCTGACACAAATAGAGCTAACTTTGCAGATCTGACAAAACATTTCAGCCTGAGCCAGGATGGAATTGGAGCTGACCAGGGTAAGTGTTAAGGTTGAGAATATTTCCAAAGGTGCATGTATGCATGTATGGTTGTATTTCTGTTACATTATTGCAGCAAGGTTATGGATTGAGCATTAAAGATTCCTGAGGATCCATCACAAATTTCTGGCCAATTAACTTTGATGGCAAGGGGCCATATCTCTCACTGGCTTTCTTCTCTCTTCTTCCCAACATCCCATTCTGCCTCCCTCTGTCAGCCTCTTCTGGAGATTTTTTTTTTCCAGAGGGGCATTTCATCTTGACAACTGAGGGTCATGAAAACTGAAAACAGGAAACCAAATTTGGGTTGGAGAGCTGGAAAATCTGTTAAAATTGACAGCCTGGGGCTATTTACCAATTTTTTTTTTTAGGTATCCAGTGGAACATCAGTGTGTGATCGTTCAGTGACTGTGTCCAGCAGAAGGCGGGGACCAATAGTGTTGGGAAAAATGCTGTTCTATAAGATGCTCCAGTAACTGGGTAGCTAGTTGTCAGTGATGGAACATTTTGAATCTATTGCTCTTGGTCATTTTCAGAAGTGAATATGTGTGTATAAGGATATACAATGTAGGTCTTCATGCATCCTGGTGTGTGTCTTTGTGGAGACAGAATTAGAGGCCCACATGGGCAAAATTGAGTCAGTTATGTCGTTTGAGATGGGAAAAGATTAAGAAACTGCTCAATCGTGTTTCTTTCGCCTTCCCCAGAATAATTTTGACCAGGTATTGATGACAGAGAAAATGATAGGATCTTCCAGAGAAGCAGCATGGCTTAGTGGCTAGAGCACGGGCTTAGGAGTCAGAAGGTCATGGGTTCTAGTTCCAACTTTACCACTTGACTGCTCTGTGGCCTTGGGCAAGTCACTTCACTTCTTTGGGTTTGTTTCCTCATCTCTAAAATGAGGATGGAGACTGTGAGCCCCATGTGGGACAGGGACTGTGTCCTACCCAATTTGCTTGTATTCATCCCAGCACTTAGCACGGTGCTTCGTACAGAGTAAGCGCTTAAAAAATACCATAATTATTATTATCTTTCATATATCATCCCAAATCTTCACTCTTCAATTACTTTTTGTTTGTTTAAGCACCTTTCGAACTCTGGCTGAAACCAACTTTGTTTCTTTCCTACTTATCTTTACTACAGCCATACTAGATTCCATTCTCCTTGGTCTCTGATTAGTCTTCCCCAGAAATGGGTGAGGGAATTCACCATAAGTTGTAATAAAAAATGCAGGCTAAGTAAGATGATTATTTTCAAAGTAGTATATTCTCATTTTCCTCATATATTCAGGGGGACACTGGGACATAGAGTTTGAATGTGGGATGCCCCACATGGAACATCTGGTCACCTTATATTTAAATGACCCAAGGGTGAAATATTCTGCTGGAAATCTGCTGTCTAGAATGGTTTATTGTGTAATGATGGAAGTGGAGAAAAGATAAGGGAACACAGAGCCCAGGCATTTACTAAGCACTTCTGACACAACAACGAGTTCCCATTTTGGGGGCATTAAAATTTTGAGGCAAAGAGCATTGAGAATAAAGACCACAGACCTCATTTCTATATAGAAAAGGAATCTAGTGCCAATTTACTTCCATCTTTGAATGATGTAGTGTTTTGTTTAGAACTAATAATGAAAGTATAATTCTATGCTTTGCAAATATGTTGAATTAATTACAGAAAATGTGAAGTAATAGCTATTGGAAAGCAGATCATACTTTTCATTCCAATACTGTTGATTGAATGAAAGATCATGTCATAAAATGAGTATTTTTAAATCAAAATTGATCTATTTGAATCTTTTTTAGCATGAACAAGGTTAAGTCACATGTAAAAAACCCTTTAAATAAACAGAACTGTGCTCTGATTCTTTTGCTCCAGAAACCAGGTTAAAGGGGAAAGATTTTCATTATATGAAATGAAATGGAAACATTGTTCACTTATTCAGTTCCATGGTCTAGCTATTATTTCATAAGGTATTTTTAAGAGACCTATGTGCCTCTTATATAATGTTGCCTTTTATATAAACCTACTTACCCCGTATTGGAATCATTAACATTGTGAGTTGGTGATTAACCATGTTACTTTGAATCAAACTTCTTCCTATTAAAGAATAATGTTAATTGGTTAGTGTATATAAAGGCAGGTGATATGGCCCATTGAGTTTCCATAGATTGAAATGCTAAGCAGGGCTAAGTAGAAGCATCAGTAGGGAATCTAGGGGAAGCACTCATCAGTTTTATGCCCTCTTTCCTATTTACTGCTTACCCCTGACAGTGCTTTACAAGATAAACAAAGTTTGCCTTAGTGCTTGTAAAAAAAAAAAAAAAAAAAGACTAGACCCCTTTCCTTAGATTCCTATTAGACCAGCTTCCTACTTAGAAGCAGCATGACCAAAAGGTCTGAAGTCAGGGGACTGGCTTCTCATTACGGCTCCACCACTTGCCTGCTGAATGACCTTGGGCAA
Source organism: Ornithorhynchus anatinus (assembly GCF_004115215.2). Lineage (NCBI taxonomy): Eukaryota > Metazoa > Chordata > Mammalia > Monotremata > Ornithorhynchidae > Ornithorhynchus > Ornithorhynchus anatinus. Next base: position 57,217,617 of record NC_041728.1, read on the forward strand.
GTGACTTAACTTCCCTGTGCCTCAGTTTCCTCATCTGTAAAATGGGGATTAATGCCTGTTCTCCCCTTGCTTAGGCTGTAATCCCCATGACAGACAGGGACTTAGTCTGACCTGATTATCTTGAATCTACCCCAGTGTGTATTATAGTGTTTGGCACAGAGTAAACACTTAACAAATACCATTATTATTATTACTATTACCAAAGACTTTGTTTTCCCCTTCATAAATTGGGATTTTGATGCAAAATTGATATGGTGGCCTTGGGCAGGTTTCCCTTGGGAGTATTCTCTCATGTGGAAGTGTCAGGACCCAAGCTCATTCATGATTTCCAAGGGGGATTTATAAAAATCCATCTGATTAGTGGCAGAATCTTTTTCAGCCTTCATAAGCAACTGTTCCCAAGACTTACCTGGTGTAAATTAAGAGTGTTCTCTCTTTAGTTTCAGGTGAACTGGATGCCTACCTCCCCCCCCCCCCGGCAAAAAACCCAAACAAACAAGGGAATGATAATCATTGCCAGTCTCTGATTTACTTTATTTTTTTAAGATTTTGACCAGAGGGGAAATACCCTTGTAGACAGACTTTAAATGAATACTGTTCTCCAACAGGCCCCATTGAAGAACATATTTATAGGTTTATAATCACACATTTTCCTGTTAGTGAAGGGCAAAGCAGTAGCCCATAACACAAATATGAAAATAGAGCCCAGGCACTCACTTAGTAGCCTGGAGTCGTATTTCAGTGGGTAGAGCAGAAATGGCCAAAGTAACTGCCACACTCCTAAAGCAGCCTGCCATCTCGTTTAATCCACTTCCCAGACACAAAGGTAAGAGGGCCTGCCTTTCCTGATGAGAGGCATAGAAGCCATAGAACCCATCCATAATCCATAGGATCATCGAACGTAATCATTCTGAGGGCAGGGCCTGCCTTTCCTGATAACTTGCTCCCTTAAATCTTCCGCATTCCCAGTCCCGTACCACTTACGTACCTATCTGTGCTTTGTTTATATTGATGTCTGTCTCCTCCCATCTAGACTTTAAGCTCCTTTTGAGCAGGGAATGTGTCTATTGTTGTACTCTTCCAAGCGATCAGTATGGTGCTCTGCACACAGTAAGGGTTAAATAAATAAGATTGAATGAATGAGGGGCAGAATCACAAGCCATAGAATCATAAATTGTAATCTCCTTGAGGGCAGAAATTTTTTGTCCACTAACTCTAGGGTATAATACTTCTCCAAATGCTCAGCACAGTGCTCTGTACATAGTAAGCACTCAGTGAATACCATTGATTAATTGATTGGCTTATTCTATTTCATCCTACTTCTCTACTTTATCTTACTACTAATAATAATTGTGGCATTTGTTGAGCGCCAGTCAATATACTGAAGTTCTAGAGTAGATACAATGAAATCAGATCAGTCTGTCTATGATTTCCTACTACAACCCAGCCTGCACACTTCAATCCTCTTATTCCAACCTATTCACTGTACCTCGATCTCCTCTATCTTGCTGCTGACCTCTCACCTATGTCCTGCTTCTGGCCTGGAACCCCGTCTCTCTGCATATCTGATAGATGATCACTCTCACCACCTTCAAAGCCTTATAAAAAGCACATCTTCTCCAAGAGACCTTTCCTGACTCATCCTTCAGTTCCTCCTCTCCCATTCCCTTCTGTGTCACCATTGCACTTAGATTTTCACCCTTCCCTTATTCCGGGGCACTTGTGTGCCCATCCATAATTCATTTACTTTTATTAATGTATTTCTTCCGCTCTAGACTTTAAACTCATTGCGGGCAGGAAATGTGTCTATCAACTCTGGTCTATCAACTCTGTTACATTTTAGTCTCTCAAGTGCTTAATACAGTTCTCCGCACACAATGTGCTCAATCACTATAATTGATTGATTAATTGATCTGTCATCCACAAGATTCAAGGTTTAAATAGAATAGGTATTGAGTCCCCATTTTACAGATGAGGAAACTGAGACCCAAAGAAGTGATGTGACTTACCCAATGTCACATAGTAGGCAAGTGGCAGAGCTGAGATTAAAACCCAAGTCCCTGACTCCTATGCCTGCGCTCTGTCCACTAGGCCACATTTCTGTACTGTGGGTGGTTGTACTATTAGTACAGTCCTCAGAACTGTACTAAGTACTTCGTACAGTGTCTGTACATAGCAAGTACTCAGTAAGAATTCAATCAATTTTTTGAGCATATACTGTATGCAGACACTGTACTAAAGCTCGTGGAAGAGTACAAATAACAGAGTTTGAAAATACTTTCCCTGCCCACAATGAGCTTACAGTCTAGAGAGGTATACAGAAATTAATATAAATGGATAAATTAAAGACATGTACATAAGTGCTGAGGGGAGGAGCGAGGGAGGGAGTAAATGGTGTAAATTCAAGACGGGAGAGTGAACCTCTGTCATATTTGAAGAGGGAGAGTGTTCCAGGCCAGAGGCAGGTCATGGGCAAGAGATCAGCAGAGAAATAGATGAAGTTTGAGGTACAGTGACCAGGTTGGCATTAGAGAAGCAAAGCATGGCGGGTGGATTGTAGTAGGAAATCAGGGAGGTAAAATAAGAGGGAGAAAAGTGATTGAGTGCTCTAAAGCCTATGGTTAGGAATTTCTGTTTGATGCAGAGGTGGATGGACAACCACTGGAGGTTCTTGAGGAGAGGCGAAACATGGACTGAAAGTTTTTGTAGGAAAATGATCCGGGCAGCAGAGTGAAGTATGGATTGTGAGTAGGGAGAGAGAGGAGGCTGGGAGGTCAGCAGGGAGACTGATAGAATAATCAAAGTGGGATAGGAGAAAGAGTTGGATTAACATGGTAGCAGTTTGGATGGCAAGGAAAGGGTGGATCTTACTGATGTTGTGAAAGTTGAACTGACAGGATTTGGTGACAGATGGAATATGTGGGTTGAATGAGAGAGATGAGTCAAGTATAAGTCAATTATGAATGAGAGGAATGAGTCAGGTACAATCGATTGCTCTTGTAACCAATATTTTCAGGGGGCCATTCTGGGGGAGAGCAATTTTAATCAATCAGTATAATTTATTAAGGACATACTGTGTGCAGAGGACTGTAGTAAGTGCTTATTTTAAATGGCAACTACTCTATCACTGAAGTAATTCTGCCCTGTAAGCATCTTCAACCCTATCCCCTTCCCCACCACCATTGTATTGTCAATACTGAGCCCTTATTTCCATTCATTTCTCAGCTTTCCAAGAAGAAAGTTTACACAACCCTGGGTTAGAGCATTTTATTCAAATATCTACATCCCTGTTTTACACTTCCTTAAGTAGATGTGTTCTTTAAGGTAGTATGGATGGTGAATTAAAGGATGGATATGCCCAGGCAGAGTTTTGAAATTAGAATAAAATTATTTTCACTCCTCAGAAAAACCCATATTGCAATCAAAACTCAGTTTTTATTAGGTGCTTATGATTTTTAAATTGTTCTTTTTTATACCAAGGTTCAAATTGAATTTGGTGATCCCCAAATTCTTTAGGATTTGGGGGCATCCTTTTAAAATGTCCTATATCATTATAAAAGGACTTTCACCTGTCACTATTTCATATTGAAACATTATTTCTCTAATTATAATGTACATCAAATATATAAAATATGATTCACAGTGTTTAATGTTTTATTCTTTCCCCTGAAACATTTGGTGGGAAAAAAATGTCAATACTCTTCTAGTAATTGACAGTTCCTTCTGACATCTATTTCAGAGGAAGGAATGAAATATCAATTAAAAGATGATGATACAACACTTCACTATATTTTGCCTGGGTTTAAAATTGAGGGGGAATTGTATCAAACTGGGAGATGGATAGTTATTTCCCTTGTTAAAATACAACAAAATGAGCTCGGTATATATGAAAGTGGAAGCTTAAAAATTCATTTTTTACTTATTAAAAAAAAATTCAGCCTACCCCAGTATTTAATATGTGATTTTTAAAATGCATTAATTCTTGTCTTAAGGATGTATCCAGAGTAGCTTGCACGGTAGCTTCCCCTTTATTTTACAGAGAGCCCTCCCATTTACTTCAACCAAGAGAACTCTTTCTTTTGACTCACCAGCCCTACACTCTATAGAGTCATTCCAACTGAAGACTAATCTTTGTGGACTTTTGATGGCTAACATTCTCCAGGCATGAATGATTAATATACTTCAGTACAGTCACAAAGACTGGGCCCGAGGATTTGTGAGAAGGAATTGACTGAATGCTAGTGGTTTGCCCGGCAGCCCCACTCACACATTTTTCATCCTTATGACCTCATCAATCAATCAATGTTACTGTTTGAGTACTTACTATATGCAGAGCACTGTACTAAGCACTTGGGAGAGTACAATACAATGGAGTTGTATTATTCCCTATCTATAATGAGCTTACAGTCTAGAGTGAATATGGGTCACATTCTCACTGGAGCTTTGGCTGCAACAAGTAAGTAACTGCACACATTGATTAATGCAGAAGCAGTGTTGCCTAGTGGATAGAGCACGGTCCTGGGAGTCAGAAGGACCTATGTTCTAAACTCAGCTCCACTACTTACCCTCTGTGTGACCTTGGCCAAGTCACTTACTGTCTCTGTGCCTCAGTTGCCTCAGCTGTAAAATGGGGATTAAGACCATGAGCCCCTGTGGAACAGGGACTATATCCAACCTGATCATCTTATATCTACCCCAGTGCTTAGTACGGTGCACATAGTAACTGCTCAACAAAAACCATGGAAAAACAAGTACATGCGAGAATTGGAGTAACAAAACCTATGAACTCTCAAATTGACTGCAGCATAAAGCTGATGCTGAATGGTAGTGTTCCCACCAAGATGCCAACAGAAACCCACACCACTAAATGTGTCTCTGTTGTTGTACTGTACTCTCTCAAGTGCTTAATACTGTGCTCTGCACATAGTAAGCACTCAGTAAATATGATTGAATGAGTGAATGATGGTATAGTCCCAGCAAGCATCGTCTTATGTCTGGAGGCTTCAAACTCCTCAGCCTATCATGACCCAGGTGAAGTCCAGGTTGACTTTAGGGCCGGGCTGACCTTAAATGAATTATGCAGAAGAGTTCATTTTTACTGAGTGAAACATCACTCTTCTCTACAATCAATAATGACTTTTGAGGAAGCAGCATGACATAGTGGATGGAGCCCAGGCATGGGAGTCAGAAGATTGTGGGTTCAAATCCTGGCTCCACCACTTGTCTGCTGTGAGACCTTGGGCAAATCACTTCACTTCTCTATACCTCAGTTCTCTCATCTGTAAAATGGGGTTTGAAACTGTGATCCTCACATGAGACAGGGATTGTGCTCAACCCTACTTGCTTGTATCTGCTCCAGTGCTTAGTACAGTGCCTGGCACATAGTAAGTGCTTAACAAATGCCAAAATTATAATTACTGTTATTATTTATTGGACACACTGTATGTAGAGAATTTTGCCGTACAGTTGAATTGGTATACACAATCTCTGGTCACAAATAGAGCTTACAGTCTACAAATGGGGGAACAGGCATTAAAATAAAATACAGATGGGGGAAATGGTGGAATGTAAAGATATGTTCATCAGCACTGTAGGGCTGAGGTGAGTTTAAAAGTACTTAAGTACACAGACAATGCATAGTCAACACAAAGGGGAGGGGTTCCAGACAAGAGGGAGGACATGGACAAGGAGTTGGCAGTGGGATAAATTATTTTACAGTACTGTGAGTAGGTAAGTGTTAGAGGAGTGAAATGTGTAGATTGGATTGTAGTTGAGATTGTTGGAGTATGGTAGGAAAGAGAAAACTGAGTGGGTACTTTAAAGCCGATGGTGAGGAGTTTCTGTTTGAGGCCGAGGTGAATGGACAACCAACCACTGAAGGGTTTCTTCTATACTGTAAATTCCTTGTGGCCAGGGAAAATGTCGTCCAACTCTGTTATACTGTATTCTCCCAATTGTTTAGTACAGTGGTCTGAACACAGTAAGTGCTTAATAAGTACAATTGATTGATTTGAGAAGTAAGAGATATGAACTATGGGGTTTTTCAGAAAAATAATCCAGACAGCAGGGTAAAGTATGGACTGGAAGGTAGGAGAGACAGGAGGGAGGGACTTCAGCAAGGAGGTTGATGCAGTAGTCAAGGTGAGAATTAAGAAGTGCTTGGATCAGCATGGTAGCAATTTGGATGGAGAAGAATGGGTGGATTTTAGTAATCATGTGAAGGTAGAACTATGTTGATCTTGTCTATTTGGCTGCCAACCTCTCCCCCACATCCTCCCTCTGGCCTGGAATGCCCTCCTTTCTCAAATCCTACAGACATTATTCTCCCCCACTTCATAGCCTTATTGAAGGCATACGTCCTCCAAGAGGGGCCTTCTCTGACTAAGCCCCCCTTTCCTCTTCTCCCACTTCCTTCTGCATCTCCCTGACTTGCTCCCTTTATTCATCCCCCATCCCAGCTCCACAGCACTTATGTACATAATTTATTAATTTCTATTAATGTCTGTCTCCCCATCTAGACTGTAAGCTCATTTTGGGCAGGGAATGCCCCTGTTTATTGTTGTATTGTTCTCTCCCAAGTGCTTAGCACAGTGCTGGGAATGCAGTAAGTACTCAATTAATATGATTGAATGAATGAGAGCTGACAGGATGTCATAACAAAATTAAATATGCAAGTTGAATGCAAGCTGAATTAAATAGGTGAGTAAAGGGTAATGCTGAGTTCTAATGGGCTTGTAAAATGGAAAACGGTGATGCTTGTCTATAGTTTGAAGAGTGTCATGGGAAGGGCGGGGTTGGTAGAAAGATGAGGAGTTCTGTTTTGAGCCTGCTAAATTTGAGGTGTCAGCAAGACACCTAAATAGAAAAGTCCAGAAGACTGGAGGAGATGTGAGATTGCAGAGACGGAGGAAGATCAGGGCTTGACGAGGTAGATTTGGGAATCATCCACATAGTAATGGTAGTTGAAGCCATGGATGCTAATTCATTCATTCATTTAATAGTATTTATTGAGCGCTTACTACGTGCAGAGCACTGTAATAAGCGCTTGGAATGGACAAATCAGCAACAGATACAGTCCCTGCCCTCTAATGGGCTTACAGTCTAATCGGGGGAGACAGACAGACAAGAACAATGGCAATAAATAGAATCAAGGGGAAGAACATCTCATTAACAAAATAAATAGGGTAATGAAGATATATACAGTTGAGCGGATGGGTACAGTGCTGAGGGGATGGGACGAGAGAGGGGGAGGAGCAGAGGGAAAGGGGGGAGAAGAGAGTTTAGCTGCGAAGAGGTGGCGTGGGGGGCGTGTAGAAGGAGCAGAGGGAAAAGGAGAGCTCAGTCTGGGAAGGCGTCTTGGAGGAGGTGAGCTTTCAGTAGGGTTTTGAAGAGGGGAAGAGAATTCAAGTGAGTAGATGTAGATGGAGAATAGAAGGAGAACCTGAACAGAGGCCTGAAGGACCCCAACAGTTGGAGAATGGAGGGAGGTGAGGAGCCTATGAAAGACTCTGGGAAGGAGTGGTCAGAGAAATAAGAGGAAGACCAGGAGAGGACAGTGTTGATGAAGCCAAGGTTAGATAATGTTTCCAGAAGAAGCGGGTGATTCATAATATCAAAGACAGATGAGAGATTGAGGAGGGTTGGGATGAGTAGAAGCCATTGGATTTGGCAAGAAGGAGTTCCCTGATTGACAGATATGATTTTTTTTTCAAATGCTGCTACAGAAGCAAAAAATACCAATAGGTTCATTTAAAAATGTTACAGTGCCATTGCTTTGCCCCCTTTATCCTTTGAAATCATAGAAATCATTCCAAATCCCATCCTTACTTGGTTAACTTTCTGTGGTTGTTGTTGTTTCATTTGGATTTTTAAATAGCATTTGTAAAACACATACTGTGTGTCAGGCACTGTAAAGAGCAGATTCAAGGTAATCAGGTTGGACACAGTCCATGTACCATGAGGGGTTCACAGTCTTATTCCCCATTTTACAGATGAGGTAACTGAGGCATAGAGAAGTGAAGTGACTTGCCCAAAGTCATAGAGCAGGCAAGTGGCAGAGGTGAAATTAGAACCCAGGGCCTCTGACTCTTAGGCCGGTGCTCTTTCCACTAGGCCTCGCACCTCTCAAACAGCTTCCCACACTGTTTGTATTTCAGTGATATATTTTCAGTCATTTACAGGGTCAGTGACAAGTAAAACTGATATCAGTTATAGAAAAATTATGCATAAATTGAGTAATTCTTATGCCTGCATAGGACATTGTCTTCATCAGCTCAATAAAGTACTCTTTTTCGGTGATGCCGCTATACATCCTATTTGAAATGAATACATTAAACATAGTATAAGGGGATTTGGGGTTTTACTCAATTTCTACACTGTCCAACACAAAATCATATTTTGAAAAATGTCACTTAATCCAGAAACCCTTCCCAGTGCTAAAAGAAATAAAAAATCCCCAAACCAAACTAATTTTGTTAAATTCATTTGGTCTAGAGCTATGTTAAGGAAAAACCTGAAACTATTCATAAGTCCAATCTAATCTGTCATGGTTGATTCAGGTTGATTTAGCACATCTGTGTAATGAGTCGTCACTAGTTCTTCTGTTATTAATAGAATTGACAGGCATCTTGGATTATAATGTATGGAAAGTTGGTCATAAATTCATTTTTCTGAGGATTTCCCCTCTACCCTCTTTAGAAAGAATCTGTAGTTATCTTGGTAATGAGCACTTATGGTAAATTTGGGTTTATCCTCTGAGGAAATGTCGTCATTCTTCTCACTCTAATATGGAATCCTCACCTCAAAACCATCATTTGGACATTAGTAAATTTTGGATTGAGGCTGGAGTCTGAAACCTAAAATTAAGCAAAGTGCCTTTGTATTGCTTTGCTCACGATTATAATGTCAAATGTTTGCTTAACCATTTATGTTATTTGCAACTTCCCCAAATGAATAGCACTGCTCAAGGAAAATTTGCCAATCAAGTGTTACTGAATGTAAAAACAAAAGCTAAAAGAAACCCCCAATTCTTGACATCTCAACCAGATTTTTAACTGAATTTTTTAAGAAAAGTTACCGCTGAATGACATTAACCACCCTTCCTCCCAAATCCATCTCTTAATTTTAAATGATGTGAAATATTCCTGTAGTTTTGAAACCAAGAAAAAACATGTTTTTCCTGGTTTTAAAATAATGGATGATCGGTATAGCATTCTTCACCAGTCACCAGAAGGAGAGTAATTCCTAGTTTCTGGTTCTTTTGTCTGGAATAGGTGAGCCTTCGGCTTTCCTCTCATAGTCTTACGGATTTACTCATAGCCTGCTTCTGGGCTTCTCTGGTGTTGGCTTGTGCTATGGTGAATAATTCCTTCATTCGAGCATCTTTGTTCAGACATGGATTAACCACTCGGGGTGACACATGGCACCAAAGCCCACCGAAATCCCTTCGAAGAGGAGGGAATCTGGGAAGGCTTGGGAGGAAGCCACCTCTTCACTGTCATTGGCAAGAGGAGGTTTGGGTCCACTGGAAATGCCTCCAAGTGATTTTAGTACAACTGTTGGCTCGAGCTTCTCTTCGTTGGCCAAGTGAGGCACTGTTCATAGATGCCAGTATAGAAAGGACTGCAGAATCCAACTGTGAGCAGTAGCCTTCCATTGGCATATGAGCTCCATCTCATTGATTCTCTACCACCTTTGGAAAAGACACTCCTTTAAAACGTCTGCTCATTCCTGTTCATTCCCATGAATAGGCATGGCAGTTTTGTCGTTTCCATTCTTTGGAGGGATTGCTTTAGGATTGTTTAGTCTTCGGTTCCTATAATGTGCAGTTTACTTATTGTTCTGAAAATGTGGACATTGTAATGTTCCTCCCCTAGCTGTGAATGGAAAATTCAGTCATCTGGCACTTGGCCTGTGTACAATGGCATGGGTAGTCCCCTGGTTTTGTGTGTTATAGAGTTGGTGAGCTGCACCCTCCGTCCAGTAGTTATTCATGTAATTCTATTAATATGATCCCAATCACCATATGTTACTGTGATACCCATTACATTGTTTTGGTTAGTCGCCTTCGAGGAAAACGGATCATTTTTCAGAGGCTTCAACCTCATTATAAAGATCTCTGTTCTAACAGTTTCTCAGCCCCTTTTGGGAGGACTTTTTTTGTCCCAATTATTTTTTTGGTGTGTTCCATCAGTTGGAATATTAGTTTTCATTTATTTATCTCTTTTATATGTGCAGTCCACCACGTATGAAGTGTTTGACCCTATCCTATTTGCTGCAAGAATCGTTTGTCGATTTGGGTGCATGGGGGTGGGGGGAATAAAGCAGACTACTGTATGTATCATTTGATCTCTGCCTAAACCAAACATAAAACTTAAGTTAAATCAATGCAAACCTCACATATTTATTTTTGTGTAAGCACCAAATGTGAATGCTTAGTCTCAGTTAGAAAACTCTTGACAGTAGTGTAAAAATGTGTAATTTTGCTTACTGTAGTACTCTCTAGGACCCCTTTGTAAGGAGAGTCTTTTTTTTCCCAAAGAATTGCATTCAGCATAATCTGTCACAACACAATCGCAATTGTACAGCACCATATTTCATAAATCTGAAAATGTTTTAAAACCCATTGTATTTTTGAAGCTTCCTAAGTTAGCTTTCTAGGCTAGGAAAAGAACTGCATTTTCTGTGTTGGGTAGATCTTTTTCTGCATTTCCAAATCTCCTCAGTAGTCACTAATCACTCCGAGTTATCTCTAATGTAGGCACTGATGATAATCGTGAACAATTTCTTTTTAAAATAATGTGTTAGAAACATGTTATCATGCTCACTATATTTAGCAGCTGTCCGTCCAATCTCTCTCTTCCCAGTTGTACAAGTTCCTGCATGTATTTTATTATATCTATTTAATAATGAAATAAATTTTAATAAGCTTATAATCATACATTTGTGGATACATACATGTATTTCCATGTAGTCATAATTAACTTGTATGTGCATTTAGACTTAACTCATAAAAATCCCGTAGAAATTAAATAGTAGAAACAAATGAAAAACGGAGGAACCTCCCTAGCACAAATTGAAAAGTTTTCTGAAATAACATTCAATAGAATTGAATATCAAAACATTTTAACTTTTTTTGAAGTTTTCAACGTTATACAATTAAGATGAAACACAATTAGCAACCACATTGTAGAGGATGGTCACTTTTTGTATGTCATGTGGCTTTAAAAACAAGTCAGATAAATGATGATGCCATTAAAACTGAACTAATTAAAGAAAGCTTCTTTTAAGAACTCATTAACTGCAACCTCATTTGCATAATGATGCATATTAATTAAGTTTTAATGAATCTGAATTTGCACCAAGCCTATTCATGTTGGCTTTGAAACAAATTGAACAAATTAGTTAAAAGCTTTTTGGAGTCTACTTTTCACACCAAACAGGATATGAATGCAATCATCTCCACAAAAAAGAAAAAAAAATCTTTTAATTTAATTCAAAAGGTATGCGGGCCCATCTACTAATTATTTTCAAATGCAATAATTTTTGCCTTTTCTTGTCAAAATCAACACTATTACTCATTCTTGAAGAGGAAATATTTTAAATACATGTGGTTGGGTAAAATGGTTACATCCAATTTATTAACAAGAAAGTGGAAACATTTTCTTTTTTTTTTTTTGCTTGCCCTTGGTTTGCTTTATAAATGGATTTAGATTTTGGGGGGGGTAATTTATGAGCTTTCTGGTGTCTGCAAGTGAACAGTTAAAATAAGTTTTTTTTTTTACTTTTTATTTTTCAAAATATGTGAAGAAATGTTATGTTATTGTTTACAAACACTGATCCCTTAATCTGATTTCACAATATCATAAATTTCATAAGGGAATCTTGAAAAATGCATTTAAAGACTCTGTTCTTCTGGTTTTGTGAGGATTTTTAATTTTTTATACACAAGAAGCGGAATCCAATTTTAACAAGTTTCCTTTCAGCTCATAATAAAAACAAGAATTACAGCAGAAACACTATTGATTTCCTTATACTCCATTGTGTCTTCATCAAGAATGAAGAGATTTATGTAATTACTGCTCCATCCTTTGTTGTTTGAAAGCACTTTTTTGTAAGTCAGCATATACAAAGGATAGAAATGCTTTTATTGTCGAGATTAAAAGATCATTTTTTTTCCCCCGTGTTTAACTGTTTTTCCATGATGGGTTCTTCTGGGAGGTTGACAATTAAAGAAGATGCTGCATATTGGAAAGACTTTTTCATTATTATTATTATTTTTATTTACAGATATTCTTCTATGGGCTTTTTATTTAACATTTTATCCCATCACCTTTCTCCCTGTTTTCATTTCTCCCCAGTTGTTTCGGTTCCCACAGAAACATTCAGGCACTGCTGTACAGCCTAGACTAAATCCTGCAGCCAAATACTGTAAATGCTTTTATATCTATGGGTGTAAAATAGCAAGATGCTTATTATTGTCCCCTAATTACTTACTCTCCTCTGAATGTCTTTCTTCCTTGGCTCAACAATCACATTGGGCTTAGAAAAAAAGCCCAACAACTACAAAATAAAACCCCCTAGTTAGAAGTATTGTGGATTACCCTAATTGCTACTTTCAGTTCTGAGAAACCCCTATCTGCTTTCTGCTTAAGCACATGAATCTCTTAGGTAAGAAAGTGTTTTGCGTTTTGGAAATGGAGACCAGTTGCCTTGTGGAACCTCACAAATCTATTGCCAGATTTTCAGCGTCGGGCATTAGTGGCTAAGACAGGAACAAGTGAAAACCCTCCTTCCTTGTCTGGAGGAGAGATACTTTCTCCTGGCTGGTATAGAAAATGGAAGGAGAAACTAAATCAATAAATATTAGTTTAAATTGTCCCAGGCTATGTCTTATGTTTTCTCTCTCATATTTAATTTTGGAATTTCTTTGGTAAAAATCACCTCTTTACTTTTTAACACTTAGAGAATATGAACATTTTTAAAGGAAAGGCTCTCTGAAAGCAGAAAGAAATGAAAAGAATTTGGCAAGTAATTTAGCTTTTCAGGAAATCTTTTAGGGGTGGCGTAGTTAACCATCATCATCTCCACATTTTTTTTTTTTACATTTCCTCATGTGCTGTAATCTGAAAACAAAATGAAGCTGTGAAATATTTTAAGCCATTGAATGTCCACATAGGAATAAATTTCTAGGAAATCACAATGTGGAATGCAGAAAAGATTGCTTTAAGATATCGAATGATAATTCCTCACAATTTTAGGATTCTGGAGTATTAGCAGTAGAGTAACCTATAATTAAATAATACTAATAATAATAATAAAGCAAGTGGGATCTTTCATTATAGTCTCTCTATAAGTGGGCAGATATCATTATAGATAATAGATCTCTGTTTGTCGGATACGTATTCTCCCTTAACCTGAGGGCTGGCATGAAAACCTGTCATGAATCTCTTTGCCTGAATGGAACACTTAGCTTGGATGTTTTCCATCCTTAGGTGTTTCTTTTCGGCTTGACGGTAAAAAACAAAAAAAAAAATCTCTGAATGACGCTCCCTTTGCTAATACCTTTTTCTCCAAATGGCTTTTATTTGTATTTATCCCGTTCTGGAGGCTCTGCCTTCAGGAAGTTAGCATTTAAAAGTGTAAATTTAGTAGAGAGAATTGGCTTCTTTTGGGGAAATTTTGACAGAAAGCGCTTTCCTTGGGGGAGGTCAAGAGTCATTGGTATTAAACTAGACAAGCTGGTAGTGGAGTGTTAATGGAAATGGAAAGCAGATGTTTGGTAATTAGGGGAGATGTGAATGACAAGACTTGAGAGGTATGGTACATGCGCTAGTTGGCACAAAGCAGCTGTTGTTACCGATTTCACTGTCAGGAATGTACACAAGTCAGACTCTCCCCTGTGAGTCTGCCATAGCTGTGACAATTAGAAAAAATTGTATTTGATTAAAATAAGTAATATATCATACAAAGCAATTTTTGTAACGTTTAGAAATGATGGTCTAGGTGAAATTTCTTGCAAATGGAAACTAGAAACAGACCGAGCCAGTGGAAGATGTACAGTTTTTAAGCAAGGAGAAAACGGAAATGGGTTTTCACATGTGTAGCTGATTTTAAGGTAGCTTTTGTCATTGAAAGATGTTAGCATATAGAGCAGCTGATATAGCATATTATTTAAGAACCAATTACATCAACCTGATTTTTAAAAACAGCTCCTCTCTGGGAGAAAAGTTGATTTTGAACATCCTCTAATATTTCATGTTTTAATTATTTAAGGAGTAAATTTCTGTAAGATTAATTTAAGAATAATTTGAAATCTGCTACTCTATTGCCATCAAGAAAAAAACACATTAGGACAAAGGTGACTTTCATTAGGTTTCTCAGGAGAATACTAGTTTTAAATTTTGACTGAAATGAAAGGTAGAGTGTCTTTTCTTAAAATGGCATTTGTTAAATGGTTAATATGTGCCAGGCACTGTACTAAGTGCTGCTGTTGATACAAGATTATCAGATTGGACAGTCCATGTCCCATCTGGGGCTCACAATCTTAATCCCCATTTTACCGATGAAATAACTGAGAAGTTACATGCAATGCTCAAAGGCACACAGCAGACAAATTGTGGAGACGAGATGAGAACCCAAGTCTTCTGACTCGCGGGCCCATGTTCTTTCCACTAGGCCGTGCTGCACCTTGATCCATAAGATAGCAAAGTTTGAAATTGAACTCGGGATTTTACTCTGCAGATTCTTTTACTGACCGCCAGACAACCTTCTTTCACTTCAATTTATTTTTGTCATGCGTGGATGGCAATTTCATCCGATTCTGCCAGAAATATTTGGTCTTAATTTGCTCGTGATGGAATGATGATGATAAGAACTGTGGCATAGTTAAGTGCTTACTAGGGTGAATCCCCATACTAAGTATTGGGGTAGATACAATCCAGTCAGATCAGTCAATCAGTCAGTCGTATTTACTGAGTGCTTATTGTGTGCAGAGCACACTGTACTAAGTGCTTGGAAGAGTACAATATAAGAAAGTTGGTAAGTACGTTCCCTGCCCGCAATGTGTTTACAGTCTAGAGGGGGATACAGACATTAATACAAATAAATAAATTACAGAAATGTACAGAAATGCTGTAGGGCTGAGGAAGGGGTGAATAAGGTGCCAATCCAAGTGCAAGGGTGACAGAGAAATGCATGAGAGAAGAGGAAATGGGGACTTTGGGGAAGGTCTCTTGGAGGTGAGGTGCCTTCAGTAAGGCTTTGAATGTGGGGAAAGTGGTCGTCTGTTGGTCATGAAGAGGGAGGGCATTCCAGGACAAAGGCAGGACATGGGCAAGATGTCATTGTCAAGGTAAAGGAGATTGAGGTACAATGAAAGGTTGCCATTAGAGGAGGTAAGTTTGTGCGCTGGGTTGTAGTAAGCAATCACGCAAGTAAGGTATGAGGGGTTCAGGTAATTGAGTGATTTAAAGCCTATGGTAAGGATTTTCTTTTTGATGAAGGGATGGATGGACAACAACTGGATGTTCTAGAAGAGTAGGGAAACCTGGACTGAATTTTTGTAGAAAAGTGATCTGCACAGCAGAGGGAAGTATGGACTGGAGTGGGGAGAGACAGAAGGCAGGGAATTCAGGAAGGAGGCTGATGCAATAATCGAGGTGAGATAGGAGAAGTGCTTGGATTAACCCGGTAGCAGTTTGGATGGAAAGGAAAGGGTGGATTTTAGCAATGCTGTGAAGGCTGAATCAACAGGTTGAATCAGTATCAGGCATGTTTAAGCAGCGTGGCACAGTGGAAAGAGCGTGGACTGGGGAATCAAAGGACATAGGTTCTAATCCAGTTGCCTGCTGTGTGACCTTGGGAAGCTGCTCAACTTCTCTATACTTCAGTTACCTCATCTGTAAAATGGAGATTAAAACTGTGAGCCCCCCCCGTGGGACAACCTGATTACCTTCATCTACCCCATTGCTTAGAACAGTGCTTGGCACATCGTAAGCGCTTAACAAATACCATCATAATAATAATAGTTATTATCATCATTATTAACAATAGGTCAAAGGGGGAGGGAGAACTGGTAATGAATTCCATTTTACGGATAGGGAAAGTGAAGCACAGAGATAGGATTTGCTGAAATTTCTCACATTTGGCCACAGCTGGCAAGTGTCAGAGCCAGGATTAGAACCCAAGTTCCTGACTCCCAGGCCTGGGCTCTTTCCACTACTTGACACTGCTCCTTATGGTGGAAGGGTGACCACTAATCCAGTTTTATAACAGGGACTCTGTTTTTACCTAGTTTGTCTCCTAGTTACTACTGATGTAACATCAGTAATCTTAATAGCTGATGTTTTGATTTTTCACTGCCTAGCTTGCTTCCTTCTCATTTCCTTTGGCCAAGTTCTCTGGCTCAGAAACGGCATCTGTGTTTGTACGTCTGAGGGGAAAATGATCCCCTGAGCGGTTGAGAGAGTCAGAGTAATATACTCAGGGAAGCGGTTGAGAGAGTCAGAGTAATATACTCGGGGACTCTTCCGAATCCTGTGAACCTTTCTGTCTGTGTCCTTCCGGTGTTCTTTTGGTTATACAATCTCTGTTCCTTACATAGTGATGGAGGTGAGGTATGTTGAATTCCCTGTTTCAAAACTAAAGGTTTATGAATATCATCAGGAATGGGACAGACAGTAGAACAATAGTATGTGGAATGTACAAACAGTGTTTTCCTCTAGGTAAAAGCATAATGGTTTCATTTTTGATTGTTTGAATAGCTATTATTCATTTAAATAATTCTGAGTATGTGGCAGAGGTTTTAAGGATCAGAAAAGGGGTGTTTAGAATTCTTCTATGCTCTGTGGCCAATTTAGTGGCTGGGCATTTTAAATGTTAAATTAAGGTTGCTATTGTTCATCCACTGTACTTGTGGCTCCCTCAAACACATACACAGGCACACACATGCACGCATGCTCTCATTTTCTCTTAATTCTCTTTCTCTTCTCTCTCTCCCTTCTTCCTCCAGTTCTAATTTGCAAGATTGCATGAGCCATTTTAGAGTCCTCTACGGATGTAATAATTAAAAATAATGTTGGTATTTGTTAAGCACTTACTATGTGCAGAGCACTGTTCTAAGCGCTGGGGTAGATACAGGGTAATCAGGTTGTCCTACGTGAGGTTTACAATTTACCCCCATTTTACAGATGAGGTAGCTGAGGCACAGAGAAGTGAAGTGACTTGCCCACAGTCACACAGCTGACAAGTGGCAGAGCTGGGAATCGAATCCATGACCTCTGACTCCGAAGCCCAGGCTCTTTCCACTGAGCCACGCTGCTTCCCTAAGCGCTTTACTAAGTGCTTTACTAAGCGCTTATTATGCGCCAAGTCTTACACTAAGCACTAGGGTAGATATACGATAATAAGGTTGACTATAGTGCTATATACATGGGGCTCACAGTAGGAGGTAGGGAAAGCAGACAACTTTTCTCCCAGTTTGAAGATGAGGAAACTGACCACAGAGAGGTTAATTGATTTGCCCTAAGTCACACAGCAGGCTAGTGGCAGTGATAACTCCCCTCTCCCCCCCCCCCCCGCCCCACCCAACCAAGACTGTAAGCTCGATGTGGGCAGGGAATGTATATGTTTATCGTTGTATTGTAGTCTTCCAAGTGGTTAGTACAGAACTCTGCTCACAGTAAGTGCTGGGGGAATAAGATTGAATAAACGGCTCTATGTAGCTCCTTGTTGTCAGGGATCATGTCTACCAACTCTGTTGTACTTGCACAAATGCTTGATTACAGTGCTCTTCACACAGTGAGCACTCAGTAAATGCCACTGAATGATTGATCCTAACTCCCAGTACCACGCTCTTTTCACCACAGCATACCGATTTGTGGATACTACATTTTTTTCTGAAGTATTGCTGTCTAGCTTCTTGCTCTATAGTGTTCTTTGGGGTGCTTTCAAAATAAACATAATTGCTTCATAGATCTATTTTAAGTCATATTGAAGAAGAAAGTGGGCCAGTTTGCTATGAGAATATTAGTAGTAATACCAGGGTAAACTCTTGTCTCGTTGCCATTTGGGGATTTGTCATCACAGATGTGAGCTGATTTGTATTGCAGTGGATATTTCCAATTTGAGTGATTTTAAATCAAATTAATCATCAGGGGTATTTAATGAGTGCAGCTAGCTGAAGAACACTGATCAAAGGGTTTGTGATCATTCACCAGAGGAAAAACCACACTGTCCTTCCCTTCAAGGAGGTTACAGTTTAATGGGACGTTATTAACCTTCCAGAGAAATAGTGATTTATTTTAAATTTATGCAAAACTGATTATTAATTGACATTTAGGGGGACTTTTTTCCATGATTTTCCTCATTATCTGACTTGTTTAGTCATCGAGAGGTTTAAATGTGGATGCTAACCTATGAGGTCAGAAAACCATCTTAAAAAAAAAAAACACAAAAAACTAGATCCTCTGGTGCTAAAAAGCAAAGAAACTTCAAAAATTAAAATGTGACTATTTCTGTGGAGAAAGCTCATCATCCAAAAACAGATATGTCATAAAAGTTAAAATGTCTTGCAAGAGTATTCCCTAGGAAAGAAATCATTTTCTTTTCAAAGAGAATTTTGGAGAAATATATTCATGCCTAGAAATTCAAATTTTCATCAGATTAATGATTTTTTCCCCCTCACTTGTAACATTCTTCTTCCTTAAAAATGTAACTTTTTGTTAAGACAGAATTTTATACTTACAAATTATTGCTTCCTTAAACACGCTGTAATGGAGCTCCAACTTTACCCTTTACTTTAAAGTGAAGTTGGTGTCAGTTGATTTAAATTTTCTGGGAGTAATTCAGTCAAGATTATATTTGTATCCACTGAAAAAAAAAATACCAGGTGATAAATGTGCTTTGGCCAAATTAATTTCTTCCTTTTGATTTATTTTTATTTAAAATTTATGAAGTTTCTTCAACTGAACTAGAATTGGGACCTAATAGACATTAGAAATTCAAAAGGCATCATAATAGTTCTATAGTTGCTTCAACTACAGCACACTGGTATTAACCGAAACTACAGGCAGAGCTATATATGCTAAGCTATAAATCTATTGTTAACAGATTGTAATTTGCCTTGGGGGCAGGAACCCCATGCTTTGTTTCTATTGTATATTTTCAAGCACTCTCTATCACCAAGAACAATCTGTCATCAAATCCTGTAAGTTCTACCTTCACACTCTCGCTAAAATCCACCCTTTCCTCTCCATCCAAGCCTCTACCACACTGAACCGAGCACTTATCCTATCCCACTTGGGTTGCCGCATCAAGTTCTTCATTGCCTCCTGTCCCACTCCACTCCAGTCCCTACTTGACTCTGCTGCCCGGATATTTCTAAAACAACAATCAGTCCACATCTCCCCACGCCTCAAGTACCTTCACCGGTTACCCATCTACCTCTACATGGAACAGAAGCTCCTCTCCATTGGCTTTAAAATATTCAGTCAGCTCTCCCCTTCTGAGCTTACTTAGAAGATTTCTTACTAGGAAGTGAATATCAAGAAAGTATTGCACTGCTTTTCTCTCTCTTTTAATGTATATGTGTGTGTAAGTGTCCTGTCTTTAAGTACTGTGACACTGCTGAAGGTGTCGATAGGACAGGGATACCTTTTTTTAGTGTACATTTGGATTATTCTCTTTAGGACAGTCTGGTTGATTACCCTTCACTACTCCCTTTGGAGCCTAACATGAGTCTAAAATAGAAACTGGTGCCTGACCACATAAATAACACTGCTCTTATTTTCCTGGAACACCCATAACTGAGACCTCCGAAAAATTAATTGGGATATTATAAATTACTGCATCGTTAAAAACATGTTCTGACTTTTATCTCTAATAGCACAGGATATTCCGTGAAATAAATTAGACCTTTTACGCCTGGGCGTCATATGATTTGATCTATTCATTATGAAAATGACTGGAAATTATTTTGATCCTTGGCTGATTTTGTGAGGTATTGAAAACGAGGCTGGAAGCTACAGTTGATGCTACATTTTTCCAATAATGAAGAAAGCCTAGGCATGGATTACCTAAAGCCATGGATAATTGTCAGAAAATGCAAATTAGGGCCTGATTCATGAAATTTATTTAAATTTTCATTTAGATTACTGAGTAAGCAGTAAGCAGTGTTGATTTGTAAGGCTACGAATTGCAAACGATTTTTAAAACTCTGTAGTCCAGTAGATAAATCCCAATTTCTCTAGCAGAGCAGCACAGACTGGATTGTTCTTCGGGTGTGTGAGCAAGGTGATCACTGGAATTGGTTTCTCAAAGTGATGTGTATATTACATCTCTTGAGAAGCAGCGTGGCTCAGTGGAAAGAGCACGGGCTTAGAGTCAGAGGTCGTGCGTTCTAAACCTGACTCCTCCATTTGTCTGTGTGACCTTGGGCAAGTCACTTAACTTCTCTGTGCCTGTTACCTCACCTGTAAAATGGGGATTAAGACCGTAAGCTCCACATGGGACAACCTGATTACCTTTTAGCTACCCCAGCGCTTAGAAGAGTGCTTGGAACCTAGGAAGTGCTTGAAAAATATCATCGTTATTATTATTATTCTGTCTCTTCGGTGGAGAAGTGCTAATGGGTTGTAAGCTCCCCTATTAGAATGTAAACACCTACACTGTACCATAAAGTGTTTTTTTTCCTTTGTCATTGGTATTTATTGAGCACTTACTTTTTTTACATTTTGATTTTCTATACTAGGGAGTAGATCCAAGCTAATCAGGTTGAGCACAGTCCATATCCCACATAGGGCTCGTGGAATGGAAGCAGCATGGCTTGGTGGAAAGAACGTGGGCTTGGGAATCAGAGATCGTGGGTTTGAATCCGACTCTGCCACTTATCAGCTGAGTGACTTTGGGCAAGTCACTTCATTCTCTGTACCTCAGTTACCTCATCTGTAAAATGGGGACTAAGACTGTGAGCCTCACGTGGGACAACCCGATAACCTTGTATCTATCCCAGTGCTTAGAACAGTGCTTGGCATATAGTAAGCACTTAACAAATGCCATTATTATCATTATTATTATTATTATTCATAATCTCCAATTTACAGATGAGGCAACTGAAGTATACAGAGAAGCCTCTGATGCCCAGGCCAGTGCTTTATCTGCTAGACCACACTGTTTTCACACTGTTTATTGAGGGCGGGGATCATATCTACCAGTTCTATTGTACTATACTCTCCCAAGCACTCAGTACAGTGCTCTGCACAGAGTAAGTGCTCAGTGAATACTATCGATAGATTGTGTAGTGTGTGTATGACATGAGGCAGAAGGAGGCAGCCAGAGATATTCAAGACAGGATGGGAAAGTAGTAATAATAACAGTATTTAATAAAATCATTTTACCTTGGAGAAAAAAGTATCCAGTTGAGAATTAGACATGGTCCCTGTCTCTCCAGAGGCTCACAATCTAAAAATAATTTGAGGAGAGGTTGATGACTGATTGCATAATACAAATGCAAACAAGATCACTGTGGTCTAGGGGAAAGGAACCACGCCTGGGAATCAGAGGGCCTGGGTTGTAAACCCAGCTGTTCCAGATGCCTGCTGTGTGAACTTGGGCAAGTCATTTAACTTCTCTCTTCCTCAGTTCCCTCATCTGTAAAATGGGGATTCAGTACCTGTTCTCTCCACTGCTTAGCCTGTGAGCCCCATGTGGGACAGGGACCATATCCGACGATTAACTTGTATCTACCCCAGTGCTTAGAACAGTGCTGGGCACATAGGACTTTAATGATAATGATGATAATAAAAACAGGAAAATGGACTCCTTGCCATCCCCCAGTGAAACCAAGTATTCGAGAGGATTCCATTTCAAATTGATGAAAAATAGACTCAAAGGGATAGATCCCCTTGCCTTGTGCCACAAAATAGAGGAGCTTATTTAGGTATAGAAAAGAGGAGTTTATTTAGAAAAATGAAAGATGAAATCTTAAGGGTTGGGAATTCATGTACCGTGTTTTCTTTTTGGACATCTCTTTTTGGATGAAATGGTCTGGAAGTGGGCCAAACTATGGATTATGAGTATGTGATGCATAAGGGATTGATGACAAGGGAGGACGTGAAAGCAGTGTGGGGCCAAGATTCAGGAGATATGAATTCTAGTCCTTCTGCCACTGCCCTGCTGGATGATTTTGGACAAGTCATTTATCTTTCCACAGTTTCTAGAAAATAGAAAGTATTTTTGCCTCAGCCTCAAAGGGATATTGTGAGACAGAAATGATATCAATCAATCCAACAGTGATATTTATTGAGCACTTATGGTGTGTAGAACACTATACTAAATACTTTGGGGAGTCCACTATCAATCATTGATCAATCAGTGATATTTATTGAATGCTTACTATATGCAGAGCACTGGACTAAGCTCTTGGGAGAAGTACAAGAAGGAGTTCAACAGAGTTGGTAGACATATTCCCTGACCAACAGTAGTTTACAGTCTAGAGGGAGAGACAGACATTAAAATAAATTATGGATATGTATCATTTAATCAATCATATTTACTGAGCACTTACTGTGTGCAGAACACTGCGCTAAGTGCTTAAGAGAGTACAGTGCAACAGGGTTGGTAGACACATTCCCTGCCCACGATGATATGCATTCCCGTGTTGTGGGGCTGAGGATGGGGTAGATATTAAGTGTTTAAAAGGTGCAAATTCAAGTGCACAGGTGATGCAGGAGGGAGAAGGGGAAATGAGAGCTTAGTAGGGGAAGACCTTTTGGAGAAGATGTGGTCTTAACAAGGCTTTAAAGGTGGGGAGAGTTGTTTCCTGTCAGATTTGGAGGGAGGGAAATTTCAGGCCAGAGGGGAGGAGAAGGGCAAGGGGTTGGCGGCAAGGTAGACAAAATCAAGGTATAGTGTAGGTTGGCGTTAGAGGAGCGAAGTACATGGTAGCATTTTAGAAATTTAAAAGGAAAACCTAAAGTAGCCTAGCTTAAAAGGAATAATTGTTAACATATTGATTGGTTTTAGATGCTTTTGGATTTCTCTTTTGATACCTGCATTGCTGTGTGCCTTCTTGCCTTTATTGGAATCAAGTTCTTGTCTTGTTCATTCATTTATTCATTCAGTCGTATTTATTGAGCGCTTACCGTGTGCAGAGCACTGTACTAAGCGCTTGGACTTTACGATTTGGCAACAGAAAGAGACAATCCCTGCCCAACATCGGGCTCACAGTCTAAAAGAGGGAGACAGACAGCAAAATAAAACAAGAGTCATGCATCAATCCCATCAAAATAGATAAATAGAATCATAGATATATACAAATCATTAATAAAATAGAGTAATAAATAATATATACAAATGTCTCTCTGATCAGTGGGAATGAGGAATAAAAAGCAATGCATTTAACATTTGAGCTGTAGGAAGGAGAAACATAAAGAATTGATTCTGACTTTCTCCTATTGCCTTATAAATACAGTAGAGCTACTTGAATTCCACAAGAATTAAACTCTGATCTTTTAAAATGCATGCAAATACTTGCAGAAAATATATGAAAAAGTGACTATAACTGTAGAGGCATTTCTACTCCCTTGATAAATGGGACTCCTAGACCACACTTTATTGAGTCTCTGATTTTTAATAATTTGAATCCTGCAAGATTTAATTCTGCATAATTCTGGCTGAAATCAGCTTTTGATTGAGTTGTAATGGCTGTGTTATTGTAAATATCTCTGCATGCTAATGTTGTGCTGGAATTCAATAATATTTAGATGAAATTTTTAGCCTCAAGCAGTTTGGAAGCAAGATTTAAAAAGTCTGAAAGTTCAGGGCAAAGGGACATTTATTTGGGGGAAACCTGCACCATGAAATGCAATAAATGATCAGGCATGGGGCGATTTAAATTGAAATGAAATCTTGAATATATAAACAAATATGTCTATTTTAATATGTGTGCAACACTTGAATTGAGGGACATTTTATTTTTATGGGGGGAATATGAACCATGGACCCTGTCCTGCTGAACTCTGAGATGGAGGTGGTGCTTTGATGAGCAGGACTTAGCATGGCCTAGTGGATAGAGCACAGGCCAGGGAGTCAGAAGGACCTGGGTTCTAATCCCAGCTCTGTTACTTGTCTGCTCTGTGACCTGGGGCAAGGCACTTCACTTCTCTATGCCTTAGTTACCTCATCTGTAAAATGGGGATTAAGAGTGCGATCTCCATGTGGGCCAGGGACTGCCCTCAACCCAATTAGCTTGTGTCCATCCCAGTTCTTAGTACAGTGTCTGGCACATAGTAAGTGCTTAACAAATACCATGGTTATTATTATAAGGAGTGAGTGAAGAATGTTAAATATGCCCCGATTCAGAGATATGGCTTCCTGGACTTGCTTATATGGGGCACCATAACATTCTTCACTCACTCCTTATAATAATAACTGTGGTATTTGTTAAGCACATACTCAATGCCAATCACCATACTAAGTGCTCAGGTAGCTACGAAACAATCAGATCAGACACCTAAGAGCTTGGGAGAGTACAGTATAGCAATAAACTGATACAGTCCCTGCCCACAGTGAGTTTACAGTCTTATGTCCCTATGTCTCTGGTGAATGTATGCAGTTAACATTAGCAGGATGTCATAATTCAGCGTGGCAGAGCTAAGAAGTTAACAGTTAAGGGCTGGCAGGCACTGTCCGTTTCATGAGATGATAATCTTGTACATCCCTCCTGATGGCTGGGACCCAGGTGAAATTTGGAGGTTTACCATTGTTCTTTAGCCCCTATCCGCTTGGTGGATGCTGGGGACTATTCCCAGGCCCCCAGGGCTACAGTGGGGCAAGATGTTGCAACTGGGAGTAGCAAAGCTCCCCATCAATCCGATGAATATGCTGACAATAGTGTTTCCAGAGTGAGAATGAAAAATATGTCTCCAAAAATGTTGATCCCATCTGCCCCCGCAAAATTCTGCCAGAGTCATATTGGCCTAAAGTCAATCAGCCTTCCCCCTCCTACCTTACTGCGCCGATCTACTACCGCTCAACCCACACACTCCGTTCCTCTAACACCAACCTACTATCTGTACTTTGATTTCATTATCTTGCCACCACCTCCTTGCCCCAAATCTCCTTCTGCCCTGGAACTCCCTCCTGCACTTCATATCAGAAGGTCCACCACTCTCCCCACCTTCCAAGCCCTCCTAAAATCACATCTCCTCCAAGATGCCTTTTCCAAATGAGCCCTCATTGCTCTTAATTGCTCTCGGTTCTGTGTTGCCCTACATACTTAATCATTTTGGTATTTGTGAAGCATTTGCTATGTTCCAGGTACTGTATTAAGCGCTGGGATGGGTACAAGCAAATTGGATTGGACAAGGTCCCTGTCCCACAAAGCGCTCACAGTCTTAATCCCCATTTTACGGATGATGTTACTGAGGCACGGAGAAGTGAAGTGACTTGCCCAAAGTCACATAGCAGACAAGTGGTGGAGCTGGGGTTAGAACCCATGACCTTCTGATTCCCAGGCCCTTGCTCTATCCACTACATCATGTGGATCTGTACCTTTTAAGCACTTGTTATTTAGCCCCACACAGTCCCACAGACCTTACATTCATATAATAAGGTTGGTATTTGTTAAGCGCTTATTATGTGCAAAGCACTGTTCTAAGTGCTGGGGTAGATACAGGGTAATCAGGTTGTCCCACGTGAGGCTCACAGTCTTCATCCCCATTTTCCAGATGAGGGAACTGAGGCACAGAGAAGTTAAGTGACTTACCCACAGTCACACAGCGGATATGTGGCTGAGTAGGGATTCAAACCCATTTTTTCTTTCATGATAATTAGAATTTTATTGCTATTATTTTTGTCTGTCTCCCCCAATTAGACTGTAAGCCCGTCAAACAGCAGGGACTGTCTCTATCTGTTGCCGACTTGTACATTCCAAGCGCTTAGTACAGTGCTCTGCACATAGCGCTCAATAAATACTATTGAATGAATGAATGAATGAATGAACCCATAACCTCTGACTCCCAAGCCTGGGCTCTTTCCACTGAGCCATGCTGCTTCTCTAATGTATATCCCAATTCCTCTAACTGTATTGATTTTAGTGTCTGTCTTTCCCTCTAAACTACAAGCCCCTTGTGGGTAGGGATTATATTTACCAACTCTTTTGTACTGTATTTTCCCAAGAGCTTAGTATAGTGATCTGAGTGCAGAGCACTGTACTAAGCATTTGGGAGAGTGAAATGCAACAGAGTTTGAAGACACGTTTCCTGCCCACAAGGAGCTTGCAGTTTGGTTGGGAAGACAGATACTGAAATAAATACGGTTAGGTAAATTGGCAGGGTGTAAGGATATAAATAAAGTTTACAGTCTAGAGGAAGAATTTACAGTCTGTCAACTGTAGTTGTAATTTTTGCTATAGCTGAAAGACTGTAAATTAATTGACTGATTGATTGATTAAACGAGCACTTCCAAAGGCACTATTCTCTGCAAAAATTTGCTGAGTCCATCTAGACCTGTTCAGTTTGTGAGAAAGTGTAGACTGATAAATAAACTATTTTAGTCATATATAGTGAATGCTCTTGGTCATATTGCACTGCAAAAGATGATATTTTTTGGCCTCTGCTTTTGAGTTGAGGCAAGGTACAGTCAAGATAATGGAATTTTGCAGGCATAACATTCCTAAAATAAATCCACACATCATTAACATCCTCCTTTGAGTCAACAGCTTCAACTGTTTCCCCACCATGCTCTTTTGAAACCAAGGGTTTTGATTTGTTCCTCCTGTCTCTCCTCAGGGAGAGTTGCAATTATGTAGACAAATGACAAGGAGAAGGATGAGGAGAAAGAACAGTTGAAAGCTTGGATAATCAGCCCGGGAATATTGATATTCTGCCAAAGAGGTACAAGTAAACCAAGTTAGATATATAATCTATTTAGTATACACATACATATAATTTTATATCTATAAACCAGAAAGACACAGCAGACCCTGATTTATATAATCGTTATATATCTATGTAACTTCACCTCTCCTCATCCCCACAGCACTCAGGAATATAACAGTAATTTATCATTTATATTACTCTGTCTACCCTTCTAGAGTGTAAGCTTGTTTTGGGCAGGGAACATGTCTATCGTATGTACACTCCCAAGCACTTAGTACACTGCTCTGCACATACTAAGTGTTCTATAAATATGATTAATTGCTATCTGTCTTTTAAGGTTGAACATGATGCTAATTGACTGAGTTTATATTGATAGTATTTAGATGTTGCTGAAAAGTTTGTTGCATGAACATGCCTTTCTTCTCCATTGTGCATATTTCCAAATTGCCCTTTGCTCTGCTATTGCTCCTATAACCTGCTGTGGTTAGCCCCATTGATTTGGGGTCCCGAGAAAATCAGACTCTCCTTCAATCCTCAGCCAATCGTGTTTCCCCATTCCTGACTGAGTCCCATCATGTTGAATTGCCAGGGGCTTTTGCCTCACACCTTTGCTGGGTTTGGTTTCTTTGTGTTGCAAAAAAGTTTCTCCTGCCCTCCCTGCTTTCCTGTCCCCTCTTCAGCCTCCCCACAGCAGCTGACTGCCTGTCTTTGATTCGCTCAATCATCCTTTTGTTCTTTTTATTTTGAGGGACACTAAGGTAATTAATGACAAATATTTTATATAAGATCTGTGTTCAGTGAAATGGACTAGGGATTATAACAAATGAAAGTACAGCCAATTCTCCCATACCACATGGTTTCACTACACACCCTGGATAGAACACTGTTGGGGTTTTAGAAAGCATTCTTCTGATAACCCGTATCTGCCTGGATAGAATGTGATGTACTTCGATCTTACTCGCTGTGCCTTGATCTTACTTCCTGTACCTCACTCTTGTCTATCTCGCCGGCGACGTCTTGTGCAAGCCCTGCCTCTGGCTTTGGAATGTCCTCCCTCTTCATATCCATCAGACAATTACTTTCCCCGCCTTCAAAGCCTTATTTAAGGCACATCTCCTCCAAGAGGCTTTCCCTGACTAAGCCCTCATTTTCTTTTCTCCCACTCCCTTCTGTACTTCCCTGATTTGTTCCCTTTATTCAGTCCCTCCTCAGCTCCACAGCACTTATGTCTATATCTTAATTTATTCATTTATACTAATATCTATCTCCCCCTCTGGACTGTAAGCTCACTGTGGGCAGGGAATGTGTCCATTATGTTGTTGTATTGTACTCTCCCAAGTGCCTGCTTAGAACAGTGTTCTGTAGAGAGTAAGTGCTCAGTGACTATGATTGATCTGATCTGGATTTGAAGAAATGACTGTGCTCATGAATGCAATATGTGGAACACTGAAATTCATGTGAGGTTTTTACCTAAGTTTACGTGTTACAAGCAGAGCTGGGGCCAGAACCCAGGTGTCTTGATTCCCAGAGAGTTGCTTTTTCTGCTGAAACGTACTGTAGACAGGCAAACTCTCTGCCTTCTAGGAGTTTGCATTCTAGCATACCTCTCAGCAATGTTTATGGAGGTTCAACATGTTAAATTTCTTCTTAATTTAATTTTTGCTTGGTAAATAATTTTGTCTGGAAGCTGTAAGGCATGTTATTTACCAATGAAATGGGAAAACTTGACATTTTGATGAGAATCATATTCTTAGGTCTTCAGTGATATTATCGTTTCTGTAAATTATCATGGAATATGCCAGAGGAGATGCTCTCATATTAAATATTTGGAGAAGATATGGATGTTCACTTTGAAGATATTGGTCAGAGGATATTAAAAAAAAGGTGGCCATATAAACACAACAAATGATGATTAAAATATTTTAATGTAAGAAGAAATAGCTCTAAGATCCTCCTTATATAAGCGTCTACCATATAAGCCATTATGGAAGGGCAACATTTTCATTATGTTTCTGAAGCTGGATAAATCAACCACATTTATTTCGATAATAACTACAGTGAACTCACTGTCTCATGAAGCAACTACCTCAAATTAATTCCTATGGAAATGATATGCAAAGAGGACTTTAATTCCAAACAGAGCAGTTCACTTGGTTGGGGTGAGCACGAATTCAATTTCCAATGAGCCGCCATGACAACACTATGAGTCATTGGATGGAAAAGGTTATTTTCTAATCCTGAAGTTCGACGAAAGAATTTAAGAGAAAAAAATTGGGTGCAGGAAGAGCGTGTGTTACAGTAGTAGGGTGACAGAGGTAATTTAGTCTCATGTCTTAATTCCAAGCTGGTGTGGGAGCTCATCTGTCAATAGAGGATAGATTGTATGATAACTGTTGAGTCATCCCCTCATCGTCTTTGGGATCCAGAAAGGGTACCCATGGCTGATCAGACAATCTGATTTGTAAATTACTATAAATTACGATAGTTATATATCTGGGACTGGAGTATGTATTTAGCTATGCACATATAGTGTAAAAATATAAGCTGCTTTAAGATGATAATAAGGGTAATTTTCAGAGTACTTTTCCTTTATATGGCACCTTTCACTGTGTGATCTTGAAGTCCTTTGCAAACACTAATTAGTTATATTAGTTTTATTATCAAGTTTTTTCATTATTATCTTTTTATTATACATCTTGCCAGCTTAGATATGACGCAACACCCTTATTGAAATTCAATGCTTTGTTACATGCCAGTGATTCTACGACAATTTCCTTTGTTCCTGAAGGTTTCCCAATATGAGTAAAATTAATCCAATCTAGACACTCTTTCACCTGAAATAGTTGCACTTCCAGATATGTGATCAACCATGAGTTCAGATTTCTGGGTTCTAGAATAGACTTCCTCTTTTCCTGCTTCTTTATTTATTACTAAATCCCCATCAGCCACCTGAATGGTTAGAATTCCTCTCTGCTTGTCATCAAGGATGTTTTTTTACAAAGCAGTTTACCTCTCCCGATCTAGAGGTCGACACATGTTCAGTGCTCATAAAAGTATTGCATCGCTTTTGAAAACGAACATGGTTACGTCAGAATGAAACTGCAAATATTATAATAAAACAAGTCTCCATTGCTTTAAGAAAAATCCTTTTTCTCTCTTTGCTTCTAAATGTAGGAGCCGAAATGAGCTGAGCACCATCTGCTAGTATGTTGGATCTCAGTGTCAGAAAAAAAGCATCCAGTGCTTTTGAAGTAACAAACCTTGTATGGAGAGAAAATTGTGCTCATATGCTTCAATAGATAAATAAAGCAAACCTGGAAAGATTTTTTTGAAGCTTAAAGTGAGTTGAAATCAAAATGATTATACTCTGTTATAAAGGACAAAATTCTGTGTATATATCCTGTAACTAAGGTGAAACCCTTAATGTGACTGGTCCTGAATTTCTCCCCTTCTATATTTTATGTTGTTCCACCCTTTTCAATTATATCCACGGTATCAAACCACACTACAGTATATTAAAAGTCCTCTCTCCTTAGCTAAGACATCTTAAAATTTGAATTTCTCACCAGGAGTTTCAGCAGTGCCAAAGGATACCTCAGCCCTCCCAAAGCAAACAAATTTGACACCATTGATTTGGTTTATAAATGTCTGCGGCTTTATTAAATATGCATGAAAGTGCAACAGTCATAAATTACAGGCCCTGAGCTCACCTAGAATATCATGTACATGACTAAATAATTTCTAACTGTGCAGACTGATTCATAAGGCCATTCTGAAGGATGCTAGAGATGGAATTAGCCAGTTCTGTGAAACAGCTGAGAGTGGGTGGCTGCCTCACACTCTGTCCTTTTCCTTTGTCCTCCCACTTCGCCCATTCCATTCACCCCCACAGGGGCCTTGACTCTCCATAATGAAACTTGAATGCTAACCCAGGGCAGGCACCAGTTCCAAACTCAATAAATCGCAAAATCACCGAACAGTGCCCTAGCCAAGGACATAAAAATGTCAAAGGCCTAGCATGGATGACCTCCCCAGAATGACTGGGCATGGCGACTCAGTTGTATCCTGTGCAATTCTCTTTCACACTCAGAACACACGACAAAGGAAGTTCTATTGTTCTCAGGACGCAGGAGACAAAGATCTGACCCTTGAATATGTTATATCCCAATTGGGACCCCCAGAATTTGTTACATTCTGGGAACTGGAATCCTGTAAGATGGCTACCTGAAGATTCCTTAACTACTATAGTCTTGACCCTCCTACCTGGGACAGATCTCTGGGGGAGAAATATCGAAAGAGGAAGAAAATTATTTTTTTTCCATTCAGACTACAGAAGCACCACTCGTATAAGCAAAAAAAAGTTCCTCCTCCTCTCTCGAATGGTTCCTTACAGTCTTCCAAGTCACACTTCACCAAATTTAGATATTCACTAAAGGTTACACACTGCTGTATATTAGTGACGAAGACATATCAAACCATGCCATTGGATACCCAGTCCTGTGTACCGGGGATAAAGAATGAAGTGTTTCTCTTGGAATCCCTCTGTCATGTAGCTGAAAGCCTGGTTCAGTTCTGGCTCAGAGTTTGGTGATATTTTTCAGTCACTGTGGTTGACACCTCAAGTGCTAAATTTTATCTCGGGCAGCCTCCCCCTCAGGAGCAGATCTGGCCCCATTTTCCTGGATTTTAAAAAATGGCACTCATTCCTAATAAACTTGTGTCCCTTGCTCTGTCTTCCCTTTGGCGCAGCAGAGTAATCATGAAAGTCAAAGACCCACCAGGATTAGAAATTTATATTTAACTCCTTTCTGATTGGGTCATGTGAACCGTCAGCTCTGATGGACTGTTTTCCGTGTCGTAGTCCTCAAGTTTGACACAGACAGTCTCTGAGCAAGAATAACCAAAGTTATTGAAAAAAAAAATTGAGTTTGTCTTTTAAAACCAAGACATCAAGATACTAACTTTCTGACAAGAATCTGTAATGTGTGTTTATTTTATTTCCTGTTGATTTATTGCCATAAATCTTTTGGCTCTCCTCCAAACATCTCTTGGCAACAAAGTAGGCCAAATTAATTTTCTACAAGAAAGGATGTTCTGTAGCAACTTAAAGTCTGTCTTCATCATCTTGCTAATGATCTCCTGTGTGCTATACTACAGTAGGTTTACTTTCCTTTCAGCATAGATGAATAAAGAAAATTCTTGAGTTCAAATACTTCTTGGTGAATAAATAGAAGGTGTGGGGTGGGGAGAAGAGAAGACTTCACTGCACATTTTTGTGTTTGTTTCCTTTGATTCTACCACTGTCAGGACTCATTCTCCCCAGAGATCAGACATTTCTGTGGGAGAAAGATAGGTAGTAAGGAAGCACATCTAGTCTTTCAGAAACTCCAGGGCAAAGAATTTCAACCTTTCAATTTTTTGAGAATGCCTCTCCTCAGAAATGCTATTGCCTGAGGGTCTGTGTTGGGCAAAGTGTTATGTTCAGCTTTTGGGTGACATTCAGAAATAGTATGGGATACAATTCCTACCTTGGGGAGTTTACAGCATCTTTACATCTCTGTGGGAGTTTACTTTACATCTCTGTGCCTCAGTTTCCTCATCTGTAAAATGGGGATTCAATACCTGTTCTTTCTCCTACTTAGACTGAGAACACTGTGTACAGCAGGGTCTGTGTCCAACTTGCTTATCTATCTACCTACCTCAGGGCCTAGTATAGAGAAATTAGTGACTTGCCCATGGTCCCACAGCAGGCAAGTGGCAGAGCTAGGATTAGAACACAGATTTTCTGACTCCTAGGCCCATACTCTTTCTGCTAGGCCATGCTGCTTCCCATATATGCATATATGTAGATATATCGATATCTCATTTTTCTCTTTCTCTCTCTCTCTATATATACACAGAGTCAATCTGTGGTATTTACTGAGTGCTTACTGTGGGCAGAACACTGTGCTTTGTGTTTAGCGAAAGTACAGAAGAGTTAGTAGACATGACTATTGATAATAATAATAATGGTATTTGTTAAGTGCTTACTATGTGCTAGACACAGTATTTAGTGCTGGGGTGGATGCAAGCAAATCAAGTTGGACACAGACCCTGGCCCATGTGGGGCTCACAGTCTCATTCCCCATTTTATAAATGAGGTAACTGAGGCAAAAATAAGTGAAGTGTCTTGCCCAAGATCACACAGCAGACAAGTGGCAGAGCTGGGATTAGAACTCATGACCTTCTGACTCCCGGGCCCGTGCTTTGTCCACTACCCCATAGCTCTCAAGGACCTTAAAGCCTACAGGGTGAGAAATACAATAAAATTACATATATATGTATATAATTTCAATTTTATATATGCACTATAAAATATTTCTTTGCAAGGTTCAGTAACAACTTCAATATTCAAATGATGGGAGAAATACGTGCATTATTATTATTTTTTAATGATATCTGTTAAGCACTTACTCCATGCCAGGCACTGTACTAAGTGCTGGGGTAGATACAAGTTTATCAGTTAAGACACAGTCCCTGTAACACATGGAACTCATAGTCTTATTCTCCATTCTACAGAGGAGGTAACTAAGGCAACAGAGAATTTAAGTGCCTTGCTCAAGGTCACACAGCAGACAAGTGGACATAATAGTAGGAATGGTAATAGTATTTACTAAACATCTGATTAGTATATTAGAAAATGAGTTCATTACCTCATAAATTTCCTAATTCAACCCAATGCACACACTTCACTCCTCTGATGCCAAACTATTCTCTGTACCTCCACATTTATCTTGCTGCTGACCCCTTGGCCACAGACCATAAGGTCACTATGGACAGGGAAAATATCTGCTAATTCTGTTGTATCGTACTCTCCCAAGTGCTTAGTTCAGTGCTCTGCACATAGGAAGCACTCACCAAATATCTATCATTGCTTGATTGATCGATCCTTTCTCTGACCTGGAACTCACTTCCCTTTCATATCCAACAGTCCAACATTTTCCCCATCTTCAAAACCCTCCTAAAAACATCTCTTCCATAGGCCTTTCCTGACTGATCCTGCACTTTTCCTATCTGACCTCCCCTCTGCATTGTCTATACATTTGGCTGTGTACCCCTTAAGCACTTAAGCACTCCAAATGCTATACCTTATATCCCTCCCATCCTTTAACTGTTGGAGTTCCTCAAGGGTCAGTTCTTGGCCCTCTTCTGTTCTCCATTTACACTCACTCCCTCGGTGAACTCATCCGCTCTCACGGCTTTGACTACCATCTCTACGCAGATGACACGCAGATCTACATCTCCGCCCCTGTCCTCTCCCCCTCCCTTCAGGCTCGCATCTCCTCCTGCCTCCGGGACGTCTCCACCTGGATGTCAGCCCGCCACCTAAAACTCAACATGAGCAAGACTGAGCTCCTCATCTTCCCTCCCAAGCCCGGTCCGCTCCCAGACTTCTCCGTCACCGTAGATGGCACGACCATCCTTCCCGTCCCGCAGGCCCGCAATCTCGGTGTCATCCTTGACTCATCCCTCTCGTTCACCCCACACATCCTATCCGTTACCAAGACCTGCCGGTTTCACCTCTACAATATCGCCAAGATCCGCCCTTTCCTCTCCACCCAAACGGCTACCTTACTATTACGGGCTCTCGTTATATCCCGGCTAGACTACTGTGTCAGCCTTCTCTCTGACCTCCCTTCCTCCTCTCTCGCCCCGCTCCGGTCTATTCTTCACTCCGCTGCCCGGCTCATCTTCCCGCAGAAACGATCTGGGCATGTCACTCCCCTTCTTAAACAACTCCAGTGGTTGCCTATCGACCTCCGCTCCAAACAAAAACTCCTCACTCTAGGCTTCGAGGCTCTCCATCACCTTGCCCCTTCCTACCTCTCCTCCCTTCTCTCTTTCTACCGCCCACCCCGCACGCTCCGCTCCTCCGCCGCCCACCTCCTCGCCGTCCCTCGGTCTCGCCTATCCCGCCGTCGACCCCTGGGTCACGTCCTCCCGCGGTCCTGGAACGCCCTCCCTCCTCACCTCCGCCAAACTGATTCTCTTTCCCTCTTCAAAACCTTACTTAAAACTCACCTCCTCCAAGAGGCGTTCCCAGACTGAGCTC
This sequence comes from Ornithorhynchus anatinus, assembly GCF_004115215.2. Classification (NCBI taxonomy): domain Eukaryota; kingdom Metazoa; phylum Chordata; class Mammalia; order Monotremata; family Ornithorhynchidae; genus Ornithorhynchus; species Ornithorhynchus anatinus. Next base: position 57,252,588 of record NC_041728.1, read on the forward strand.
CTCTTCCCCCTCTACTCCCTCTGCCATCCCCCCTTTACCTCTCCGCAGCTAAAGCCTCATTTTCCCCTTTTCCCTCTGCTCCTCCACCTCTCCCTTCCCATCCCCACAGCACTGTACTCGTCCGCTCAACTGTATATATTTTCGTTACCCTATTTATTTTGTTAATGAATTGTACATCGCCTCGATTCTATTTAGTTGCCATTGTTTTTACGAGATGTTCTTCCCCTTGACGCTGTTTAGTGCCATTGTTCTCGTCTGTCCGTCTCCCCCGATTAGACTGTAAGCCCGTCAAACGGCAGGGACTGTCTCTATCTGTTGCCGACTTGTTCATCCCAAGCGCTTAGTACAGTGCTCTGCACATAGTAAGCGCTCAATAAATACTATTGAATGAATGAATGAATGAATATCGGACTGTTTTCCCTATTTGTAATTCATTTTAATTTCTTTTTTCCCCCTATAAACTTTAAACTCCTTGCGGGCATGGATCATGACTACTAATGCTACTATATTGTACTTTCCTTAGCGCTTAATACAGTGCTGTCCCCACAGTAAACACTCACTAAATGATTGATTGATTAAATATACATATATGCACACATGCTGAGGGTGGAAATTAAAGTTAATAAGTGTAAGAGGTTACTGACAGAGTTGAAGTCTTGTTGGACAAAAGTAGTAGGATTTTAGGAGCATTTTGAAGGTGGAGGGGGCTGAGGTCTGGCTTATACAAGTGGAGGAAAGGAAATTTCAAGTTCTGGGGACTCCATAAAGGGATTGAGTCAGTCAAGGTGGGATTGGAGTTCAGCCAGGAAGTGGTTTTAGGAGAAGCGAAGAATGTGAGCTGGGGAGGGGCTGAGAATCAGGACCTGGAGAGTCTTAAAGCCGGTGATGATGAGTGCTTTCTTGACATGGAGGGATTTTGGAAGGTTTTGAGGAAAGGGGAAATGTATCCTAAGTTCTACTGCAGAAAGGTTACATGGGCTGTAGATAGGCTGAAGGGTAGAGAGACTGGAGAAAGGGAGACCAGAGAGGCGGCTGATAAAATGGTCCAGTCTTGGTATGAGTGCTTGTTCAGTGGTTGTATCGGCGGGTAAGAGAATGAAGATCCCCAAAAGGTTTCTGAGAAAAATCAGATTTTAGAAATAGAATGGATTAGAGAGCAGAATGACACTAAGGAGTCAAGACTGATACCAAGACTGCAGAGGAGTATGGAGACCTGGGTTCTAATGCTGCCTCTGCTATTTGCTGTGAGTCTTTGGGCAAGTCACTTAACTTTGCTGGGTCTTAGTTTCCTCATATGGAAAATGGAGATTCAATATCTGTCTCCCTCCCTCTTAGACTCTGAGCCCCATGTGGGATAGGAATGCTGTCCTACCTGATTACCTTATGTTAACCCCGGTACTTAATACAGTGTTTGACAAATAGTAAGCATTTAACAAATGCCAAGCCAGTCACAGGAGAGTGATGATTTTATCAGATATCGAGTGTACACCTCTCCCCTCTATTGAATATCTGGAAGGTTGATCTTGGTGGAATTGAATGGGGCAGAGCCAATGCAAGTAATTCACAATCTCTTTGCCCTACATAATCCCATATTTCTAATTTACCTGCCCCTTCCCACGGTGGGAAAATAATGTGGCTTGGGTTTCCTTCAGACTTTCTCTTTAGGAAGAGCTGCAGAACCGGGTGTTCGACGTTGAAGAGACTCAACGTATCAATAACTGCTAGTATTTTCTGGTTTAGGTAGGATCTCATTTTGTGAAACATTTTTCCTAGATCATTTCCCCAAATGCCCATCATTGTTTAGCACTCCTGATTTCAGATGGGGCTGAGCTGTTTCAGTTGTCAGCAATTTCAATCAGCCATATATAATACTTGTAATTAAAAGAAAAATTCCTCATGATTGTCTCTACAGGAATTTCACAAAATAAAACCTGGTGGCTAAAAATGGAAACACTGATGTTGACTTAAACTTTAAAAATATGAACGTATGAGTTGAGGTATTATATGGTACTTTATGACAAAATACTTTTTGACTGGCATTCAGAAATGGAATTTCAATCTTCACGAGTGATTTGTGGGGTTTAGGCATGTATACGGGCTCTGATGTGGAAAGTGAAAATCTTCTGATGCAGTGCTAATTAAGAATCACTCTACTGACCAGTGAGCACATCAAGGCTAGTACTGGCAGCATGAGGAACATTGTTACAATAAGGGTATCTTTCACTCTTTAAAAAGAATTTTGGTATTTCCCCTCACTGTAATGTTTCCCCTACTTGTAATTTTTCCCTACTCTGTAATGTATTTGTGTGTCACCCTGTAGACTATAAACCCCTCATGGGGCAACTATCACGTCTACCAACTCTGTTGTATTGTAGCCCGTCAGTCGTATTTATTGGGTGCTTACTGTGTGCAGAGGACTGTACTAAGCTCGATTAGACTGTAAGCCCATCATTGGGCAGGGATTATCTCTGTTGCCGAATTGTACATTCCAAGAGCTTAGTACAGTGTTCTGCACATAGTAAGCGCCCGATAAATACTACTGAATGAATGAAGCACTTGGGAGAGTGTAATGTAACAGACACATTCCCTGCCCACAATGAACTTTCAGTCTAGAGATGAGCTTATAGTGCTTAGTACAGTGCTGTGAACCAAGCTGTTGCTCAGTAAATACTTGTCTGTTGTGTGACCTTGGGCATGTCATTAACTTCTCCGTGCCTTGTTCCCTCATCTGTAAAATGTGGATTGAAACTGTGAGCCCCCCACCATGTGGGACAGGGACTGTGTCCAGTCTGATTTGTCTGTATCTACCCCAGTGCTTACTGTATTACCTTGTACACAATAAGCACTTGACAAATACCATAATTATTATTATCATGCATGGCCACACAACTGGGCAATCATAAGTGCAAGAGTGCCATAAGAAATCTGATATGAAAATTAGTGTTAATAATAATAATAATAATAATCATATTTGTTAAGCGCTTACCATGTTCCAGGCACTATACTAAGCCCTGGGGTGGAGACAAGCAAATCGAGCTGCACACAGTCCTTGTTCCCCGAGGGGCTCACAGTCTCAATCCCCAATTTCCAGGTGAGGTAACTGAGGCCCAGAGAAGTGAAGTGACTAGCCCAAGCTCACACAGTAGACAGGTGACAGAGACAGGGTTAGAACCCGTGACCTTCCGACTCCCAGGTCCATGCCATGCTGCTTCTGGGAAAGTATTTAAAGAAGAATTATAAGCGTCTGCAAATATCTTTCTCCTATATACATGCCCAGTGTTTACTTTCATTTGTCATCACTGTTACCCAAAAGCCTTAGAGCCCTGCTGAAAGGGTAGTGGGAAATTGAAGAGAGAAACTTGAAGACCTCAGTTTTCCTTAATCAATTAATTGTGGTATTTACTAAGTGCTTACTATAGGCCAAGCAGCGGTCTACGCACTAGGGTAGATTCAAGTTTATCAAGTTGGACATAATCCCTGTCCCACGTGGGGCTCTCAATCTAAATAGGAGGGAGTAGGATTTAATCGTCGTTTTTACAGATGGGATAAATGAGTTGCAGAGAAGTGACTTGCCCAGGGTCACACAGCAGACACATACATGGCAGAGCTGGGATTAGAGTCCAGGTCCTCCGACTACCAGGCCTGTGCTTTTCCCACTAGGCCACACTGCTCTTCATTTTTGCATTTTCCTCAGCCTATGTTTCTGCCATATATCACGGAGAAGCCAGTGATCAAAAGGATAGTAACAGTGTGCGCGTCCTAGGACCTTTGCCAGTTATTCCTGGGCAACATTTCCCTTGGAGTGTGGTCTGGAGCCAACCTAAAATGAAGGGGCTGAGATTTAAAACTGCTCTTCTGCTGACTCAGTAATTGGAAACCACCAGTATTCCTGAGCACTGGTTGGATGTTCACTAGGCCAGGCCCTATTTTCATCAATGGTAATTATTGAGCACTTACCATGTGCAGAACATTATACTAAGAGCTTGGGAGAGGTCAATGCAAAAAGTTGGTAGATACAATCCCTGTGTGGCCTAGAAGATAGAGCACATGTCTGGGAGTTGGAAGGAACTGGGTTCTAGTACTGTCTCTGCCACTTTTTCTTGGGCAGGTCACTCCACTTCTCTGTGCCTCAGTTACCTCATCTGTAAAAAATGGGCATTAAGACTGTGAGCCCCATGTGGGACAGGGACTGTGTCCAACTCGATTGGCTAGTATCCACCCCTGAACTTTGTACAGTGCTTGGCACATAGTAAGTGCTTAACAAATGCCTTTGTTAATGAGCAGCAATAGTGTGAAAAAGAGCAGTACCAATGTTCCTCAATCCACCCCGGCCCCCGCAGTTTATTAATATTTTAGCTGCATTTCGTTCAGACACCAAACCTGGTGGCCTGTTCCTGACTGCTGTATTAATTCTTTAGAGGAAACACTAACCCCTCTGAAGTCATCTTTTATGGCTGGGTATTTGGTTCCAATACCCCAAATTGATTTAAAACCATATCTGTTTCCTCATGTGATGGACTTCTAGGTCTGCTCAAACATATTTATATTGACATGTAATGTTTGGGGTGGGTCAGATTCTAAAGAAGGCCGGAGTTGGCAAAGAAAATGTAATAAAGAGGGATGTGGAGTGCCTTTCCAGAGGGAAATAAAGCACATTCAAGGTTCAAAAATGTGAAGCATTTTGTGAGTTAAGGATGGAAAGTTATAGATTTGGTCTCTTCATGGCGCTGGCAGACCAAAAACAAGTTAGATGGTTTCAGCAGCAACTGGTCCTACTCTGACCTTGATTTTATATTTTTAAAATTTTTATTGGTCCTTGAGAATTGTCTGAAAACAAGAAAAGTGTTTGTCTCCCCGATGGTTAGGGCTCTTCTGGACTTCCTTCTCTGAGCGTTAGGAAGGATCTTTTGTAGCTGATGATGGTTCAGATGAGGGCAACAGAGATGAGTGGGGAATGAAAAATCTCTTAGCAGAGAAAATTCTGATAAGGTGAGGCCTCAGTCTGAGATGATGAAGGTTGACAAAGGACATGACTGAAGTTTACAAAATCATCATGAAGTCAAATGGGGTAAATATAGAATTGATGCTAACCAAAACCCCAAATGGGGCATCCACTGTAGTTTGAAGTTTGTAGGGTTAAAACATGCAAAAGTTAAGACTTCTTCAAGAAGCTGGTAATTTGTTTCTATAGGGTTTTTGTGTAAGCCAGAAATATCAATGGGTGAATGTTCAGTAATGAATTATTGGGAGAATTAAAAATGTATTGTTTGGATATTTTCAATGACAGATCTGTTATCATTGGGATCCCTATTCTCCCTTCCTTTTTGAAAGTTAACCATGTTGGGGACAGAACTGTGACTGATATGATTATCTCGTTACTACCCAGCACTTAGCATAGTGCTTTGGCACATAATATATGATCAGCAAATTCCATTATTATTATTATTATTATTATTACTATGGAGGATGTAAAGGAGGACCACACTTCCAAATACTAGAAGAGACAAAATTTAGTTTTGATTTTGTCTTTTGTATTCTCTTTGCCAGTCTATTGTTGTCTTTTATGACCAGTGCCCTTTTATCTCCCCTTTATTAGCAACAATATATATACATACATATATTGCAATATAAAATATAATATTTTATGGTATTTCTTAAGTGCTTACTATACATAGTAGTACACAAAATGACATTTAAGGGAAATGGTAGAGTGTAAGAACATGTATGTCAAGTGCTGTAGGGGAAATGAGGGTTTAGATGGGGAATAAATATTTATTTATTTATATTATTGTCTGTAAGCTTGTGATGGGCAGGAATGTGTCTACCAACTCTGTTATATTGTGCTCTCACAAGCACTTAATAATAATAATAATAATGATAATGGTATTTGTTAAGCATCTACTATGTGCTAAGTGCTGGGGTAGATACAAGGTATTCAGGTTGTCCCACGTGGGTCTCACAGTCTTCATCCCCATCTTACAGATGAGGTAACTGAGGCACGGAGAAGTGAAGTGATTTGCCCAAAGTCACTCAGCTGACAAGTAGTGGATCTGGGATTAGAACCCACGACCTCAGACTCCCAAGCCCATGCTCTTTCCACTAGCCCACACTGCTTTAGTACAGTGCTCTGCACACAGTAAGTGTGCAATGAGTACAATTGATTGATTAATCATCACGCACTGTTGTAAGCGCTGGTGTAGATATATCAGGCCACATACAGTCCCTGTCCCACATGAGACTCACAGTCAAGTAGGAGATAGAACAGATATTGAATCCCCATGTTGCAGTGGGGGAAACTGAGTCACAGAGATGTTGACAATGATAATAGTAATATAATAATTAAAAGCTATTGGTTAAGCACTTACTTTGTGCCAACCACTGTATCTAGAGGCTGGTGCAGATGCAAAACAATCTGATTGGATACAGTCACTGGCCCATATGGGGGCTCACAGTCTGACAGGGAGGGAGAATGGGTAGTTAGCCCCCATTTTACAGTTCAGGAAACTGAGACTCAGAGAAGTTAAGTGACTTGCCCGAGTTCACTCAGCAGGCCGTTGCAGGCCAATGATTGGAACCCAGTTCCTCTGACGCCCAGGCTAATCCTCTTTTCTCTAGCCCACACCTACTTCCCTCGTTTGTAACTAAGCAGTATATTGATGTTGTCAGTAGATATTTGGAGAAGCAGAGTGACCTAGTGGATCAAGCACAGGCCAGTCTGCTCTGTGACCTTGGCCAAGTCACTTAACTTGTCTGTAAATGTTACCTTATCTGTAAAATGGAGATTGAGGCAATGAGCCCTATGTGGGACAGAATCTGTGTCTGACCTGATTAGTTTGTATCTACCCCAGCACATGGTACAGTACCTGAAACATAGGAAGTGCTTAACAAATACCATTTAAAAAAATACTGTGGTCAACCTCTTTGCATTATTTACTTTCCATGAATTTCACTTAGCTACTTAACTGCAGACTGTTGATCCAACTCAGTTGCGAATGTATATGTAACCATAGTAATAATGCACTGTTGCTAGTTAGGAAATGGTTTCTCTTTTTTGACTATTTTCTTGCCGGAATATTGTACCGCTAGAGAAGTCCGGCTTTCCCTTTCTTCAGGTTGAGCCAGGAGGAGTAGGTGAAATGGCTCAAATACCTCACTTCTTCTGGGAACTCCTTTCTGAAGATGCATGTCTTTGATCCCTGGTTTAGTGTGCTGGAGAAAGTCACCTTACTGAGGTTTTGGGAGGTGACTCTAGAATTTGGGCTCTAAAATGAGTCAGTTAAGGACAACTAAAATATTAATCTGACTGCTGTTAATTTCCTAGTACATAGTTTATCCAAACTTTTGACATCGAAGAGACTATTTTTTGATAGTGTACTGAAATTGAAGAAATAGAATAAAACTTGCAATTTAAAAAGCTGATTAAAACAAGGATCCTTATTAGAAAGAGTCATGACTTTGGATGTTTGCACTGCCCTTTTTTTCCCTTTGTATTCCTCTGAGCAAAGGCTGAGGTATATCCATGAATACTTTCATTTGGAAAAAAAAAATTAGTGCAAATTACATTTGTTTTAGCTGAATGAAATCTTTCCCTACCACTTGCAGTTCTAACGTGAATGGCATGTCAGTTCCAATTTGTGACAGAGAGCTAAGTTAATCTGGCACTAGCATTCAAAGGGCTGTTCTGAGCACGCACCAGAAAATAATAACGTAATTGTCAAAGTATTACAACGGATCGGGGTAGAGTGTAGGTCACCTTTGGTTCTGTTCTCCCGCTTTATCCAAAGCTCATAGAAGGAAACTCAAAAGGGGGTGGCGTATGTGTTTGTTACAGAGTAATTCCCTCCTCAGAGTTCTTCATCGTGGATCACTGCACTGATTTTCTTAGTGTTGGCTGCATCAAGCTTTGTCTCTGCTCTTCCCAGACCCACCCAATCTCTGCTGAAACCATTCAGGTCACTTATCACAGAAGCTCACTGTCCCAGAAAGCCCTCTCTGCTCCCGTCACTCAATCAGTGGTACTTACTGAGCATTTACTGTGCGCAGAACAGTGTACTAATAATAATGTTGGCATTTATTAAGTGCTTACTATGTGCAGAGCACTATTCTAAGCGCTGGGGTAGATACAGCGTAATCAGGTTGTCCCACTTGAGGGTCACAGTCTTAATCCCCATTTTACAGATGAGGTAACTGAGGCCCAGAGAAGTTAAGTGACTTGCCCACAGTCACACAGCTGACAAGTGGCAGAGCCGGGATTCGAACCCATGACCTCTGACTCCCAAGCCCATGCTCTTTCCACTGAGAGTACTAAGCCCTTGGGAGAGGACAATACAAAAGAGTTGGTAAATACAATCCTTGCCTTCATCCCTGCCTAATCTCAGCTCAGCCAGTCTTTTAGACCGTAAACCCATTGTGGGCAGGATGTCTACCAACTCTGTTATATTGTACTCTACCAAGCCCTTAGTATAGTACTCGGCACATAGTAAGTCCTCAATAAATATACTTGACTAATTGATTGTCCGCTGTGTGACCTTGGGCAAGTCATTTAACTTCTCTGTGCCTCAGTTTTTGTAAAATGGTGACAATTCCTATTCTCCCTGCTACTTGGCCTATGAGCCCCATGTGGAACAGGGACTGTGTCCAGCCTGATGAACTTATGTTTATCCCAGCTCTTAGAGCAGCGCTTGACACAGAGGAAGTGCTTAACAAATATAATAGTAACAATAAAAATAATGTTAATAACAATGAAGAGAAGGAAGAGGGACAGTGAACCACATAATACCTCCTTCTTTCAGCAGTCCAAGCTTCTCCCACAACCTCTCCCCTTAGCCTAACTCTCGTTCCAGCCAGTGTAACCCTGTAAGCACTTGCTATTCTCCCCAAGCTTAACTCCCCAGCATTATGTACGTACCACTCAATCAGTGGTATTTTTGAGCACTTACTCTGTGCAGAGCACTGTACTAAGGACTTGGGAGAGTACGATACCAGAGAATTGGTAGATATGTTCCCTATCCACATGGAATTTACAGTCTAGAAGGGGAGAGAAACACTAAAGTAGGTGAAGAATGGGAGAAATAGAAGGAATACGTGAATATTTGATAATAGTAATAATTGTGGTATTTGTCAAGACTTACTGTGTTCCAGGAACTGTACTAAGCACTGGGGGAAATAGAAGTGAATCGAGCTGGACACAGCCCCTGTCCCACATGGGGCTCCGAGTCTTAATCCCCGTTTTATAGATGAGGGAACTGAGGAACAGAGAAATTAAGTGACTTGCATAGGGTCACACAGCAGACAAGTGGCGGGGCCAGAATTAGAACCCAGGTCCTTCTGACTCCCAGGCCTGTGCTCTATCCACTAGGCCATGCTGCTTCCCAAAGTGTTTAAGGGGGACCCAGCCAAGTGCATTCTTGACAGAAAGGAGAGAGGGAGCATAAAGGGGTTAGTCTGGGAAGGCTTCCTGGAGGAGATGTGGGGTTTTTTTGGAGGGTTTTGAAGGTGGAGAGAGTGGTAGACTTTCATCATGAAAGGGGAGGGAGTTCCAGGCCCGAGGGAGAATGGGGGCAAGGGATCAGTGGTGAGATAGACATTATCAATATACAGAGAGTAAGTTGATGTTAGAAGAGCAGATTGTGAGGTTGGGTTGGAGTAGAGCAGCAAGGTTAGACAGAATGCATGGAGGTCAGCAAGAAAGCTGAAGCAATAGTCAAGGCAGGAAATGATGAGTTCTTGAATCATCGTGTAGTAGTTTGGGTGGAGGGGAAAAGGGCAGATTCTAGAAGATCATAATCATAAGGAGTTTACAGTCTAGCGGGGAAGACAGACATTAAAATACATGACAGGTAATGATGATGATGTTGGTACTTGTTAAGCGCTTACTATGTGCAGAGCACTGTTCTAAGTGCTGGGGTAAATACAGGGTAATCAGGTTGTCCCACATGAGGCACACAGTTAATCCCCATTTTACAGATGAGGTAACTGAGGCCCGGAGAAGTTAAGTGACTTGCCCACAGTCACACAGCTGACAGGTGGCAGAGCCGGGAGTCGAACCCATGACCCCTGACTCCGAAGCCCAGGCTCTTTCCACTGAGCCACACTGCTTCGGGGAAATGGCAGAGTATATACATAGGAGTATAGGTGCTGTGACGCTGAGAGTGGTGTATCAGAGTACTTAAGGGGTTCACACAAAAATGTATAGGTGATGCGGAAGGGAATCACAAACATAACATCTGGCTGTTGGGAGACAAAATCGTCAAACAGACCGGCCTGAATTATGGCATGAGAAACGGGGCTGCTCACTCTCAGAAGGGAAGAAACTTGAGGAAATTGAGAAAAAGGGAGTACATTAATATAGCCTCAAGTGTTGCAATTGACAAATGTATTGGCTAAAAATGTTGGTCATGTATAGGTCCTGTATTGTCCTCCTTTCTCTGATCTCTAACTCTCCTGTCTCTCCCCTCTTTAGTCCTTACTTCACTTTGCTGCCCAGGCCATTTTATTCTGAAACTAAGCACTGCGCACATCTCTGCACTCCTCAAACACCTCCTTGGTTGCCCATTCTTTTCTGCCTCAAGCAGAAACTCCTCACCACTGGTTTTAAATATTCAGTAAACTTTCTCCCACCTTACGATTCATTCTCTTCTCCCATTATCAATCAGTCAGTGGTATTTATTGAGTGCTTACAATGTGGAGAGCATTGTACTAAGCACTAGGTGACTACAATACAATACATCCTAGCTCACACTCTTTGTTCCTCTCAAGCTGATTTGCTCACTATGCCTCATTCTTGCCTCTCCCGCTACTGACATCTTTCTCATGCCTTCCACACTCCCTGTATCTCCCTCTCTTCATATTTGAAAGATCACTACTCTCCCCATCTCCAAAGCTGTTCTAAAATCACATAATAATAATTGCGGTATTTAAGTGCTTAAAAAACAAATCTTGTTGGACACAGTCCCTGTCCCGCAAAGAGCTCACAGTCCCAATCCCCATTTTACAGATGAGGTAACTGAGGCACAGAGAAGTGAAGTGACTTCCCCAAGGTCACAGAGTAGAAAAATGGCAGAGCTGGGATTAGAACCCTTGACCTTCTAACTCCCAGTCCTATGCTCTATCCATTAAACCATGATGCTTCTCCACCTTTTGCAGGAGGCCTTTCCTTTTAATCTCCGAGCCGCATGGCTTAGTGGAAAGATCAGAAGGATGGAGATCAAGGGACCTGGATTCTAATTCTGGCTCTGCCATTGGCCTGCTGTGTAACGTTAAGCAAGTAATTTAACTTCTCAGTGCTTCAGTTTCCTCATCTGTAAAATGGGGATTCACTGCCTGTTTTCTATCCTTCTTCGACTGTGAGCCCCGTGTGGGATGAGGAACTGTGTCTCATCTGATTAGCTCATATCAACCCTAATGCTTAATGCGGTGCTTGGCACATGATGTTTAAAAAATACCAATCAATCAATAATATTAATTTAGTGCTTACTTTGTGTAGAACACTGTACTAAGTGCTTGCATAATTTGTATAATCATTATTATCATTAATAATCTCCCCACTTTATATGCCCTAACCTCCACTTGAACTTTCCCATGCCACTTAAGTATTTAATTTCCTACAATTCATTCCACTGTATTTCATTCACTTCCCACAGTACTTACCTACCTATGTTATATATTGTGCCTCCCCCTTTTATAGTCTATCTGCTAGACTGAAAACTCCTTGAAGGCAGGGATCGTGTTTTCTCTTTTGTCCTCTTCTTAACTCTGCAAGACAGTAGGTCATTTTAGCCCAACTTGCCTTCATGTATGAAGTATCATTTTCAAATATGAAGGACAGAGCCTTCCCCCTCAATCCCTCCCTCTCGCCCTGGCCCCAAACACACACATACACACACACACAGCTCATCAAACTAGGTCTCTGTCCAGGAGAGATTGCTGTAATATGTAGTCAAAGCAATGTTTTATAGGAATTTTATCCAGTGTTTTTCTCACATCTGCTTTCTGTCTCATCTTTTCAGGGTGACATTATTTATACAGTACCTTTCAATGTCTGTCATCAAAGAGCTTTACCGAGTAATTATTTCAGGGTAACAAAATGCCAGGGGAAGAGGGGCACTTATTGGACTAATTTTACAGATGAGTAAACCAGGGCTCACCAAAATTGAGGTCATTTTCCTGAGGTCACCCAGAATTTATTTTAAATCCTGCTCTTGTTCTTTGGTGAAGGAAACAGAGGTTAAAGTCGTTCCTAGTGCTGTTGGGGAAAGCAAGACCTGGTTAGAGCGAGAGGTGGTGCGGCTGCCTTGGCGGGGCTCTAATGGGCTATCGTGTTAATGGTGCGTTCCCTTTTTCGGGCTCCATACAGTCACCTGTGCTTGCTCTCTCTCTGTGAAGTGCCGGAGTTTCCCCTTGCCCCCGTTCTGGCATGGAACAAGGAGCTAGGAGTCTGGGGTCGGCCGGAACCGGGCCGGCAGAGACTTACGATGAAGCACTTAGTAGAGTGCTCTGCACACAGTTAGCACTCAATAAATATGAGGGGCAGACTGACTGGCCTGGGAGCCCAGAATGCCATTTTCCCGATAGCTTGTTGGAAGCGTCCTACTTGGTTGAGGTAGACTTTGAAGCAGTTGAACTTGGCTGTTCTTTCCTTCTGAGTGGGAGCAAGGTTCAGAAAGATGTTCATTCAATTGTACTTACTGAGCGCTTCATTCAGTCGTATTTTTAAATTCAATTGTATTTATTGAGCGCTGACTTTGTGCAGAGCACTGTACTAAGCGCTTAGAAAGCACAATTCAGCAATAGAGACAATCCCTGCCCACCCTGGGCTTATAGCCTAAAAGGGGGAAGATAGACACTAAAACAAGTAAACAGGCATGAATATAAATAAATAGAATTATAGATATAGAAGCAGCATGGCTCAGTAGTAAAAGAGCACTGACTTGGGAGTCAGAGGTCATGGGTTCCAATCCTGGCTCTGCCGCTTGTCAACTTTGTGACTTTGGGCAAGTCACTTAACTTCTCTGGGGCTCAGTTACTTCATCTGTACAATGAGGATTAAGACTGTGAGCCCCACGTGGGACAACCTGATCACTTTGTATCACCCTCAGCACTTAGAACAGTGCTTTGCGCATGGTAAGTGTCTAACAAATACCATCATTATTATTATCAAAACAAGTAAACAGGCATCTAAATAAATGAAAAGAATTATAGATATAAGCATATATACACAAGTTCTGTGGGGCGGGGGAGAGCAAAGGGAGTGGGTCTAGGTGAAATGGAAGGGAGAGGGAGCTGAGGAAAAGGGGGGCTTAGTCTGGGAAGGCCTCTTGGAGGGGAAGCAACGTGGCTCAGTGGAAAGAGCCCGGGCTTGGGAGTCAGAGGTCATGGGTTCGAATCCCTGCTCTGCTACTTGTCAGCTGTGTGACTGTGGGCAAGTCACTTGACTTCTCTTTGCCTCAGTTACCTCGTCTGTACAATGGGGATTAACTGTGAGCTTCATGTGGGACAACCTGATTACCCTGTATCTACCCCAGCACTTAGAACAGTGCTCTGCGCATAGTAAGGGCTTAACAAATACCAACATTATTACTATTATTGTTATTATTCTGTAGGGCTTTGAAGGAAGGAAGAGTGATTGGTGGATTTGAAGAGGGAGGGCATTCCAGGCCAGAGGTAGGATGTGGGCCAGGGGTTGATGGCGGGGCAGGCGAGATCAAGGTACAGTGAGAAGGTTAGCACCAGAAGAGCGGAGTGTGCAGGCTGGGATATAGAAGGAGAGAAGGGAGGTGAGGTAAGAATGGGCAAGGTAATGGAGAGCTCTGAAGCCAATAGTGAGGAGTTTTTGTTTGTTATGGAGGTTGATAGGCAACCACTGTAAATTTTTGAGGAGGACGGTGACGTGCCCTGAGCACCTCTGTAGAAAGATAATCTGGGCAGCAGAGTGAAGTATGGATTGAAGTGTGGAGAGACAGAAGGATGGGAGGTCAGAAAGGAGGCCGATGCAGTAATCCAGACGGGATAGGATGAGTGATTGTATTAATGTGGGAGCTGTTTGGGTGGAGAGGAAAGGGTGGATCTTGACAATGAGGCGAAGGTGAGACCTGCAGGATTTGGTGACGGATTGGATGTGTGGGATGAACGAGAGAGCTGAGTCAAGGATGACACCAAGGTCACCAAGGCTTGTGAGACGGAAAGGATGGTTGTGCCGTCCCCAGTGATGGGAAAGCTCGGGAGAGGACAGGGCTTCAGAGGGCAGATAAGAAGCTCTGTCCTGGACATGGCATGTCTTGGACGTGGCTCTTCTGTTTGTGGAGCATTATACTAAACTCTTGGCACAGTACTAGCATGGTTAGTGGGTGGAGCACTGGGCTTGGGAGTCAGAGGGGCATAGGTTCTAATCACAGCTCTACCATATGTCTGTTGTGTGACTTTGGGCTAGTCACACTGAACCTCCCTGGGTCTCAGTTACCTCATCTGTAAAATGGGAATTCACTCAATTGTATTTATTGAGTGCTTACTGTGTGCAGAGCACTGTATTAAGTGCTTGAGTTGAGTGTGAGCCCCATGTAGTACAGGGACTGTGTCCAACCTGCTTAGCTAGTATCTACCCCATTGCTTAGAACAGTGTCTGGAACATAGTGAACGCCAAGCAAGTACCATAATTTTAATTTTTTTAAAAAATTTTACAAATAACAAAAAACAGACACATTCTCTACCCATATCAAAATGCGTACTGATGTGCGTTCTTGAAATTTTGCCAAGTTTTGGACCACCCCTGCTTCTGAAGGGGAGCCGGATGTTTAGGTTTCATAGAATGGGTGATTAGTCCATGAGACCCCAGCTCTCTACTAGGGGCCTAAATTAGGTAGGGGTCTGACCTGCAGGGAAAGGAAGATTGAAAAGAGTATGTGAAGCTGAGGACTAGGGCCGTTTGAACTGTACAAACCAGGTCAAGGTGCCTATAGCTGAAAGGACTGAAATGAAATACTAAGACTGGAACCGCTGTTCATTTATTCATTCATTCAGTCGTATTTATTAAGCACTTACTATGTGCAGAACACTGTACTGAGCGCTTGAGAAATTACAATATAACACTAAACAGTGTCAAATCCTGCCCACAACGAGCTCACAGTCTAGAGGAGCTACCACCAAGAAGCCAGTCCATGGTCCTTTCTGAGCATCTACTGGTCTAAGTGCTTGAGAAAGTAAGTTGCTTGAGGGCAGGGATTCATTCAATCAATCGTATTTACTGAGTGCTTGCTGTGTGCAGAGCACTGTATTTAAGTGCTTGAAATTGAGACAATCCCTGCCCAACAATGGGCTCACGTTCTAAAATGGGGAGACAGACAGCAAAAGAGAACAAGTAGTCAGGCAAACAGAACAAGTAGTCAGGCAGGGATAGTGTTGACTAACTCTAGTGTCCTCTCCCAAGCACTTAGTATATTGCTCTGCACAGAGAGGAAACACTCAATAACTGCACGGGCTTTAGATGTTGGTCAAGCATAGGTCCTGGATTGTCCAACTTTCTGTGTTTAGAGCAGCAGCTTGGCCTACTGGAAAGAGCATGGGCCTGGGTCTCAGAAGAACTGGGTTCTAATTCTAGCCCCACCTCATGTCTGCAGTGGGACTGGGGCATATCACTTAACTTCTTTGGGTCACAGTTTCCCTATTTGTAAAAAGGGATTCAGTGTTTGCTCTTCCTTCCCCGTAGTCAGGGACATGTTGGACAGGGACTGTTTTTAGACTAATAATCTTTTTATCTATACCAGCGCTTGGAACAGTGCTTTTCAAATACTATATATTTGACTATGTACATTTGAATATGTATACATTTATTTGAATATTCATATTTGAACATAAATATGTAAATATGGATATACATGCTATAATAATAATAATAATAATTTGGTATTTGTTAAACGCTTACTATGTGCCAAGCACTGTTCTAAGCACTGGGTAGATACAAGGTAAACAGGTTGTCCCATGTGGGGCTCACACTTATAATCCCCATTTTACAGATGAGGTAACTGAGGCACAGAGAAGTTAAGTGACTTACCCAAGGTCACAGAGCAGACAAGTGTCAGAGCCGGGATTAGAACCCACGACCTCTGACTCCCAAGCCTATGCTCTTTCCACTGAGCCACGCTGCCATTGATTTATTACAGATGCAAAACGCATGTGCTCTCAAGAAGTTTACAGCCTTTTGGGAGAGACAGACCAAAATATAAACAAACAGTGGCAAAACAGAAAGATCACTCTCCCAAGTGCTTAGTTCAGTGCTCTGCACACAGTAAGCACAATAAAAATGATTGATTGATTTATGAAAAACACAATGGGAAGTAATACAAATAGGTCAAGGTGAAGTAGCCAGATAAATAATTGAATATAAATAAAGTGAAATGTACAAAAATTGCTGAAGACAGGGATAAAATGAAGGTGGAAACTTTCATCGTTAGACTTCAGGACTGACACTCTGCATTAAGAAATTGATACTAGTGCAGTCCCACTCGGAAATTCTTATCCTTGTCACTCATCTTTCCACTGAGGCAGTGGATGCAGCAAGTGAAAATGTGAGCATGCAAAGGTCATTCAAGAATTTTACTTACAAAGCCCATCAGCTAGGCTGCAGCCCCAAAGGACAACAGGTGGGGTCCAAGGTAGCCTCTGATGTGAGCCAGCTATTTTTAGGATTCTAGCTACGTTGGCTTATCATGCCAAACAACCAAGCTGGTTTTATGACGCCATGGCCCCACCTGGCATCCCCTCACTTCCCATTGTTGCTTGGACTTTGGGAAGAGGAAACAAATGCATCAGTGGTAAGGGTGGCCGTTGGTTTGATGTGACTAAGATGTGTGAATTAATCAGGGACGGCTTCCTGGAAGAAGTGGGATTTTTAAAAGGGTTTGAAAAGGCCATTCTTCGGAAAGGTCAACAGAGGTTGATGAGCTCAAGGAATGAAAATCTCTCAGAAGACAAGATGGATTTATTGCCTGAAGAAGCTGGGCCGAGAAAAAGTATTGGATTTTGATCCTTATGAATTAGTCACACTCGGAAAATTATCCAAAATATTTGCCCTCTTCCTCATAATGTGGTTCATTTCCTTGAAACTAGATGCCCATGGTCCCTCTTAGAGAGCTTCAGAGGGCAGCCTTCTTAGGTTTGGGCAGAAGGAAGAACACTTCTCCCCTCAGCTGAATGCAGGTGACATGCCATGTTTGGGCACCGGCATTCAATACCCATGGTAGCCTCAGGGATCCACCATTAAGAGTGGGAAGTAGAGACTGGGTTGTGGTCTGGTTGGTGGTTCATTCATTCAATAGTATTTATTGAGCGCTTACTGTATGCAGAGCACTGTACTAAGCGCTTGGAAGGAACAAGTCGGCAACAGATAGAGACAGTCCCTGCCGTCTGACAGGCTTACAGTCTAATCGGGGGAGACGGACAGACGAGAACAATGGCGATAAATAGAGTCGAGGGGAAGAACGTCTCGTAAAAACAATGGCAACTAAATAGAATCAAGACAATGTACAATTCATTAACAAAATAAATAGGGTAATGGAAATATATACAGTTGAGCGGACGAGTACAGTGCTGTGGGGATGGGAAGAGAGAGGTGGAGGAGCAGAGGGAAAGGGGGAAAAGAGGGTTTAGCTGCAGAGAGGTAAAGGGGGGGTGGTAGAGGGAGTAGAGGGAGAAGGGAGCTCAGTCTGGGAAGGCCTCTTGGAGGAGGTGAGTTTTAAGTAGGGTTTTGAAGAGGGGAAGAGAATCAGTTTGGCGGAGGTGAGGAGGGAGGGCGTTCCGGCACCGCGGGAGGACGTGGCCCGGGGGTCGACGGCGGGATAGGCGAGACCGAGGGACGGTGAGGAGGTGGGCGGCAGAGGAGCGGAGCGTGCGGGGTGGGCGGTAGAAAGAGAGAAGGGAGGAGAGGTAGGAAGGGGCAAGGTGATGGAGAGCCTCGAAGCCTAGAGTGAGGAGTTTTTGTTTGGAGCGGAGGTCGATAGGCAACCACTGGAGTTGTTTAAGAAGGGGAGTGACACGCCCAGATCGTTTCTGCGGGAAGATGAGCCGGGCAGCGGAGTGAAGAATAGACCGGAGCGGGGCGAGAGAGGAGGAAGGGAGGTCAGAGAGAAGGCTGACACAGTAGTCTAGCCGGGATATAACGAGAGCCCGTAGCAGTAAGGTAGCCGTTTGGGTGGAGAGGAAAGGGCGGATCTTGGCGATATTGTAGAGGTGAAACCGGCAGGTCTCGGTAACGGATAGGATGTGTGGGGTGAACGAGAGGGACGAGTCAAGGATGACACCGAGATTGCGGGCCCGAGAGACGGGAAGGATGGTCGTGCCATCCACGGTGATAGAGAAGTCTGGGAGAGGACCGGGTTTGGGAGGGAAGATGAGGAGCTCAGTCTTGCTTATGTTGAGTTTTAGGTGGCGGGCCGACATCCAGGTGGAGACGTCCCGGAGGCGGGAGGAGATGTGAGCCCGAAAGGAGGGGGAGAGGACAGGGGCAGAGATGTAGATCTGCGTGTCATCTGCGTAGAGATGGTAGTCAAAGCCGTGAGAGCGGATGAGTTCACCGAGGGAGTGAGTGTAAATGGAGAACAGAAGAGGGCCAAGAACTGGTGGTGCCATTTTGATGTTGGTTTGGCCAGAAGTGTATGGAGAAAATTGGCAAAATGTCTTGCAAACAGCTCTGAGCCAGGAGTAAAATAGCACTTTGCCACTCAAATATGGCAAATAATTTGGGAAAATCTGGTTTGGGCAGAGACTCTGGTTGGTGGGGGTATCAGAAGCAGGTTCTTTTCCTCTATATCCATTAGAGGGTAACCTCCTCGTGGACTGGGAACTTGTCTTTTCCTTCTATCAGACTTTCCTCCAGTGATTACTATAGTTCCTGTATTCAGGGGACACTCAGTAAGTGCCATTCCTACTGCTGGAAGTCAACAAACTGGAGATAAAAGGGTAATTAGCAGCAGGCACTGCAAACATTAAACATGCCAGTGAAATCAGGAATAGTCTTATGGTACAATGTGGCTGGAATTGTGGATCCCACAGTGGCTTTTTCAGTTACAGAAACACAAATAGATGAATGACACTGTAATGGGGTTGTCTTTGGGCAACACTCTATGCTGAATATTAGGCTATGTTGGGCTCTGTAACTGAGAGGGGACTGTTTGGAGCAGTACATGACTCCACTATGGCACGCTACAAGAGATTGGCAAAGGACATTTAACAAAGTGATTATTATTTCTTATATACTTATCCCCACAATTATTTAAAGATCTGAATCTTCCTACCTTCTCATGTGTGGACCTCCTCGGAATTATGAAGATAGATGCTTATGTTTATACTCAGCTTCAAAACATCACTGAGAATGAATTCTCTTTACTTGAGAAGTGCCATAGTTGACTTTTTTTTGTGGTGTGTCGAGTAAGGTCACGGAGGGAATTGCTACCCAATTAAACATGACTCCTGCCTTGTGCTGGTGATGTATTGTTCCACTTTTTTCAGCCTACTCAGAATGTCCATGAGGTACACACAGCTTTTGTGTATGAAAGAATGTGGGGGTGGTCATGTATTAAATAGCAAGGACATCCTATTCGAATTCCACCAACATTTGAGAAACTTACTTGATGTAAAGTAGCAGAGTCTGTTCTAAATAATGGCAAAAGGAGCATATATTATTATTGCTTTAGTTGTATTTTAATAGATAACTCAGGACCCAGCCTTCATATCTGAGCTAATTATATTATGGAGAGTGTGATAGTGAATGTTTAGTGTGTATTTAATCTTAGCACAAATGCCAAAAGTGTTTTGTTCTTGTTGCTGTTATTAAGGTGACACGATATATTATATTTATCTAGCACGGTGATTTTTGACTAAATGTGACATTAGAATAGCATATTATGGAACAGGGCTGAGTACTTTATAAAGGGGAGAAGGAAGCTAACTGATGATCATATGTAAGCTATTACTGTAATTGTATTTTTAAAGTGGCCTTCCTTAAATTACTTGAATTGTGATTTCAGATTAGATGAAAGTAATAGTATAAAAATAATTCATTTGCTGGCCTCAACCTTTGTTCAAGTCAATAGCTCATGAAACATTTCAAGTTTAATGTTTTATTGTTGAAATCCCATAATCTATGAGGCACACTTGGTCATGAAGTATCTCATTATTAAAATATAATATTATGTTCATCTGTGATTATTATTTTAATTCAGTGCTCGGTTGACTTACACAAAGCAGCCTGAACTCTTTCAGTTACCCCTCCATTCTCCTGCATTACATTTAATTTATACCAAGATGATAAAAAATTTGATTTATTTTACAACAGATCAGTAATTGTGCTCTACAAATAAGTTCGTAATGATAATCAACAGCATTTTCAACATAATTTAATTTGTCTTCTCCCGAGAGGTAGTTAAATGCAGTAATAATAACACTAGTGTTATGGACTCTGCCGCAGTTAATCATGGCCTGAATATGCAGACAGCCCCAATATTGTATTGACAGAAATTAAATTAACCATCAGCTTGGGCAATCAGTGGCTGTACAGCTATTAAAAGTAATAAAGGCAACAAACCCCAACCATAGCCAATTACATTCTGACATATACAAGGGAAAAGGCAGATGCTGTGGATTTGAAATTTTTATTTCAGTGAATATAGGGAATAATCAGAGTAGAGCCCTTAAAATTTACACAGTGCCTAAAGTATTAGTATTTATTAAATTCCTTAGAATTTTTCTGGCTTACTAAGCCACATTGTAACGAAAACTATGATGAACTGTACACTCCCTTGAAAGCAGAGTTGGCTCCCATGGGGCAAGGCACTTTACTCAGCATGTGGGAAGTACAGAGCAAAAGGACACTTTCCCTGCCCACAGAGAGCTTATATTCTAACGGGGAGTCTGTCTTAAAGGGAGGCCGACCTTCCCACAACATGCATCGCTTCACTTCCATCCCATTCACAGTGATGGGAGCACTGACCGATTTAATAAATCCCATTTTATAGTGAGGGAAATTGAGACCCAGGGAAATGTCTTGACTAAAGCGAAGTGTCTGTCCAGTGATAGGGTCCATTTCCCTTCCACACCCAGTCACTATTCTTTCCACTAGGTTCCGTTGCATTCGAACTCTTGTTTATCATTGCTCTGCTTCAGCGAACCAACCAGCACACTGTCATACGCTGAGTTAAAGTGAAGCCTAATTTGAAAATTCTGGATTAAACTGTTACCAATCAATGACAGGTATTAAGAACTTGCGGCTTGCTTAGCTACTGCTGGCACCATTAAGATCACTGGCAGAATCCATGGAACTTTTTCAGCGTACAATTAGGCTCACATTTGTCCTTTGTAGATTTGGGCAAGGAAAAGAGTGAGATATTTACACTTGTGCAACTTTGCTTCCAAATTACCTGCTTTTAAAAAATGGCATCATTATAATCTTAGGTCTATTATTTTTACATTCTGTTTGAGGGTTCAACTTAAAAATACATCTTTTTTTTTCTTTTAAAAGGGGAATTTGAGTGGCTTAAGTATATGGGTCTTTTAAACATTATAAAGTGTTTAGTTTATTTTGACAGGGCTGATGAATTGACTTATGATTAAGCATGGGGAACCCAACAGAGGAGAAAAATCTCCTCTTCCTTTTGGGAAACTATGTAGTTTGAGGTTTAAAATATTGTGAGCTTATTATGATTTATGAAAGAACAATCACCTAAGGCCTTAAAGAAAATAAAAATGTTACTGGTATTCACAAAATAATCAGTCAGATTAAGTGTTTCCTATTTAATAGATTTCTCGGCCCCATCCATCAAAGAAGTTGGACAGTAATGCAAATGTTTATAAGTAATAAAATCCACTTTTGAAATAAGTTTATTGGTCCCTTTGGGATAGCCATTATGACCTGGATTTGGGAAGAGCCGCAGTAAATTGTCAAAGGATCATTTGGCGAGTGAGCCATGAGAGAGAGTTTGTTTTTCAACTTAAGAGTTGATGCAGGGCAGAGGTCTCTCTCTCTCTCAGAGGCGAAAGAGAGATTACTAAACTGCCCACCGTGTTCTGTCAAGAAGGTCCTGTCTAACTATCAGAAACCCAGACCCCAGGAAAGTCTCTCCTTAACCCTGAGGTTCACTTTTTGGGGGACCAAGTATTTACTGAGCACTGTGTACAGAGCATTGTAATAAGTGCTTGAAGTGCAGTATAACAGAGTTGGTAGACACACTCCCTTCCCACCAGAAGCTTATAGTCTAGACTGGGAGACAGACATTGCTATAAATAAATTATGAATATGTACACAAGTGCTGTGGTGCTGAGCATGGGGAAAATAAAGGATCCAAATCCAAACTCAAGGATGATGCAAAAGGGAGAGGGAGTAGGGGAAATGAGGGCTTAGCAAAACAATGGTTTAGATGAGTGTGTTCAGTGATCCTGTTTCTTTAACTTTCTTTGTTGTCTCCCTTAGGATCTGTATTTCAGAGTTAAGGAAGTCTGT
This sequence comes from Ornithorhynchus anatinus, assembly GCF_004115215.2. NCBI lineage: Eukaryota > Metazoa > Chordata > Mammalia > Monotremata > Ornithorhynchidae > Ornithorhynchus > Ornithorhynchus anatinus. Next base: position 57,275,071 of record NC_041728.1, read on the forward strand.
AAATTTCAGGAAAATATAAACCTATAATTTCATAAACATATAGCAGGCTTCCAGGAGAAGTAACTCATTTGGATGTAAATGCCATCAAATCCAATCAGTCAAAGTCTCTCCTTCTTAGCGGCTAGTGGAAAGAAGGGGCCTGGGAGTCAGAGGACATGGGTTCTAATCCCGGCTCCGCCGCTTGCCTGCTGTGTGACCTTGGGCAAATCACTTAACTTCTCTGTGCCTCAATTACCTCAATTGTAAAATGGGGATTAAAACTGTGAGCCCCATGTGGGACAACCTGATTGCCCTGTATCTACCCCTTGGCTTAGAACAGTGCTTGGCACAAAGTAAGCACTTAGCAAATACCATAATTATTATTATTACTACCCCTGAGTTTCACTTTTTCAGGAACTAAACAAGCAAGCAATCATTTATTGAGTGCTTACTGTGTGCAGAGCACTGTACTAAGCATTTGAGAGAGTACAGCCCAATAGAGTTGGTAGACAGATTTCCTGACCACAGGAATTTACCGTCTAGAATGGGAGGCAGATATTAAAATAAATTATGGATCTGTGCATAAGTGCTTGGGGGCTGAGAGTGGGGAAAATATCAAGAGCTTAAAGGGTACAGATGGAAGTTCATAGGGAAAATAGGAGAGGGAAAAGGGGAAATGAGGGCTTAGTTGGGGACGGGCCCTTGGAGATGTGATTTTAATAAAACTTTGAAGGTGGGGAGAGTGGTGGTCTGTCATGTATGAAGGGGGGTGGAGTTCCAGACTAGAAAGAGAATGTGGTTGCGAGGTCAGCATCAGGATAGATAAGATTGAGGTACAGTGAGTAGATTGGCTTCAGAGGAGTGAGGTGAGTTGCCTGAATTATAGTTTGAAATCAGCAAAGAATAGTAGGAAATCAGCAAAGTAAGGTAGGAGCTGATTGCAGGCTTTGAAGCTGAAAGGTCTAAAGATCAAAGCTTAGATTCACTCATTTAATCATTTATTGAGTGCTTACTGTATGCAGAGCACTGTACAAGTGCTTGAGAGAATACCTTACAACAATAAACAGACACATTCCTTGCCTACAGTGAGCTTACATGCTATAGATAATAATAATTGTGGTATTAGTTAATCACTTAGTACATATCCAGCAATGTACTAAGCACTGGAGTGGATACGAGCGCATCGGGTTGGACACAGTTCCTATCTGATGTGGGGCTCACAGTCTCAACCCCCGTTTTACAGATGAGGTAACTGGGGCACCGGGAAGTGAAGTGACTGACCCAAGGTCACGAAGCAGACTAATAGAGCCGGGATTAGAACCCATGACCTTCTGACTCTCAGACCCGTGCTCTAACCACTATGCATAATGCTTTACTAGATCACTGACCTATACCACCTGAATATTTTGCAGAAGTAAAGTATGGTTGATCCACCTCTCAATTAAACAGACTACTTGTCATTTTGGGAGCTTCATTCAGTTGATAACATTGGGGAACATTTACGGGCAAAAAAACTCCCTATTTTTTGCTTTGGAGAAATTATTCCATAGGCCAGGCAAGAGTAATTATTTTATTTGCCATATATCTTTGAATGGTGCCTTTTCAAAAACCAATCAGGTTACCACTGAACTGCTAAGAGCTGACTGTTCTAGTAATAAAGCTGTTTTAGGAATCAAAGTCCCTCTTCTATTCATAGTTATCATGTTTCCCCCTCTAAACTGCAAGCTTCACTGGGCAGGGGTTGCTGCAGACCAACCTGGGCCAAAGCATTTATTATAGTGCTCTGCACATAGTAAGTGTTAAATATAAATTGATTGATGGTCTAGTGAAAACAATGTGCAGCTGGGAGCCAGAACAACTGGATTCTAATTCCAACTTTACCACTGGCCTGCTGGGGAAACTTGGGCAGGTCACTTAACCAGCACAAGATTAGCATTGCTTAGTGGAAAGAGCAGCCTGGGCGTCATAGGAACTGGGTTCCAATTCCGTCTCTGCCACTTAACTGCTGTGTGACCTTGGACAGGTCACTTAACTTCTCTGTGCCTAAATTCCCTCTTCCGCAAAATGGAGGTTAAATATTCATTTTCCCTGCTACTTAGACTGTGAGCCCCATGCAGGACCTGATTATCTTGTATCTACCCCAGTGCTTAATACAGTGCTTAACAGAAATCCCAATTGTTGTTAATGCTACTATTAAATCCATATCTTGCTTTCTCAAGTTATTAAGTGTGGATCACAAATCTGCTGCTCCTACTTCTATGATAAGCATATGTGAAATAGAGACTGTGCCTATCAGATTACCTTAGATTTAGCCCAGTGTTTACTCCAGTGCTAGGCCCATCATAGACACTTGATAATTGCCATAATTAGACAATTAATCAGCAAGGGAGTGCTATATCATATTGGAATCACTGTTTTGATTTTGAGGTGCATATTGACATATGGGTAGGTAATCCCATCTTCAGATTGTGTAGAATTTGCTCCAACAAATGAATGACTCAGTGAAATGCCAAAGGAAAGCGATGAACTCAAGTGGCAATGGCCTGGGACAGAGACCAAATAATGAAAAAGAGGAAGGAGGTGAGGTGTTTTTTTAAAATGGTATCTGTTAAGTGCTTAATATGTGTCAAATACAGTTCTAAATGATGGGGTAGATACAAGTTAATCAGGTTGGACACAGTCCCTGACCCACATGGGGCTCACAACCTAAGTAGGTGGGAGAACTGGTATTTAATCCCCATTTTACAAAGAGGAAATTGAGGCACAGAAAAGGTAAGCAACTTGCCTAAGGTCACACAGCAGGCAGTTGACAGAGCCGGGATAAGAAATCAGGTCCTCTGTCCCCAGGCCCATGCTCTCTCCACTAGGCCAAATTGGGTTTTGGCTGGTCTGAGGCATCTTGAAAGTTGAATTGAGTCCTGGAACAGGAAATCTAGGGAAGAGGGGGCAGGGCAGGGGGGGACAGTGGTAAGTAGTGTCATGGCCTGTGCCCTAAACCATATAAGGTTTGGCAAAGAAGCGGCCCTACAGATCAGCACTGCCCCTAGCCCTTGTGTCTACTGTCTTCTTGACCACCAGCAGCTTCTGCCCTGCCTGCCTGCCTGCCCTGGTATTTGTCAAGCGCTTACTATGTGCAGAACACTGTTCTAAATTCCGTCCTGAGGCTCGGCACTGTCCAGCTTCCTCATAGGTTGTAGGCTAGTCACTTCTTCCCCTCCTTTCAAAAGCCTACTGGCAGCCACCAGTGAACTGTTTTAGTTTAGGACTTCATGTTTGTCTTAGTGTTTAGTTTCATTCTTCCTTACATGTCTTTTTTTTTTTTTTTGTAATGGTATTTGTTAAGCACTTACTATGTGCCAGCCACTGTACTAAGCGCTGGGTAGATGCAAGCTGATCAAGTTGGACATAGTCCTTGTCCCATAGGGGGCTCACACTCTCAATCACCATTTTCAGATGAAGGAACTAAGGCACAGGGAAGTTGAGTGACTTGCCCAAGATCACATAGTAGATAAGTGGCCAAACTAAGATTAGAACCCAAGTCCTCTGACGTGTAGGCCAGTGCTCTGTTCACTAGGCCTTGCTGCTGTTTGTCACAGTCCCTTCTCCCCACTTTTATTTTTAGATTTTGAGCCTCCTGAGGGACAGGGAACATGTCTAATTCCCACCTGTGTATTCTCTCTCAGTGCTTAGTGCAGCGCTCTGCATATGGTAAGTGCTGAATGAATATTATTACCATGACTGCTGCTTGCCACTGGGACAGTGGATGCCACAGGCAACAACTTAAATTTAATTCTTTTTTTTTTTAACTTTCATTCTTGATTTGTAGAGGCTGCACTCTGCCTTTATAGGGAAGAGGAAACATTTTAAGTATTTTACTTTTTACAGTTGTGAAATTTGGAAGTGGATAATGTAGGAGAAGTTTGGAAGAAAAGCAGATTTGTGACTGGTGGATAATATACCACAGATCTTCCACAGTGTGCATCATCCATTCATGGATAAATAAAGATTGACTATAGCAGACATAATCATCAAGTGCCTGCAATCCTGACCCTACAACATAAATTAAGTTGTTCCCTGTGCCAGGGAATACAAGCCTTAATATAAAGGTTTGCCTCCTTTTAATTTTCTCAAATATGCTTTGATAGGGAATCTTTTTGTTAAGTCACTTAGTTCATCCTTTCTCATGAAGGTCTTTCCAGTTAAAGGATAGGGTCTAGAAGATGCATCAAAGGCAAATGACTTTCTAACTGCATTTCTCAAACTTCCTCTCCCTATCCTCTTTTCCACCTTTTTTTCTCCCCAAGATGATTTATTACACTTTGAAAGTCTCCCAGTTGAAGAGGAAATGAGGGACAGATTGGATTTCCATAAATTGTAGGTCACTGGTATTTCTTTTGCTGACTTTATGCCTTAGTAAAACCTAAACCTCCTCCTAGAGAGTGATTCCCCCCTGTTGGGCGTATAATAGTAAACCTAGATTCATATGCATATGTGTATGTGTGCACATATATAAATAAAACATTGACCTTCCTTTATGTCTGAACACCGCCCCCTACAATAACCTGAAAAATCATTCTTGTGATGTTTTTTTCAAAGGATCTCACACCTATATATTAGAGCATAAGGAAGTTCACATTTTCAGATCTTTCATTTTCCAAACATCTTAGCCAAAGAAGTTTTTTTCTTTTTTTTTTTTTCCTGAAGAATAGTAGTTTGGTATGTAACACATAATGGCTCATCTCTGTTATGACATTTATCTTCACTTATGAGGAGAGATGGGATATTTCATAGGTAGCTATGCCACTGGTTGAGTTATCCCTTCTCTCTTTATCCACGAAGTTACATGTCATAACAGAGATCAGCTCTCATATAATTTTTCTCTCCTCTATGCAGAAGATATAAACAGTGCCAATCGCAGACATGAAGCTGGTAGAAGTCACAGGGCAGAAGACTCAATTTTCCAATGAAAGATAAATATCACGTGGGAACATTTTTTTTCTTCAGCCTTTACCTATACACCCTATTTAAAGTGGATACCTATTTCTTTGAAAATGCCCCTTTGCTCGCTTCCTGAATGGATTTCCCATTGGTTTTCAAAAGATGCAGTAAGGATACTTGTTGCTGATGAAAAAGTTTCCAAAAAACAGATAATCTAGACAAACCAACAAATATGAAACCCAGCGATTCTGTTTGGGGATTGTAATAAACCCCCTTTGAGCACCTCACTCATGGTTAATGGCTCCTTTAAAGCTACTGAGTGCTGTATTGACAGAAATTAAATTAGCCTTCAGTTTAGGCAATCAGTAGCTATGGAGCTATTAAAAGTAATAAAAGCAACAAATCCCAACCACAGCCAATTACATTCTGACATACAAATGAAAGGGGACAGCTGCTTCTGAGGAGAAAAGAAGCCACTGGTTTTATCCCATGGGCTTGAAGGCGAGTAGTTCACATCCTATACTGCGGCCTAATTGGGGCTGACACACCGGCACCTAGGTTGGTAGACCAAAATCTTCATACTTTCAGGGAACTGGAAGGACCCAGTCAATCGATCAATTGATCATATTCATTGAGCATTAACTGTTTGCAGACCACTGTAGTAAGCGCTTGGGAGAGCACAATACAACAATAAAACAAGATATCCTAGAGTGATATCTTGATCAAATGATCTGTGGTATTTATCGAGTGCTATGTGCAGAGCACTGTACTAAGCGTTTGGGAGAGTACCAAACACAAGAGTTGGTAGACAAGATCCCTGCCAGCAAGGAGCTTGCAATCTGAGGTTTGGAAACAAACACTAAAATAAATTGCAGATATGGGAGGAGATTGGAAATGTAAGGAGAGAGCTAATGAAGTTGCGTAAATCCAGTGGTCAGAAATTCCTTTTGGAGATAATAATAATGGTATTTGTTAGGCACTTACTATGTGTCATGCACTGTTCTATGGACTGGGGTAGATACAAAATAATCAGGTTGGACACAGTCCCTGTCCTACATGGGGCTCACAGTCCTAATCCCCATTTTACAGATGAGGTAACTGAAGCACAGAGAAGTTAAGTGACTTGCCTAAGATCATGTAACAGACGAGCGGCAGAGATGGAATTAGAACTCAGATCCTTCTGATGCCCAGGCCAATGCGATTTCCATAAGGCCATGGAGCTAAAATGAAGGGGCTGACCTTGGAGGTTTTTGAGCAGTGAGGAGCTGGTGCAGAATGATGGTCTGGGCAGCAGGAAGGCTAAAATGGAAAGGGGAAAGGCTGGAGATAAGGAGATGAGTGAGGAGGCTGATTCAGTTGTCAAGCCAACATATGGCAAGAGCTTGGTCTATCACAATGACTGTTTGGACGGAGAGGAAGGCCAGTTCCTGGATATGTTACGGAGGAAAACGGGCAGGATTTAGTAACAGACTGAAAGTCAGAGTTGAAAGATTCAAGGATAATGCTGAAGTTATTGCTTTCAGAAACAGAGAGGATGGGGGCGTTGTCAACCATGATAGGCAAGTTAGTTTAGGGAGAAGATGAAGTGTTGTTTCCAACATATTTATCTCACTAATTTTAGGAACAGAAACTGAAGTCAATGCATTGCATGCTGTAGAGAAAAAAGACAGGGAATTGTGCAAGTTGAAATTTTTTAGGTTCCTTCCAGGAGAACGGTCTTTTGTGTTAATTACATTTCTCTAGGAGGCTTGTGAGTCATCTAACCTCTCTAGTTTAATTCTTTGGGTTGAACCCATTGGTCTGCCTGTCCATTATTTCCTCCTCCACTAAGCTCATAATCTCCCAAACATGGGCATTTTAGCATCTGTTTCTCGGTGCCAAAGAAGAAAGTAAGTTCTGAGAAGAGGATGGAAGTGATCTTGTAGAATTAATCAATCAATGGTATCTTTTGAGTATTTACCATGCGCAGACCACTGTACTAAGTGCTTGGGAGAGTACAATGAAAGAGAATTAGCAGAACCATTTCCTGACCATAACAAACTTACAGTCTAGAAAATGATGTGGGACATTGTTCCAGGGAAGCTCACAGGTGAACAGGAACAAAGGCCTTGCTAATGTCAACTGTAGCTGCTAACTAGAGAGTGGACTTGGAGGAAATGAATGCCCAGATCAGCCCTTAACGTTCTTGTGGTCAATAACACCACTGGACTAAAAACAGTTTGACAGTGAGTTCATTATTCTTCAAAAAATGTCTGTTTAGATGTTGATGGGTCAGAGGCAAGCACCACTTTTTGACAGTAGATAGTGAGAAACCTTTCTTTCCTAGTTGGAGAGAGAAAAATGTATATGCCCAGGAAGTCCTTGAATTCAGGCCAATTCTTAATTCTTTGGAAAAATATGTGTAACTCTTCACTCCTTAACTCAAGAAAACTATTGTTCAGAACTTATATTGCTCTACTTATATATATACTTACCCTCCTGGTCATATTATGATTCTATTAATTTCATCAATATTCTACTTCATACAGTGAGCCCTAAAGTTTCCTGCACAAAGCATTATTTGATTGTAGAAAGAGTTTTACGTGTTAAGGGCATGCAAAGAATCCAGAATCTGAATGTTAATGTCAGGGTACAGGCAATATCTCAGCAAAGAGCTACAGTCTGAATTGAGTGTTTTTTATTCTAATATTACTACTACTAACAATAATAATAGTATTTGTTAAGTGTTCACTATATCCTAAACACTGTACTAAGGAACCTGGGATAGATTCAAGATAATCAGGTTGGACATAGTCCCTGGCCTACTTGGGGTTCATGGTCTATTGGGGAGGGAGCATAGGTATGTAGTCCTTATTTTACAGATGACTGAACTGAGGCACAGAGAAGTGGTAGAGCCCCAGATCATATAGCAGGCAAGTGGTGGAGCCAGGATTAGAATCTAGTCCCTTGCTTCCTAGGCCCCATGGTCTTTCCAATAGGCCACACGGATTTTCAATTATAATTTGGTGTTTCTGGTGAGTCATTTCCTTTTTCAATCAGTTGTGGAATACTCATTGAGAATGCACAAGATGCACTGTAGGAGATGCCCATTACTGAAGAGTAAGTGGTCACATTGGGAGGTAAAATCAATTTTTGAAGATAAGCAGGGTACTGATTAATATATGAGGGGACTGTTATTTGGACTGCAGTACCACTTCCTGTTTCAGTAAACTGTGGAGGTTGCATACACATGAAACATTTGTTGCCCACAATACCGTTCAATAAAATTATGGCACATTGTATGAAAGTACCATTTATGTTCTTTCCACACAAAGTTTCAACAAATATGCTAAAAAACTTGATTCAGATACTCTTATTTATAATGAGATTAGAGTTGACATACTCTTGTTTGAATATTGCCTTCAGTCAATCAACGGTATCCATGGAGTGCTTACTTTGTGCGAAACACTGTACTAAGTGGTTGGAACAGTCCAGTCTAGTTATTAAATATGACCCTTGCCCACAGGAGCTTACAATCTAGTGGTGGAAATAAAAGTTAAATTATAGGTAAAGGAGGCAACAGAGTCTAAGGATATGTATATAAGTGCTGCCAGGTGTGTGGGTGAGGTGAGTTGCTTAAGTGCTAAATCCTTAAAACAACATTCTCCACACTGTAAGCACTCAGTGAATATCATTAATTTATTTATTAGGGGTTGGGACTAGGTGTATGGAAGAGGCACTAGAGAGGGAAAATAAGGTGGGGGTGAGAGCTTAGTCAAGCAAGACTTCCTGGAGGAAAAAATATTTTAGTAGGGCCTTGAAGATGGGGAGAGTGCTGGATGGATAGGAAGGGGTTGAAAGATTTTTTTGTTTTGTTATGTTTTGGGGGTTTTTTGGAATTAAAGTGCATACTATCTGCCAGGAGCTGTATTGAGCACTGGGTTAGATGCAAGCTAATCAGGTTGGACACAGTCTCTATCTCACATGGGATTCAGTCTTAATCTCCATTTTTTTTAAAATAGATGAGGGAACTGAAGCACAGAGAAGCTAATTGATTTACCCAAGGTCACCCAACAGACAAGTGGCATAACCAGGATTAGAACCCAGGTCCTGCTGACTCCCAAGCCCATGCTGTATCCACTAGGCCGCACCGCTTCTCCTAGACAGTTCTGGACAGGAGGGAAGGCATGAGCACAGGATTAACTGTGGTGAGGGAGAGTGAGGTTGGTACTGGAGATGCAAAGTTTATGGGCTGGGTTATAGTGGGAGGGGAGCGAGGAAAAGTAAGAAGAACAGAGCTGATTGGCTTTTTTTTTTTAATGGCATTTTTTAAAGTTCTTACTATGTGCCAGACACTGTATTAAGCATTGGGGTAGATACAAGGTAATCGGGTTGGACAAAGACCGTTTCACACAAGGGGCTCACAGCATTAACTCCCATTTTATGGATGAGGTAACTGAGGCACAGAGAAGTGAAGTGACTTGCCCAAGGTCACCAAGCAGACAAGAGGCAGAGCTGGAACTGTCTTTCAGTGGTGAGGAGTTTCTGTTCATCTTTGCACATGGGCTGAAAGAGGTAGTGTTCTTCCTAGATGCTAGTACTTCTGGATTTAGCCAGATGTACTCGTCCGCTCAACTGTATATATTTTCATTACCCTATTTATTTTGTAAATGAGATGTACATCACCTTGATTCTATTTATTTGCTCTTGTTAATGAGATGTTCATCCCCTTGATTCTATTTATTGCTATTGTTTTTGTCTGTCTGTCTTCCCCGATTAGACTGTAAGCCCGTCACAGGGCAGGGACTGTCTCTATCTGTTACCGATTTGTACATTCCAAGCGCTTAGTACAGTGCTTTGCACATAGTAAGCGCTCAATAAATACTATTGAATGAATGAATGAATGAGTGAATTTTGCACCCCGACAGGGAGAGAAGAGTATCATTTTGAGTTATGCTCCTGAGGGGAAGAGAAAATATCAACCAACTCCGCTGAATTATATTTTCCCAAATGTTTAGTACAGTGCTCTGCACACAGTGAAGTATTTAGTGTTTATTAATTCCACTGAATGAAAAAGTAGAGACTCAGCTAGTCCTGGTTAACTCTTAATACCTCAGAGCACACAATACAAATTCTGCCACCAATAACCAAACCATGCCAAGTTAAGAAGAGGGACTTTAAAATAGTTTAACTATTTGCAAAGGGGTCAGACTCATCACTTAGTAACTTAAAACATACGTTTTGGTTTCTTCAATACAACTTTCCTAGGTTTTAAAAGATAGTAGAACTATTTTTTTAGGCGGTCAAATCGAATTAATAAGAATATTTTAAAATGGTAATCAACTGAACGCTTTCTGTGTGGAGAGCACTGTAATAAGCAGAGTACAATATAACACAGCTGGTAGATGTGTTTCCTGCCCACAAGGAGCTTAGAGCCTAGAAGGGGAGAAAGACATTAAAATAAATTATGGATCTGTACATTAGTGCAGTGGAGCTGAGGGTGGGGTGAATATATCAACAGTTTTGAAAAGATATCCCTTTTTTAATGTAGTCTGTTCTTAGTCATCTTTTAATTAAAAGTAGTTTTTTATTGAATTTTTAACTGTCAAGATTGTCTTTGTGTGAAGAGTAGAGAGGTTGCTATGGAGAGATACATGTTGCTATGTGACTTGTGTGTCAGAATAGAAAGCAAAATGGTAATGGTCATGTCAATTTAGGTAAAAAAAAAAAAAAGCCTCAACAGCTTCATTAAAAAAAGAAACTATTTCCTGTAGTCTCCTCCTTTCTTGTCATTGTGCCAACTATAACAGAGGGAAAAATATTGGATTTTTGTAAAGCAATAGAAGACAATGAGGCCAGCTGCACATATCGTCAGTGGCAAGAAAGTTCACACTAGTTTACTTTCATTCATTCATTCATCCATTCAATTGTATTTATTGAGCACTTACTGTGTGCAGAGCACTCACTCTAAGTCCCTTGTCCCTGATTGGCCATTCATTTGAATTGTTTTTGTACTGAACTCTTTAAAGTATGTTAGCTCTCTCAGTGACACCTGAGAAGGAAGGACATGAAAAGATGAGTTTAGGGACATAGAACATCAGTTTCTATTATTCTGTTCCCCATAAGTACTCAACCTTCGACAAAGGTTCACATTCTTCTTTCATTCTTGCAAACTGTGAATGGTTTAGGCACAATGGGATTTATTTTCCCAGAAGTCTTCACCAGAAAATACAAAGTGCTATTTGAGCTGAGTACAGTTGGTTAGATTCTGTCACAAGTGAATACCTGGTTTGCAAATGCCCACTTGATGGGCACAGTCTGCAAGCAAAAGTTTGTTTCTGTTGCAAGAGTATTATTTCCCCAAATTCCTAGAATAATGAAGCTAGAAAAACTTTGGGAGGTCATCTGATCCAGTCCCCTGTGGTCAAGCAGGTCAATGGCTAAATCATCCAGGGGAGATGCAAGTCTGGTCTTTCTTCAAAGATCTCCAAGATTGGTGATTCCCCATATTTCCTTGGAAGTCTGTTTCAGTATTTTATTCCACTGAGAGTCAAAAAAAACCCTTCCTTATACAAACTAAAATTTCTTGTCCTGTAGTTTCAGATCATTTCTTCTGTTGATGGCCAGTATACATCAGCAATATCCCTACAAAAATCAGTCCTTTGTTATCAGTTCTCCATTAACGCAGGAGAAACCATCTTGAAGAAGCCCATATATTGGCAAACTCACAATGTAATATCTAGACTTTAACATCACGCACATGCGCACAAACCATTTCTAACATCAAAGCCCATTCTACTGAGTGCTCTGTACCCAGTTAGTACTCAATAGACATAATTGATTAATCGATTGATAAGCAGAGAAATGTTTTGGGAAGAGCATTCCTTAATTCAGCAACTGTGGTCTGTCCAAAAATGTAGTGAAAACACAGATAATGAGGGAACTTACTGTTCTTGAAGAAAGGTAAATCATTCCTCACCTCCTCTTCTCTAGACTAAACATCTCATTCCTCTAAGCTTCCCTCATTGAACCAGTTTTAAATTCTCTTTCATGCTTGATCCTGGAAACAGTAGACTTTTTCATCCTCAGATCTCCCACTTCCTCAGCCTTGAGTCCTTGGCTGGGAGAAGTTTAGTTTTCGGTGCAGATCGGGGGAAGTGCACATATTTACAGTAAGCTCTATGGGGTAAGCTAGTTGTGGGCAGAGAAAGTTTCTGTTTATTGTTGTATTATACTTTACCAATCGCTTAGTACAGTGCTCTGAACACAGTAAGCGCTTAATAGATACAATTGAATGAATGAATGAATATTTGCTCAGGTATTTTTACTCATTCTGTTGCTGGGTGAGCTAATGCACCTCTAGATTTTGAGCTTCTTGTGGACAGGGATCATGCCTGCCAACTCCATAATACTGTACTCTTCCAAGCACACAACGCTCTGCCCACAGTAATTTCTCAAAAAATGCCATTGAATGATTTGAAGATGCATCTGGTCTATCCCCCAGACTGTAACCTCATAGTGGGCAGGGAATTTGTCTATTATATTGTATTCTCCCAAGCACTTAGTACAGTGTTCTGCATACAGTAAGGGCCCAATGAATATGAACGAATGACTGCCTTTGGGTCACTTCTAGGTGAATATGGATTTATTGTAGATTTAAAGATCTCAGAGATGGCTGATCCATCATGAATCATCCATTCAAGTGTTGAGAACTCTCACTGTCATGAAATTCTTTCTTATTACTTACCTGAATACCCTGTGCTGCAATTCGGTCCATTTTCTCTTGTTCTGTCTTGGCTGGAAATGGAGAAAAAATAAACAATGATTTTTATTTGTGGGATGATGGATAAAAGTCAATAAAACTGACTTCTATTTCCTAAAGTTGAGAAATTTACTCTCATCCTAGAAATATTCCTTGCTCCAGGGTAGATTTCCAAACAATCTTGTAGTATTCAATGAGCACATCATGCTGATATAGCAGTTCACAGCTGCAGGAAATTCTTTTAAAATGAGAAAGAAAACATATAATGGGTAAAAAATGTATTCTATTTGTATAAGATTTGGTGATCACTTTCCTAGAGACTTTGTTCTATTTATGTTTAAATGAATGCCTTATTTGCTTTCAAAGATTGTGACAGTGTTCTCTTCAAATTGAGGTAGTCATTCCTTTCTCACTTAATTTGCTCAACTCTGTATCAGTAGGCATAGGACAATTTCGTCAAGTTAGAGATGGAGTGCGGATCAGACTTAAGTCTTTCCAGTCACACACACCCACACAGAAAGGAAAAGACCATTAGTGATATCAGCTTCAAATACCGAGGGCAGCAAAATATTTTAGATTTAATCAATCAGCGGTATTTGTTAAGCACTGTGTGCAGAGCACTATGCTAAGCACTTGAGCAGGTACGGTGCAGCAGAGTTTGTCTACATAATAATAATGAAGTTATTTGTTAAGCTCTTACTATCTGCCAAACACTGTTCCCTGCCCACAACAAGCTGACAGTCTAGAGGATAATGATTGAAAATCTGGCTAACAGAGGCACAGATTCAAGCCATCTTCCATTTTAGATATTTTAATGAATCTCAGTCACTGTTGGGCTGTGGAGTCAGGAGTTAGTAATAGGGTGAAAGGCTTTGAAATTTCAGTTGGTTAGATAGTAATAATAATTGTGGTATTTATTAAGCGTTTACTATGTGCCAGATAACTGTACTAAGCCTTGGGGTGGGTACAGGCAATTAGGATGGAACACAGTCCCTGTCTCACATTGGGCTCACAGTCTTAATCCCCATTTTACAATAAGGTAACTGAGGCACAGAGAGGTTAAGTGGCTTGCCCAAAGTCTCACAGCAGACAAATGGTTGGGCTGGGATTAGAACCCATGACCACAGTGAGTTCGTCCTCTAGACTGTACAGTGGTCTGCACACAGTAAATGCTCAGTAAATACGAATAAACGAATGTGACACTGTTGACATCATTATAGATTGTAAAAGTTGACCTAGGAATCACTTCCATTTGCCTAACATTTCACTGACATGTAAGTATGCTGACAAAAATAATCTAAATTCATCCTCATTTCTGAGAAGAAATGGGGCTAAAAACACATCTCAGAATTTACCTTTATTTGGTATCTATATTAAGTGTTAAGATCAGAGGTGGCTAAGGGACCCAATGTGGAAAAGTCACAACCAACATCACACACTGAGCTATCACTCTGTGGGACTTCCTCACTCCAGGGCTGACAATTCCCTCAGGAGCCATTATCATAAGTGAAACACGGCGTGAAAACCCAACACTCCTAAACTTGCATCTCAGGGAGGATCGGTGGCCTGTAATACTAAATTTTCATTTGTGGTGACAATCCCATCCATTTGTAGATTCTACACTGCAACTTCCTCATTTTATTCTCTTGCTCAACAGCTGCTTTCTGCTCCATTCCGGTATTTCCTTTTCTGTCTGTGACATCATCCGAATCCTCAACTAGGGAAAGGAGAAAAAAAAAAAAAGGAAAAAGAAACCCTTCCCTGGCAACAGAAATACCTTTAAGTGTAACATAATTACCATCTCCCTGCCCCTGCCCCCTCCTTCTCCTGCTAGGACTATTCAACAAACCCTGCAACGTACACTTAAATCTTCAACTTCTCAGAGACACTACCCGCAGATGGGAAAGATTTGATTAAAATTACAGTGCTTTAGGTTCAACTTCACCTATTAAGAAAAAAAAAAAAGGATCTGGTGCCGGACTTTTTTTTTTACCCTGAGAAATAACTAGGCCACAGTAATTACAGCCAGGGGCCTGCTGTGTGCCGTGAATAGGAGCCGTGGGGTGGTATTTTCCTGTTACCTGTCTTTGTAGGGATGTTGACATCAACATGAATGATAACTGTGCCAGCTTTTTAGTTTTTTTTTCATTCTTTCTTTTTTTATGCCTTAAAAAAAGGGAAGGGGAGGAGGAAGAAGAAAAAACACATTAGTTATAAGTGTTGTGATTTACATTTTTTGTGTTGAAGATGCTTTTATGTACTTTTGAGGTACCGTTTCCCATATATCTCTCTGTGACTGCTTTTTAAAATAAAAGGTAGCCTTGCATGTGTGTTTAGGCCTTCCTATTTATGTACATTTTGTGGAAAAGTATTGCAGCAAAAATAATATTGAGGCTTGGGAATGAGTGATGCTGGAGGGTTTTTAGACAACTTTCCCAGGTGATCTAGCGGGGGTTGATGGTTCTTTTGGGGAGCAGACCCCCACTGGCTCCCGCCCCAATCTGTCTTATTTCTGCCTTCTGTGGTGTCACATAGACATCGCCCCACCCTAGGTGTCCTAAACACCCCAACCAGAATTCGGGTTATCTCTCCCCACCTCCTACCTGACGTTGTCGTTCTCCTACTACAACCCAGCCCATACACTTCACTCCCCTAATACCAACCTACTCACTGTACGTTGATCTCATTTGTCTTGCCACTGACCTCTCACCCATGTCCTTCCTCTGGCCTAGAACGCCCTGCTTGTTCACATCGGACAGAAAATCACTCTCCCTAACTTCAAAGCCTTATTGAAGGCACATCTCCCATTCTCTTCTGTGTCACCCTTGCACTAGGATTTCCCCCCTTGTGAGAAACAGAATGGCGTAGTGGATAGAGCATGGGCCTGGGATAGAAGGTCATGGGTTCTAACTGGCTCCGCCACTTGTCTGCTCTGTGACCTCGGGAAAGTCACCTCACTTCTCTGTGCCTCAGTTACCTCATCTCTAAAATGGGGATTGAGACTGTGAGCCCTACGTGGGATAGAGACTGAGTCCACCTTCATTTGCTTGCATCCACCCCAGTGCTTAGTACTGTGCCTGGGCCCAGTAAGAGCTTAATAAATATCACAGTTATTACTATTATTAATGCACTAAATCACCTTGCTCCCTCCTACCTTAATCAATCATATTTACTGAGTGCTTACTGTATGCAGAGCACTGTACTAAGAGCTTGAGAGAGTAAACTACAACAGAGTTAGTAGACATGTTCCCTGCCCACCATGAGTGTGATTTCCTACTACAACCCAGCTCGTGCACTCAACTCCTTTGATGCCAAACTGCTCACTGTACCTCAATCTCATCTATCTTGCCACTGACCCCTCGCCCACATCCTGCCTCTGGATTGGAACTTCCTCTTCATATGTGGCAGACCTTCACTCTCCTCAACTTCAAAACCCTACTGAAAACACCTCTCCTCCAAGAGCCCTTCCCCAACTAAGCCCTCATTTTCCTCCTCTCCCGCTCCCTTCTGCTTTATGCTTGCACTAATAATAATGTTGGTATTTGTTAAGCGCTTACTATGTGCAGAGCACTGTTCTAAGCGCTGGGGGAGATACAGGGTAATCTGGTTGTCCCATGTGAGGCTCACAGTTAATCCCCATTTTACAGATGAGGGAACTGAGGCACAGAGAAGTAAAGTATCTTGCCCACAGTCACACAGCTGACAAGTGGCAGAGCACTAGGATCTGCACCCTTTATTCACCCTTGCCTCAACCCCATAGAGCTTATGTATATATTCATGATTGAATTTATTTATATGAACGCTTGTCTACCACTCTAGACTATAAGCTCATTGTGAGCAGGGCTTAAGTCTGCCAACTCTGTTACATTGTACTCTCACAAGCCCTTAGTATAGTGCTCTGCACACTGTAAGTGCTCAGTAAGTACCATTGATTGATTGGTATCTTTTTTCCCCCTGGACTCGTTTGGGCTTTAAAAAATAAAAATGGTGCACCTTGTTATCCTAAATGTTAAACAAGAAGTGCCAAGGCTGAGGTAACAAATGGTATTTCTTAAACACTTACTATATGCCAAGCACTGTACTAAGCATTGGAGTAGCTACCAGCTAATCAGGTTGGACACAGTCCCTGTCCCACAAGGGGCTCAAGTCTTAAGCTCCATTTTGCGGGCGAGGTAACTGAGGCACAGAGAAGTGAAGTGACAGGTCCAAGGTCACACAGCAGACAAGTGGCAAAGCCACGATTAGAACCCAGGTCCTTCTGACTCTCATGCCGTGCTTTACCCACTGTATCACACCCCTTCTCTATGGGAGAAGTTCTCTATTTCCCAATCAATCAATAAACCAGTCATATTTATCAAGCACTTGCACTGTAGTAAACATTTGGGAGAATAAAATACACTTGAGTTGATTAAAACGATGCCTGTCCTCAAGGAGCATACAGTATCCTTTTTGGACTCTGAGCTCTCAGTGTAAATTATAAGACTACTATAATAATGCCTTTGGCATTTAGTGAGATGGGGTCTGTCGGGATTTCAGGAGAGAACCTGAAAACATTTCAGACACCTTCAGTCATTTCCCAAAAACTCAGGCACCGGAGTTTTGTTGTAATGCCCAGGAAGAGAAAGAGGTGAGAAACAGCATGCCCTGATAGAAAGAGCACAGGCCTGGGAGTCAGCCTGCAATGCCAACTCTGCCAGTCGTCTGCTGTATGACCTTAGGCAAGGCATTTAACTTCTTTGTGCCTCAGTTTCCTCGACTGTAAAATGAGGAATAAATACCCGTTCTCCCTTCTACTTAAGCCGTGAGTCCATTGAGGGACAGGGACTGTATCTGTCTTTAATTTGTATCTACCCCAGTGCTTAGAACAGTGCTTTGCACACAGTAAAAGCTTAACAAATACCACAAAAAAACCAAATGTCTACCCAGCCCTAGATATACAGGTTACAATATACACAGAAACTATTATGAATATAGAAGTTAAGTTACAAAGTTATAATTGTATGCACTGAGAAGCAGCCTATAGGCAAGATTGTAAGCATTTATCAGGTTTTACACTTGGGAGTCCATTGTTCATCTGATTTGCATTTGTCCAGTAGGGATGTCACACTGGATGCCTTTATAGTATTAACATTATCATGTTAAGTTGTGTACCTGACATAAGGCGATGTGATGTCAATTTTGCCTCAGTGTTGAGTATCTGCAAGTGTCAGCGCTAACTACCCTAGAAAGGGCAGGATTTTCAACAAGGCTACCAGAAATGTTCCAGGTGGGAGAGGGAGGGAAGGAGAGAGAAAGAGGGAGAAAGAGAGGAGAGGGAGGGAGGAAGCAAAGACAAATGAATGAATGAGAAGCAGCATGCCCTAATGGATAGAGCCCAAGCCTGGGAGTCAGGAGGACCTGGGTTCGAATCCCAGCTCTGCCATGTGTCTGCTGTGTGACCTTGGGGAAGTCACTTCACTTCTTTGTGCCTCAAGTTACCTCATCTTTAAAATGAGGATTAAGACTGGGAACCCTATTTGGGACAGAGAACTGCATCCAACCCTATTTGCTTGTATCCATCTCAGTGCTCAGTACAGTGTCTGGCACATAGTAAGCTCTTAACAATTACAATTACTATTATTATTATTGTTATTGAGCACTTAGTGCAATCAATCAATGGAATTGTTGAATACTTTCTTTGAGCACTTACTATGTGCTTGGGAAAATACAATATAACCTGATTCTTACCTACATGGGTTTACAATTTAATACTTGCCACACAGTCGGCACTCAAAAAATGGCATTAATGATATTCATTCAATCGAAGCAGCGTGGCTCAGTGGAAAGAGCATGGGCTTTGGAGTCAGGGCTCATGAGTTCGAATCCCAGCTCTGCCACTTGTCGGCTGTGTGACTGTGGACAAGTCACTTAACTTCTCTGTGCCTCAGTTCCCTCATCTGTAAAATGGGGATTAAGACTGTGTGAGCCCCACGTGGGACAACCTGATTCCCCTATGTCTACCCCAGCGCTTAGAACAGTGCTCGGCACATAGTAAGCGCTTAACAAATACCAACATTATTAGTATTTATTGAGTGCTTACTCTGTGCAGAGCACTGTACTAAGTGCTTGGAAAGTACAATTCGGCAACAGATAGAGACAATCCCTACCCAACAACAGGCTCACAGTCTAGAAGGGGGAGACAGACAACAAAACAAAACAGACAGGCCTTAATAGCATCAAAATAGATGAATAGAATTATAGATATATGCACATCATTAATAAAATGAGTAGAACAATGAATATGTACAAATATACACCAGTGCAGTGGGATGGGTAAGGGGGTAGAGCAGAAGGAGGGAATAGAGGGAATGGGGAGGAGAGGAGGAGCAGAGGAAAAGGGGGGCTTCGTTTGGGAAGGCCTCCTGGAAGAGGTGAGCTCTCAGTAGGGCTTTGAAGGGAGGAAGAGAGCTAGTTTGGCGGATGTGAGGAGGGAGGCCATTCCAGGCCAGAGGTAGGACATGGGCCAGGGGTCACGGCGGGACAGGCAGGAATGAGGCCCAGTGAGGAGGTTAGTGGCAGAGGAGCAGAGTGTGCGGGCTGGGCTGGAGAAGGAGAGAAGGGAGGTGAGACACGAGGGCGGCAGGTGATGGAGAGCTTTGAAGCCAATAGTGAGGAGTTTTAGCTTCATGTGAAGGTTGGTAGGCAACCAATGGAGATTTTTGAGCAGTTGGGTGACATGCCCAGAACGTTTCTGTAGAAAGATAATCTGGGCAGCAGAGTGAAGTATAGATTGAAGCAGGGAGAGACAGGAGGATGGGAGTTCAGAAAGGAGGCTGATGCAGTCATCCAGTCGGGTTATGATGAGGACTTCTGGGGTCCTGCTGTCTTTAGATGTTACCTGCTTCCAAGCATCCCTCAGAACAGCAAGCAGGCCTGTGGTCTCACCCCCACCCCCTTCATGAATATCTATTTTTTTCAGTGTAATATGAGCTCTTGTTATGAATTTTCACAGAGGGATAAAAATGAAGTGTTCACTTCCCACTTCCATCACACCTCTGAGATTTTTTTCATCCCAAATATTTCTAAACCGAGATCATTAGTTTTTGATAGAAAAGACTCGCAGCGAATATGACAAATCTTGAATCGAATCTGACCATCAGGGTAGTGGGGTGAGAAAAGAGAAAGGGACAAATGCACACGTGACAACTGTCCAATCTAAGATGAACCGTCTTTTTGATACGAGTAAGAAATCTTGTTGACAAACACAGCTAAGAAAGCAAACTAAACCAGCTGCACATTTGCTAAAAGCACAAGCTAGTTCATAAGATGTTAAATTTCCGGGGTGCGCGTGTTCAAGATCTTTCAGTCCTTTTTTTTTTTCCCCTATAGAAACTGTTCTGGTGAACTGTATTTGTAACCACAGTAATTCATAAAATGATCTTCATGTCTATTTTTCAACTCTTGGGAAGAAACCCCATCAAAAGAGGGAATAATACGTTTTTCTGTTTTATTTTTGAACACCAAATTACTAGTTAATTCTGGAGGCAATCAATAAACTTTAATAGAAGGCTATTACTTTAGAATTGTAGTAAACTGAAGAATAAAGGATAATAGCTTTTCAACCTTTTATCAGTCTAAGGAACTTACTTAATATGCACCGAGAATGTATTACGATAATTTTTTATAACCGTGCAGTCCAGTTCCCTCAGTATTTTTTCAAGAGAAACATAATGCAAGAAAAATATAAGGATCCAAATCCGTGGTAGAAAAACAATGGCTGGAGAAAAGGGCATTTCAATTGAAGATGTTTCTATTAAGAATTAGATGTGCATATTAAAATTTCACTGGTTTCAGGCTCTGTGGTGAATACAGAGTACCCTTTTTTTTATTAATCTAACAGAAGCAAGTTAACTGATCTTTTCCATGTGAAATCATTCATACTGCAGACAAATATGCTAAAGTCTTAAGCATATAATTTTTAACCTCTCAGAAAGGTTGAATGATGTGTTATGAAACTATTACCGTGGGCAACTCAAATTCAACATGCCACAAAAGAGCACCATTAATCCTAATTTAACATGCATCTGCTCACAATTTGGAAGAAGAAGCAGGCCAAGTGCTGAAGAAACAGACGATTCCTCGCCGCAAAATGGTCAAGACTTTCTTATTAATGAATCTCGTCATCTCTTCTGCCAGACTTCTGGCCTCTCTTACATCTTTTAGAGCTCTCCTGGGTCATTTATTGGGCATCAGGTGACTAATCCCTCTCCTTTTTGAGGTTAAGGTCTGTTTTGAAGGTTAGCTCCCAGGAAGCAAGGACCACAGAGGTGATTTCCTACTCTCCTATCACATTGTAGGATCTTATTTTGAGGGTAAGGCGAGTCAAGGGAAAAAATATACTTTCCATTTTGCCATCTCAGACTCTCTTAAGAATACTTTGAGAGAGAATGATTGGTTGTAATGCAAATAACACTCCCCGGAAACAGTGAGTCTAGGATACCTCCAGCGATTGGGTTATAGGTGCGGCAAGAAGCTGGTTGCAATTGTATGTTTTACACTACTGATAATAATAATGGTATTTGTTAAGCACTTACTATGTGCCAAGCACTATTCTAAATGCTGGTGAAGTTACTAGGTAATCAGGTTATCCCACATGGGGCTCAGTCTTGATCCCCATTTTACTGATGAGGTAATTGAGGCTCAGAGAAGTTGAGTGGTTTACACAAGGTCACACAGCAGACAAGTGGTGGAGGTGGGATTAGAACCCACGTCCTCTGCCTCCTCAGCCTGTGTTCTTTCTGCTAAGCCATGCTGCTTCTCATGATAATAACTAATTATCATTATAACTAACTAATGCTTCTGCCGTGTGACCTGGGGCAAGTCACTTTACTTCTCTGTGCCTCAGTTATCTCATCTGTAAAAGATGGAAATTAAAAATGAGAGCCCAATGTTTACTTGTTTTTATGTCTGTCTCCCCCCTTCTAGACTGTGAACCCATTTTGGTCAAGGATTGTCTCCATTTGTTGCTGAATTGTACTTTCCAAGTGTGGAGTACAATGTGCTGCACACAGTAAGCACTCAATAAATACGACTGAATGAATGAATGAACAGCACAGGAACTGTGTCCAACCTGATTAACATGTCTCTACCTCAGTGCTTAGAAAAGTGTTTGGCGCATAATAAGTGCTTAACAAGTACCATAATTATAATTAATTATTAGGGGAAATAAGAATTTGGTCAGGAAAGGTCTCTTGGAGAAGATCCTCCCCCCCAGACTGTAAAGTCTTTGTGAGCAGAGAATATTTCTGTTATACTGTTGAGTTGTATTTTCCCAAGCGCTTAATATAATGAGCTGCATATAGTAAGTGCTCAATAAATATGATTGCTTTGATTTTAGGAGGGCTTTGAAAGTGAGGAGAGTGGTGGATTGTAGGATGAGGAGGGAAGGGGGACTTCCAGGCCAGAGGGAGGACGTGGCAGAGGAGTTGGCAGCCAGGTATGTAAGGTGAGGTATGGAGTGTTTGGTTGGGTTGTTGGAGATCAGTGAGGTAAGGTAAAGAAAGGGAGAAAGTTGACTGAGTGCCTTAAAGCCTAGAGAAGGAGACAGATTTGAAAATATTTACAGGCAGGAGGCAGCATTGGAGTATAAAGATATGGACATAAGTACTACCGGGGGACGGAGGTGAGAACCCAAATGCTTAGATGATCTGAAAGTACTGAACTGTAGTTGGGGGGAATATAGTGTGAAGAGATGAGAGATTCATCTAGAAGAATTATGATATCGGAAAATTCTTGGAGATGGGGAGATGGGGTTCAATGGGATGTGAGGTAGGACAGAATTCCAATGGATAGGGAATGGACTGGCGTATCAGAAGACCTGGGTTCTAATCCCAGCACTGCCACTTGCCTGTTGCGAGGTCTTGGGAATGTCATTTCACTATTCTGTGCCTCAATTTCCTCATCTGTAAAGAGGGGATTCAATACCTATTCTCCTTCCTACTTAGACTGTGAGCCCTGTGTGTCTCACAGTCACAGGGAATGTGTCTGACCTGATTATCTTGGTTCTACGACAGTGTTTAGGACAGTGATTGACACATACTAAGGGCTTAAATTATTGTTGTAATTATTAATAATAACCATTATTATTATGAGGTAGGCCACAAGGAAGACAAGAAAGAAGCACTGTAAGTAAATTGACTAAACAGGAATGAGTTGGTTAAGCTGGGGAGAGGAGAGAGGATAAGAGGGTGTTAGAGAGCTAACTGAGCTCTCATAATAATAGTGATAATTGTGGTATTTGTTAAGCGCTTACTACATGTCAGGCACTGTACTAAGCAATGGGGTAGATACAAGGTGATTAAGGCCAGTGGTTAGGAGTTTCTGCTTGCTGCAGAAAGGAATGGGAAGGTGTAGGTTTTGAAAAGTGGGGAGGCATGTTCAATGTGATTTAGAAAAATGACCTAGGCAGCAGGGTAAAATCTGGGTTGGAGTGGGGAGAGACTGGAAGCAGGTGGTTCTTTGAGAAGACGGTCACGGACATCAGGTGGAGACATAAGTGTCTGAACCAGAATGGTGACAGTATGAATGGCGAGGAACAGGTGGATTCTGAAGGGGCTGTGTAGGAAGAATCAACAGGATTTGGTGACAGACTGAATATGGAGGTTGAAAGAAATGAGGAGTCAAAGATAATGCCAAAATTGCTTGAGAGATGAGGAGGATGGTGATGATGTCAATTATGGGAAATTTAGGTGGAAGAGGGAAGATGAGTTCAGTTCTGAATATGTTGAGCTTGAAATGCTGCTGGGAAACCCTGGATTTTCTGGAATAAGGGGGAGATCCATATTTACAAAAAAGAAAAGAGGTCAGGGCTAGCGAGCTAGATTTGGGACTCACCTACCTAGACGTAGTAGTCGAAGCTGTGTAAGCAGCTTGGCTCCCCAAGAAAGCTAATTAGGACTGAGAATAGAAAGGGAACAAGAACTGAATCTTGAGGGACACCCACAGTGTTAGAGTGTGAGGTCAAGGGGGAGATGGTGAAAGAGGCTGGGAAGAATTGAGACTTAGAAGAAGATGCCTGTCAGAGAAACAAAGCCAAGATGGTTCTGGGAGAAGAGGGTGATCCACAGTGTCAAAGACTTCAATAAGATTCTATGTAAGGACCCCCTGAAAGTGCCACTTTGGTCTCCTGGCAACAAGATGGCAATTCTAGGAGAGGACTTCTTTATGTGGAGCCCTTGATTGGTCCAAGACTAGGCATGATTGACCATTGATATCTGAGGGTGCTGGCAATCTACTCTCTCTCTTGTCCTCTTCCCACCCCCTCTCCTTCCATATTTTACCTGCCTGGAATGTTAAAACTTCCTTTAGCCTGTCCTGACTAGATGTACAATAAGAAGTTTTTTATGGTATTTGTTAAGCACTTACTATGTGTCAAGGACTGTTCTAAGCAGCAGGGGTGGGTACAGCTTAATCAGGTCAGACAGTTCCTGTCCCAAATGAATCTAAGTAGGAGGGAGAAACAGGTATTGAATCCCCATTTTACAGTTGAGGAAACTGAGGCACAGAGAAGTGAAGTGATTTGCCCAAGGTCACACAGCAGGCAAGAGGTAGAGCAGGGCTTAGAACCCAGGTCCTCAGGCTCCCAGGCCCATGCTTTGCCCACTAGGCCACACTTCTTCCCCAAAAGGAGGTGGGGCAAGAGGAGACACATGACTGAGTAAGCAATGCTCTTTGTGCCTGGAGAAAGCTCAGAAAGGAATTCAAGGGAGGCAGTGTAGCTGAGTGAAAAGATACCGGGACTGGGATTGACGAACAAGCCTGCTGTGTGACCAAGAGCAAGTCAGTTAACCTCTAAGTGCCTGTTTCCCTCATCTATTAAATAGGGATACTTTATCTCCTAGATTATGAGCCCTGTGTGGGAAAAAATAAAAACCTGTCTCATCTAAATATCTTTTATACTACTTTTGCAATTTATACAGTGCATGATGCATAAGAGTTTCATTAAATAAATGAGTAAACAAAAAACTGCCCCAGCAGCAGCAGGGAGATCCCTGAAGAATCCCCTACTTTTCCAGTCATGCTTCCTCACCCTTTGGATACCAGAGACCGCTCCCACCTTTAAAACCCTATTAAAATCAAATTTCCTCCAAGAGACCTTCCCCGATTAAGCCCATATTTCCCCTACTTGGTCTCTCTTCTGCATCAAACTTGGATCTGCACCCCTTAAGCACTTGATATTCACCCCTCCCTTGGGCTCACAGCACTTATGGGCAGATCCTAATACTCTGCCAATCTCCCGCCTCTAATTTATTTTAATGTCTGATTCCCCCTCTAGGTTGTAAGCACCTTGTAGGGAGGGTTCTTGTCTACCATCTCTGTTGTACTCTCCCAAGCTTTTATTGCAGTGCTCTGCACCTAGTAAGTACCCAGTAAGTACCACTGATTGAACGATAGACACATACCTAGAAAAGCTAAAGTCATCAGCATCCTAACGTGCCTTTTCCAAGAAAACTGTGTCATGATGAGCATTGCCTCAGTGCAGATGAGCTGACTGTGTTTCAGGACATCATGGATGATGATCCTATCTTGTCATTTAATGCTGAATCTGGTCTGTCGGGGTGCTATTGAACCACCTCAAAAAGCTGGAAGATCGAGGACTAAAATACATAAAGAAGATCTGACAATTAACCCGGTTTCTTAAGCCTGAATTTGGTGTGAAGCTTGGTACCTCATTGCCTGTCTGTCCCTCCAAAGGACAACCTGAAGGAACACTGTGGCCCAAAGAATGGCCAAGGCCTTTTTCTCATGGCAACAAACAGGGTAGAGTCACAGGGTAAATTCACCATTAAAACCACCCAGTTCTTTGGAAGTTGGGAAAGTTTAACGGCCTCTTGGTCAACACTGACTTAACTAAACCTACCATAAGGTGAGATTAGTGGTAAGGTTTTTCCTGATGGGTAGACTCCACCCAGTTGTACCCACTTACTGGATGTGACTTTATTTCAATTACATATGGGGACAAAGTGCCAGTCCAGGATACGACTGCTTTCTGAAATATGCCCAGCTGCCTTTTCCATTTGCCAAATTTTCTCTTCGGCTGAGCATCCACTCCATTTTAATATCTCTACCTTTTCCACTTGCTGTGCATTTTTACCACAGGAACTTTGCTCTCTCCAGCAGGTTTTCCGGCACTCTCACAGTTCTAATGATAATAGGTTTGTGTATACCACCGAATTAGACTGTGCCGATCCAACCGTCTTTATCTCACATTAATCACACCCTTTTACTCAAAACAGTATAACTCTGATCTAAACCAATTAAGCTTGTGCTGTTTAGACAAAGAGATTAATATAGCTCAGAAAAGCATAACCTTTGCCCATAGAAATGTCTTAAGATAATGAGTTTGATTCAGTGGGTTGGCTTGGTAGAAAGGTATGTTTTGGAAGAAGATATCTATTTGCAGATACTAAATCAGCAGGAAAATAAGTGCATTCAGGCAAACAAGGCTGGGTTGTTCACATGCAGGTATAAAAAAAGGTTAAGAAACCCAATTTCTAGCTGATGGCTTGAAAATTTAGGTAATTTCTCTCGTAAGAATCTAGCTGACTCTAAGGAGGATAAAGAAAGGGAAAAACAACAGCAACTACGACATAGGCTTTTAAAGCATCTGTGTGTGCCTCTAAAAGGGTAGCTAGCCTTTATTTCTTTCTCCTCTTGCAAAAAATGGGAAATTAGCATTATACCTTTTGCAGCCTAAAAAAAAAATGGATTGTAAATTGTATTTATAATTTCAATTTTGAGCTACTATTCCAAACCAGTGGTGCATCTTGACGGTAGGACATTAAAGACAAAGGCAATATTAGGATAAGGTCTTCTAACCCTTTTGTTCATGCAGAAGGAGGTATTCAGTTTCAGAGGTAATAGATTTCAGACCAAGAATTGCCCAACTACCACTGAAGTCTTCAAATAAAAATAGCAGAATTTAGTCCCACACGATCAATTGTATTTATTTATCAAGCACTTACTAAACACAGAAAACTGTACCAAAAGCTTGACAAAGTACACTACAGTAGCATTAGTAGACACAATTCCTGCCCACAAGGAGCTTACATTCTAGAGAGGAGGACAGATGTGGAAGAAGCGTGGCTCAGTGGAAAGAGCCCGGGCTTGGGAGTCAGAGGTCCTAGGTTTGAATCCCGGCTCTGCCACTTAGCTGTGTGACTGTGGGCAAGTCACTTAACTTCTCTGTGCCTCAGTTACCTCATCTGTAAAATGGGGATTAACTGTGAGTCTCATGTGGGACAACCTGATTACCATGCATCTACCCCAGTGCTTAGAACAGTGCTCTGCACATAGTAAGCACTTAACAGATACTAACATTATTGTAACCCCCACTTCCTCTCCCAGCCATCTGGCATATGCACCTGGATCTGCACCCCTATAAAGAACTTGATATTCACTCTCTAGGACCTAAATATTTGCCCTAGGCCAAAATGAATTCCGACTGGGGGAGTAGAAGATGTTTTCCTGTGCTTTTCAGTTCACCTATCAGGAGATTGGACAGACTAATAATAACTTATTCTAATTATGGTATATGTTAAGCGCTTATTGTGTGCCAGGAGCCATTCTAAGTGCTAGGGTAGATACAAGATAATCAGGTTGGACACAGTCCCTCTCCCTCAGAGGGCTCACAGTCTTAATCCCTATTTTACAGACGAGGGAACTGAGGCACAGAAAAATGAAATGAGTTGCCCAAAGTCCCAAGCAGACACGGGGGGAGAGCCAGGATTAGAACCCACGATACTCATACAGATACTCAAACCTTGTAATGGGCAGCAGCCAAAATTCTCCTAGTAACTGCCACTTATAAATTATTTATTTGGCTCTGCCAAAGGTACAAGTTCATTAGCATTATCATCATCACTGATATTATTGTATATTTATTCTGTGTATTGCTCTATGAGCCCCCGAGGGGCAGGGACTGTGTCATTCCCAAATGCTTAGTACAGAGCTCTACATACAGTAAGTGCTCCATAGATATGATTGACTGACTGACCTCAGTATTCTTTGCCAGTGCTTGAGCAAGCTGCAAGGAGGTGAATCATGTAGCAGTATGTCATAGAGACTGGAGTGGGAAGAAACTGGAAACAGAGAGACTAGGAAGGAGTCTGATAAAATAGTTATGCTGTGATTGTAATAATAATAATTATGGCATTTATTGAGCGCTTACTATGTGCCAAACACTGTACTAAGCATTGGGCTGAATACAAGCAAATTAAGTTGGACACAGAACCTGTCCCACGTGGGGCTCACAGTCGCAATCCTCATTTTGCCAAAGAGGGAACTGAGGCCCAGTGAAGTGACTTACCCAACGTCACATAGCAGACATGATAGTTGTTTTGGTAGAGACGAAGGGGCAGATCTGGGAGATATTCTGTAGGAAGAACTTGCAGGGTTTAGTGGTAGATTTAACATGAGAGGTGAAAGAAGAGTTGAGAATGACATCTCATCTCTCTTGCCGACATAATAATAATAATAATAATTGTGGTATTTGTTAAGCGCTTACTATGTGTCAGTCACCGTACAAAGCACTGGGGTGGATACAAGCAAATTAGGTTGGACACAGTCCCTGTACTGTTTGGGGCTCACATTCCTAATCCCCATTTTACAGATGAGGGACCTGCTAAGGCCCAGTGAAGTGAAGTGATTTGCCCAGGGCCATACAGAAGACAAGTGGTGGAGCCGGGATTAGAACCCTTGACATCCTGACTCCCAGGCCCATGCTGTATCCAGTACCCCATGCCACTGACCCCTCCCTAATGTCCTGCCTCTGGCCTGGAACTCCTTGCCTCTTCATATCCAATGGGCGATCACTTTCCCCAACTTCAAAACCTTCTTAAAAATCACTCCAAAAGGCCTTTCCCAACTAAGCCCTCATTTCCCTACTCCCTCTCCTTTCAGTATCGCCCTTGCACTTGGATTTGTACCCTTTATTCACCCCACCCTCAGTCCCTCAGCACTTATGTGCATACTGTCTGTCTCCCCTCTTTACACTGTAAGTTCCTTGTGAACTGGGGACTTGTCTTTAGATTCCATTATACTGTACTCTCCCAAGTGCTTAGTACAGTGCTCTGCACCCAGTAAGAACTCAATAAATTTGATTAATTGATTGACTGATTGATCAAGGCTGCGGGGTTGGTAGATGCTGATCCTTAAGGACAGGGATTAGGCCTAACAACTTTATCATACAACACTCTCCCAAGGACTTAGTAAATGATTCTGTGTACAGTATGTCTATAATAATAATAATAATAATAATAGTATTTGTTAAGCACTTACTATGTGCCAAACACTGTTCTAAAGGCTGGGGGAATACAAGGAAATCAGGTTGTCCCACGTGGGGCTCATAGACTTAATCCCCATTTTACAGATGAGGGAACTGAGGCACAGAGAAATTAAGCAACTTGCCCAAAGTCACACAGCTGACAAGTGGCAGAGCCGGGATTAGAACCCATGACTTCTGACTCCCAAGCCCGGGCTCTTTCCACTGAGCCACGCTGCTTCTCTACTACCACTGATTGATAAATGACTGAGATGGAGAAATTAGGAGCAGTGGCTTCAGGGGGAAAAGGTAGACATACTCAGTGCAAGACATCCAAGTGCAGATATCCTGTGGGCAAGAGGAGACACAGGATTGCAGGTCAGTTGAGAGTTTGGAGATAAAGATGTATTAGTGATAGCATTTACTGAACGCTGATTGTGTGCAGAACACTCTACTATGTGTTAGGAAGAATACACTAGATTAAGTGGACACAATGTCTGCTCTCAAGGAGCTTGCTGAGGAGACAGGCATTAAAATAAATTACAGATAATAATAATAATAATGTTGGTATTTGTTAAGCGCTTACTATGTGCAGAGCACTGTTCTAAGCACTGGGGTAGACACAGGGGAATCAGGTTGTCCCACGTGGGGCTCACCGTCTTAATCCCCATTTTACAGATGAGGTAACTGAGGCACAGAGAAGCGAAGTGACTTGCCCACAGTCACACAGCTGACAAGTGGCAGAGCTGGGATTCGAACTCATGACCTCTGACTCCAAAGCCCACGCTCTTTCCACTGAGAGGTGGCAACTATGTATAAGGGATCTCCACATACATGAACTGTGGGGTTGTGTATCTACCTGCTCCGTCATTCATCCTTCCTCCCATCCCCACAGCACATGTATTTGCATTTAACTGTTGTTTATTTATATTAATGTCTGTCTCCCCCTCTAGACTGTGAGCTCATTGTGAGCAGGAATGTGTTTGTTGTTTTATTGTACTCCCCCAAGTGCTTAATGCAGTGCTTTGCGCACAGAAAGTGCTCAATAAATGATTGAATGAATAAATGAAACTGCTTTCGGGATATAGACTCAGGTTATCCATATAGAAATGATAGCTGAAGCCATGTGAGAAGATGAACTCCCCCAAGAGAAACGATATAAAGTAAAACGTTAAGCAGGGCAGGTTTTTCCAAATTCCCCTTGAGTCTGAGGAACTGAGAGAGGTATCTTATACTAGGAGTCCTGTATGAGATGGTGCTGTGGACTCGTTCAGAGTTGCAACAAGATACAAGCATGGAGAGTGAACTCAGATAATATTCTGGTTTTGGGTGTAAATTGGATAATTGTCTTATGATCCATTTGGCATGAAACTAGTAACAAAGCCTGCTCTAAAAGTACACTGTAGCTTTTTAGCACAAGAGGTAACCGAAGGCTACCCACCTTTCTCAATTTTACAAATCAACCATATGCATTCTGAGAAAACATGTGTTTTCTTGTATCGCACGTCTTCATAAACATTCATTTCTATGCATGCGGCAGTGTTAGACATTAGAGAAAGAGTTTAGTAGAGGAAATGATTAGCTGTGGAAAAAATCATTCGAGTGAAAAGTGTTTTCCCCTTTGATACATTTCCAAATTGATGTTTCCATCTCATTGTTTTTGTATTTGTTTTTAACTTTATCTAAAGATTTTAAAATGAGAATGATTTAACAAAGAGTCAAACTTTACCACTTTCTCATGTAAAGCTAATGTGACAATAAAACTGTCAACAAGGAGGCAAGATCAGTCTCAGGAAAATCTTTAAACCTCTAAGTGGAATTTGCATAAAATAGTTCTGGTATTATTATTCACTATTCTTTCAGTGACAGATATGTCAAGGCCTTAAAACCTAAAAGAACAATTATGCTATTGTATCTCTAGGAGGATTCAAGGGGTGTGTCTTTGGTGAAAAAGTGCTATTAGAGCTTTGAAAAGCAGTTAAAAGACAACCCAAGGGGCTATTTAGCTAGTCATTTTAAAAAGAATGCCTGGGCTTTGAGTGTCTTAAAGTACATTTATTCAACTCTTACTTTGTGCTTAAAAAAAAAACTGCTAATAATTAATGCCTGTAACATTTTTTTTTACATATGCATTAGCTATAAATAAAAACTCTTGATAAAGGCATTATTGATTAAGTTAAATATGATTCTCTTGAGAATGCTCCTGCAATTCTGTCAAGCCTATCGCTGAGAATTTTATATAAGCATTTTAGGTTAAGCTAATATTGTGGAAATCATTGAACAATTATAGACCAAAACAGGAACTAATCAGTAAATCCATTTCTTGAACAAGCTAGCTTAACACAACATGCCTGAACATTAAAAATGAGGGATTGATAAGTCATGTATCATTACAGTTGGATATGCCATAAAAGTCAGTGATCCAAATTGAATTTCACATTAAACCTGCTGATTATTTAAGCATCAGATTGGTTGGAGCTTTGTTGAAATAGGAAATGTGAACTTTTGATGGGGACAATTTAGATTTTTTTTTAAAATAGAGATGTGCAAAATGAATCAGTAAAATAAGATGAAGATAAGTATGTAAAATGAATTGGACATGAGAATGTGAAACAAAGTGAGAGTGAGGACGATTTGAATGGGGAAAATTAAGATCTAAACGAACAAACTCTAATTGTTCCCGGCACAGCCCAAAAGATCTATGCACTGGAGGCCACAAATGGCACAGAATACATTTGTTCCCAGCTCTTCTTGATAGAAAACTGTAATTATGGATTTGGCATCTAGGAGTTGGACCAGCTTAACAAAATGTTAAAATAGACTACGTGAATATAAAATGACTCATTAAAATGGGTCAAGAAGGTGAATTTTCTTATCAGATTTCTTTACATCAACTTATAAATATATAGCTGTCCTTTGCTTTTAAGGGTGACACTACTGATTAAGCAGTCCTATCACAGCCTAAGTTTGAGGGACTACAGGTATTGAATCCCCATTTTACATATGAAGAAACTGGGACAGAGAGAAATGAAGTGACTTGCCCAAGGTCACACAGGAGGCAAGTGGCAGAGATGGCCTTAGGACCCAGGTCCTCTGACTCCCTGGCCCGTACTTTTACCCCCAGCCTGTAGCTGTCTACGCCTACACCCGTCGCCTCCGTTTCCTCTCTCAATTTTCTCCTCGATCCCCTTCACCCTGGGTTCCATCCCCTTCGCTCCACCAAAACTGACCTCTTGAAGGTCACCAGTGATCTCCTTCTTGCCTTCTTGCCAGATCCGATGGTCTCTACTCCAACCCAATCCTCATTGACCTCTCAGCTGTCTTCAACACTGTGAAGCTCCCGCTTCTCCTGGAAACATTATCTAACCTTGGCTTCATAGACATCGTCCTCCCCTGCTTCTCCTCCTATTTCTCTGATTGCTCTTTCTCACTCTCTAATGGTGATAATCCCTTAAGGCCTAGGTCTGGGTCCTTTTCTATTCTCCATCTACACCCACTCCCTTTGAGAACTCATGAGAACGCTTTGAGAAACAACGTGGCTTAGTGGAGAGAGCAGGGGCTTTGGAGTCAGAGTTCGTGGGTCCTAATCCCAGCTCATCCACTTATCAACTGTGTGACTTTGGGCCTCAGTTACTTCATCAGTAAAATGGGGATTGTGACTCTGAGCCCCAAGTGGATACCTTGAATCTTCCCCAGTGTTCAGAACAGTGCTTGGCACGTAGTAATCGCTCAACAAATACCATCGTTATTATTATTATTTGCTCCCATTATTTCAATTCTCATTTCGTTATAGATATGGAACGTTTCTACCAACTCTGCTATGTTGTACGATCCCAAGTACTTTGTACAATGCTTTGCATTCAGTACATGCTCAATAAATATAATTGAGTGATTGATCTTTATGTTGATGACTCCCAAGTCTACATCTCCAGCCCTCATCTCTCTCTTTTCCTGCAGTCTTAAATTTATTCCTTCCTTCAGGACATCTCTACTTGGATGCCCCTCCAGGAACTCAAATTTAACAGGCCCAAAACAGAACTCCTCATCTTCCCATATATACCCTGTCCTCCCTCTGACTTTTCCATCACTGTAGATAGCACAACCAACCTCCCTGTCTCACAAGCCCATAACCTTGGCATCCTCCTCAACTCATCTAATTTAACCCACATACTCAATCTGTCACCAAATCCTGTCAGTTCTACCTTTACAACAATGCTAAAATCCATCCTTCTCCATCCAAATTGCTACCACATTGATCCAAATATTTATCTTATTCCACCTTAACTACTGAACTAGCGTCCTCATGTATCCTGTCTCTCTCCACTCCAGTCCACACTTCACTCTGCTACCCAGATCATTTTTCTAAAAAGAAGCTCAGTCCATGTTTCCCCACTCCTCAAGAACCTCCCGTGGTTGCCCATCATATTCTGCATCCAACAGAAATTCCTTACCATTTGTTTTAAATCAATAACCTTTCCCCCTCCTATCTTACCTCTGATTTCCTTCTACAACCCAGCCCACACACTTCGCTCCTCTAATGCAGTCCTACTCACTGTAACTCAAACTCCTCTATCTTGCAACTAACCCTTTGCCCATGTCTTGCCTCTGGCCTGAACTCCCTTCCCCTTCATAGCTGACAGATCATCACTCGTCCCACCTTCAAAACCTTTTTAAAGCCACATCTCCTCCAAGAGGCCTTGACTAAGCCTTCATTTCCTCTCCTCCTTCTCTGTTCTGCATCACCCTCGCTCTTGGACTTGGACTTTTTATTCACCCCACTTCAGTCCTACCACACTTATGTACAGATCCATAATTTTAATGCCTCTTCCCCTGCTAGACTGTAAGCTCATTGTGGGCAGGAAATGTGTCTAACAACTCTGTTATTTTGTACTCTTCCAAGCAACTAGTACAGTGATCGGCACATGGTAAGCACTCCACAATTATTACTGATTAATTGATAGGCCATGCTGGGCATCACCAGTCAGCCCAGAGGTGATGTGATACTCTGAACATTGTTTCAGTGCTGGTGTTCTGACTGTACTCTAAGACCTTTTTGTGGGTCATTTAACAATAAAAATTGGGTATTTGCTAAGTGCTCACCTTAAGCCAAGCACTAGGTGTTGGAATCTTGTCTTATGTTGTCGATTCATCTTTGACACCCGTAGCGACTGCATGAATGCATCTCTCCCAAAACGCCCCACCTCCATTTACAATCATTCCAGTAGTATATCCATAGAGTTTTCCTTCTTCCACGCAGAACATGAGTCTCCGCCTTCAATTCTCTCCCATGCCACTGCTGCCCAGAACAGGTGAGTTTTGACTTTCAGCAGATTGCCTTCCACTGTTTAGCCACTGCCTCTGCTTGACTCTCCTTCCCATAGCTGAGACTGGTGGTGTACTGGAAACTCTCTAGCTGCCATCCTGAGAGGAGATGTGCTGGGGTAGATACCAAATAGTCAGGTCCCACGTGGGGCTCACAGAGAAGTTAAGTGACTTGCTCAAGGTCAAATGGCAGGTAAGTGGTGGAGTTGGGATTAGAACCATGGTCCTCTGAGTCCCAGGTCTGTGCTCTCTCCACTAGTCCACGCTGCCTCTCCTTGCTTTCATATGCCCACTGCAGTTACCCAGACACCAAATGTGTGATGAACCAGCTTTCCACCATTTTCGTCACCCATCCTACCCAGCATTGCTTTGATGGTGGATTTTTTTTTTAAATTGAATTCATGGACTTTAGTTTTGTTGATTCTACCTTGGCATTTAATGTTGACTGTAATTGATCAGTGTTCCCTGACAAGACAACTCTAAAACTGCTTGAGAAACAAGCGTACCTAGGTGAAAGGGCTTTTCAGAAGAAGCCTTTATAAACTTTCAGTTTGATGGGAAGCATCATCATTTCTCTAAATTTATGAAAATGGGATGATTAAATTTGTGAAGGGTAACTATTGTGAGTCCTGCTAAACATGATTAAAGTATATAGGGGAAAGAAAAATCTTTTGTTCTGGGTCTCATTTTCTAATGAGAATCAGTATGAACTGGTGGAAAGAGCATAAGACTGAATCAGAAGACCTGCGTTCTAATCCCTGCTCTGTCATTTGCCTGCTGTGTGACTATGGGCAAGTTACTGAACTAATTGGGGTTTACGTACTTTTTCTCCCTCCCCCTTAGACTGTGAGCACCATGAGTAACTGGGTTTGCTGCCTGATTGCATTAAATTTGTCCTTGTGCTTAGTCCCCTCTTAGGGTCACACCGGGAGAATTTCCAGTATTTTACCAGTCTTGGCTAATAATAATAATAATAATAATGTTGGTATTTGTTAAGCGCTTACTATGTGCAGACCACTGTTCTAAGCACTGGGGTAGACACAGGGGAATCAGGTTGTCCCACGTGGGGCTCACAGTCTTAATCCCCATTTTACAGATGAGGGAACTGAGGCACAGAGAAGCTAAGTGACTTGCCCACAGTCACACAGCCGACAAGTGGCAGAGCTGGGATTCGAACTCATGAGCCCTGACTCCAAAGCCCGTGCTCTTTCCACTGAGCCACGCTGCTTCTCTGGGAGGGCTATGGGAGGGAGAGTTAAGCAGAGACCTACCCATTCCATTCCTAGCTTGGCCAGTGGCTAGCAAGTGGAAGGCCATCTGCTACAAGTCAAAACTCACCTGTGCTGGGCAGCAGCGGCATGGGAGAGACCTGAGGGCAGAGATTCAGGTTTACTGCATGAAAGAAGGCAAATGTAAACCATTTCCATATTTTTACCAAGAAAATTCTCTGGATCCACTACCAGAATGATTGCAGATGGAGAGTGGGGTGTTCTGGGAGAGCCGTGTCCTTGGTGTCGCTATGGGAAGGAAACGGCTCGACGGCATACCAAAAAAAAAAAAAATAAATAAAGTGCTTATTTTGGTGCTTGGAACATTGTAAACCCTTAACATACCATTACTATTAGTACTATTAGCATATTTGTACTCAGGAACATGTATTAGAATAATGCTAATTTATAAAGGGATTTGAATTGCACAGAAATGTGTTGGAGACACTTTAAAGCATGGTATTGTATAATTCCATCTCTTATCTATCCTTGAGTTCAGAATTATTATTGTCTTTGTCGGGAAACATGTTCTGTTTCTACTGTGGGTATTGTATCTTAATAAGAAAGAGGGTAAGTCCATTTAATGACATCCTTTAATTTAATTATTTTCCTCATTTTTAAAAATTGTCCACAGATGATATCAGAACATATATTAGTAAATTTTCTGATAGTGGCTGATTTAGCCCAAAATTTAAATGATTTAGTTGGCTCCATTAATTTCTACAAAGGGAATGTACTGATTTCCAAATACAGCAGGCTTTATTATTTTAAACCTAGGAACGATACTTATGCCTTCAAGAAAACCAGTGGAAAGTCAGGTATATTGCATCTGTATCTTGTGACTATTACTTCACACAATTTAAGAAACTTTAAAATACTGATTCAAATTACAGATAAACTGATGCACAGCATGAAACCAAAACTGTAAATTGTTTTTTAAACTTAAGTGGAACCCTATTTTGTAATCTTTACATTTAAGAAGCCTAAATACTATTTATGCTGATATTCCTGGCGATAGTCAACAATGCCAGTGCTAGGAACATTGGAAGGTTCCATGATGGATTGGCACATTTTGCTCTACGACACGTTAATCGTGCGGCATCCTTCAAGACGATCCAATAAGTGAGCGATTTATATTGGCTCCTGATGTATTATCTTCATAGTTTAAATTACACAGTCACCTGGGGAGGCAACAGGAAAGAGGGAGGTGGAATTTTACATGACGATCCAGAGGAAGGACCCAGGTCAACCACATCTGATACTTTAATTGGTAGTAACACCGCAAAAATTGACGGTGGGTTGAGAGGGGAAAATAATTTAAAAATACTTAAATTATTTTCTTCTCCCATTTTCCATTATTTAGGAATTAATGAACAGGAAGCCTCCCTCCTTTTGATTATGTCTTTCGTATCTTTCCTGGGCCCTTTTCTCTGGAGTTGACCACCCCCCACCCAGGGCGGGGGCTGGGCGATAGAGTCTCTGGTGCGTAGGGAGAGGGCTGTATGCCAACGACATGTGCATGACTACTCTGGAGCCAAGGAAGCAACTAGACTTTAAACTCCTTGAAGGCAGGGATCATATTTACGAACTCCATTTTATTCGTCTCTCCCACATACTTTGTGTAATAATAATAATAACGATGGCATTTGTTAAGTGCTTACTATGTGCAAAGCAAGTAGGGTTTCTAAGCGCCGGGGAGGATACAAGGTGATCAGGTTGTCCCACATGGGTTTCACAGTCTTCATCCCCATTTTACAGATGAGGGAACTGAGGCCCAGAGAAGTGAAGTGACTTGCCCACAGTCCCACAGCTGACAAGCAGCGGAGCTGGGATTTGAACCCATGAACTCTGACTCCCCAGCCCATGCTCTTTCCACTGAGGCACGCTACTTCTCTTTAGTGTTCAGAACACGTAAGTGCTCAATAAGTACTAATGGTAATAATAATAGTACTTGTCGACCACTTCTATGTGCCAAGCACTGTTCTAAGTGCTGGGATAGATACAAGTTAATCAGGTTGGACATAGTCCCTGTCCTATGTGGGGCTCACACTCTCAATCCCCATTTTACAGATGAGGTAACTGAGGCTCAGAGAAGTGAAGTGACCTGC
This sequence comes from Ornithorhynchus anatinus, assembly GCF_004115215.2. Classification (NCBI taxonomy): domain Eukaryota; kingdom Metazoa; phylum Chordata; class Mammalia; order Monotremata; family Ornithorhynchidae; genus Ornithorhynchus; species Ornithorhynchus anatinus. Next base: position 57,312,727 of record NC_041728.1, read on the forward strand.
CCAAAGTCACACAGCAGACATAAGCACTTAGTACAGTGCTAAGTGCTTAGTACAGTGCTCTGAACACAGTAAGCACTCAATAAATGTGATTAAATGTGGAGGAGCTGGGGTTAGAACCCAGATCCTTCTGAGTCCCAGGCCCATGCTCTGTCCACTAAATCACTGTGCTTCTCTTCTATTAGCTTGATTGATTGAGGAAGAGATTTTATTGTGGATCTCTGAAGTTATAATCTCTCTTGGCCAGATACTCTTTCATTGTTTTTTGAAATCTCAGCCACCCCTGTTTGTATTCTAGGTTTCTTTCCTCTGCTTAGATTCTCTTTGTGTCTCTTATACTTCATCTTTTGTGTGTTCTGAATTAGTTCCCTTTCTTGTCTCTTCAATATTTCATGTGCCAAACTATCATTTGAAAGAATAGAACAAGTAAGTTTCCCAGATCCCTTTCTTCACACTGTTCCTCTTTATCTCTGAAAGTCTCATCTTCTTGTACGAGCAGTGACCGCCCATCGAACATCGCACCAGCGGTGTACGATGGACTTTGAAAATGCCAATCAGATGATGGAGATATTTGATCTGACGGAACCACTTTTAAGCCCCTGAATGAAAGAAAATGTATTTTTAAGGTTGGTGTAAACACTAAGAGAGAGATAAAGAAATACATAAACAAAGAGAAAAATAAATAATAGCTTCAAGGTGGGTGTGAAATCTGCAATCTTTTTGTTCTAGTGGTTTCTAGTTATCTGAAGCTGGGGTTGTAAGCAATCTGTTAGAAAAGTGCGGACTTGGGCAAAGTGGAAAATCTCAGATCATTGAACTTCTATGTGATGTTAATTTTTTTAAATGCCCAATATTGTAAAAAAAAATCCTCACTCTGGTCCTAATTGAAACCTCTACCAAGTGTTTTGAGATAGGACTGTGAATACAGTTAGACCTTGTGTAATAAAAGTGCCATAAAGATTCTACAAAATCTTGATAATGTCAACGCTGGCTTGGCGGGTTAGTTGCTGTAAATGCAGGTTCAAATCAAATGAATGCAAGAACTGCTTGGAATTCCAAAAGTTGTAGTAATGAAAAAGATATAAGATTCTTAGTGTTTTGAAAGCGAAAGTGTTTAGAGTTGAGAAATCGGCTTCTTTGAGCATGCTTGTAAATCAAAATTCAGGACATTCCCTGCACATCACTATCATTTTGGAAAGAAAAAAAGCATGTGCAAGAATAACATCACTTCCTCAAATTTATAGACTATAAGTTCAATATGGGTAGGGAATGTGTCTGTTATATTGTACTCTCCCAAGCGCTTAGTACAGTGCTCTGCACACAGTAAGCACTCAATAAATACAACTGAGTTGAATTATCCTGCCTTTTCATTACATACACTGGAACTCTTGTGGTCATTCTTGAGTTTGAAGGTCTGATCCACATGAATAAACAAGAAGGGTGATTATTTAAAAAGGCTGATAGAACCTGAATCTTTGTTAGTGCTTTCTTTATACATTTACTGGGGTATAGCATCTTACAATATGTGAAAGCAGCATATAGAGCATGATGGGAACAGTTTCTGCTTGAACCTAGAAAGAAGAAGAAACAACAGAAAAAGCATCGATTTTTGAATCATTTTGGCTTCAAGATTGGCTCTTGTTCTCATCTCCAATTCAGTCAATCAATCATTCGGTCGTATTTATTTAATACTTTCTATATGCAGAACACTCCACAAAGGCACAATAAAGCAGAATTGGTATATTCCCTGCCAACGAGTTTACAGTTTAGTGGGGGAGACAAATATTAATATAAATAAATAAATTATGGACTTGTACATAAGTGCTGTGGGCCTGAGGGAGGGGTGAATAAAGGGTGCAAATCCAAGCACAAGGGTGACACAGCAGAGGAAGAGGAAATGAGGGCTTAGTTGAGGAAGGCTTCTTGGAGGAGATGTGCTTTTAATAAGGCTTCAAAAGAGGGGAGAGTGATCGTCTATTTCATATGAAGAGGGAGGGCATTCCAGGACAAAGGCAGGACGTGGATGAGGAGTCGCTGGCGAGATAGATGAAATCATGGTACATTGAGTAGGTTGGCATTTATCCATTTATCAATATCAATTAGTTGTTCAACCTCCAGAGGAACTGATTTTATTAGTTGAATCCTGGACAGCAACAGATTGCTGTTTTATTCCAAAACTGAATTTGGTTGATATATTTTGGGTAATGTGTTCAATGATTTTTGAGACTATCAAAATGAAAGTAAATTGAGTAAAACACTGATGACTTAGATTATCGCTAAAATGGGGAAACAAGCAATGGGGTCCGGGGAACTTGGCTTAAAGGATCTGTTGTGAGGTGTTGTGGGGGGGGGGCGTTTCTAGTCTCTGCATCTGGAAAAAGGTGACGACTATTTGTGACTTAGCCAGCAGGGGAACTGAGGGAGCGCATTTTAAATGGAAGTCCCATATTCAGAGTTTGGTCTCTACAAAAATGTTTCAGAAAAGTTTAATTCCAGAGCCTAACTGCAAGACAGGAGAGAGGGCATTGTTTACCTTTTCAGGGGTATTCAACCTGAAAAAAAACCCTTGGATCTTTGGTTGTAGGGTAGTAGCTAGAGCAAAGCAGCTTTTTCCCACAGATACCCTACTTGTTTACATTTTTTCCCCGTCTTCCTCCCCTGTACTATTGACTCGTCATTTATTGGTCTATGTGGGATAGGGACATTCTGACCTTAATCTTTCTTTCTTTATATCCCTGTTCTTAGCACTGTGCTTGGCACCTAGTAAGTACTTTATTATTATTGACAATAATAATGATAATAACAATGATAATGCCACCTTTCCTGTTTGAGACCCAGTGTTAGAAAGAGCTTCCAGAATAAAGCTCTGGGAAGTCACCTTTCCAGGATTAGAATGATAATGGTCAGGCCATTAGCTCTGAAGGATTTCAGATTTCACCTCATGAAAATTATTGAGTAGATTTCTTCCTACTTGATACTTGACATAAAGATGCATCTTTATCCCATCGCAACTGTGAGTCAGTTGACTTGAAGAACACATTAAATTCCAGTGCGAGATTCAAGTCAGTCTGACAGAAGCCCATTACAGTTTAGGAAAAGTTTAGATAACTCCATTAAGAGTGCATCAGGAGGTAAGATGAAGCTAGCAGAAGTTCATCAGAACTGTTGAGAGACTTCTGGGAAACTTGAGGAGACAGTGAAGGTGGAAACTTAGAATTAGCTAAAGGAGGTGGGGAAAATTATTTCTGTCTGGAAAGAGGAGGAACAAATGATTCAAATGGCATTTTCTTAGTAATCAAACCTGAATAGAAGATGACAAGAGTTGAAAACTGGGTGAACCGTCTTCCAGGACTCATATCCTGAATTCATATGTATGCAGTTCTCAAATGCAATAAGAAAAAAAGAATATGACAGGTGTTTCTTACAGGATGCATCTTCGTAAACAGCAAGAGACTATTTCAAATAGTCACTGACATAGTTTCAACTCAGCAAAAGGTCTGGATAAAGAGTACTCATATAAACCGTTGTCTAATTCTTGTGAAGCCTGAAATTTCTTAATAACCAAGACCCAAACTGAAGGCCAATAGGATTCCTTTTTGAGATTTGAAATGAGTAACTTTGATCATTTAAAAAATTATCTTGCTGTATATTAAACTCTGGACTGTAAGCTTGTTGTGGGCAGGGAACTTGTCTAGCAACTCTCATCATCATCATTGGTATTTATTGAACACTAACTAGGTGCAGAGCCCCGTACTAATTTCATGAGAGAGTAGAATCTGACAGATTTGGTTGACATAATAATCAATAATAAAATAATATCTGTGATATTTGTTAATTGCTCTGTGCCAGGCACAGTACTAAGTGTTAAGGTAGATACAAGATAATCACTTTGGACACAGTCCCTGTCCCACATGGGCCTCACAGTCTTACTCCTCATTTTACACATGCGGTAACTGGGGCATAGAGAAGTTAAGGTCATACAGCAGACAAGTGGCAGAGTCGGGATTAGAACCCAGGTCCTTCTGACTCCCACGCCTTTTCTTTAGCCATTAGATCATGCAGCTTCTCAGTGTTCCCTGCCCACAACGAGCTTGCAGTCTATAGGGGGAGACAGATGTTAATATAAGTACATAATTGATAGATACAAACATAAGTGCTGTAGGGCAATTATCAAATGACCAAAGGTTACAGATAATAATAATAATGGTAATAAAAACAACTATGGTATTTAAGTGCTTACTATGTGCCAGACACTGTTTTAAGCACTGGGTAGATGCAGGGTAATGAATTTGGACACAGTCTTTGTCCCACATGGGGCTCACTGTCTTAATCCCCATTTTACAAATGGGGATTAACTGAGGCCCAGAGAAGTGAAGTGACTAGCCCAAGGTCACACAGCAGACATGCGGCGGATCCAGGATTAGAACCCATGACCTCTCCCAAATCCGTGCTCTTTCCACTAGACTGTGTGCATAGGTGACACAGAAGGGAGAGGGAGCCAGGGAAAAGAGGACTTAATCCAAAAAGGCTTCTTGGAGAAGATGTGACCTCAGTTGGGCTTTGAAAGTGAGGATAGTGGTGGTCTGGAGTAAATGAAGGAGGGAGTTCCAGGCCAGAACTCTATTTTACTGTACTCTCCATATGCTTAGTGCTCTGCACAAAGTAAGCACTCAGTAAATACCATTGATTGATTGATTGTTTAACCCTTCTGGAGTATGACAACTTCTTGTTTCATGGGAATGACATGCAGGCTAGCATTTGCAATGTTTTATTTCCAAAATAAGCCCAGATCATTGTAAAACAAATCACCACAAATCCAGGCTCTGTGAAATTACCAAAATAATGAATATACTCTGGGGTTGGTTTTACGTGCCTTAGTAACTAGAAGGCCTGAGATTGATGGTGGAGCAAGAAGTGAAAGGATTTTTGCAGTTGAAATCTCCCACAGAACAATCACTGTAATGAACAATGCTAAACGGAGCAAGTTTCACTAGACCCTTGAATTCTAGACCCTCTCAGCCTTAGTGGGCGTTATCTCAACTGGGGATGGTGTATTTCCTCCTACAATGAAATAATGAGCCTATAGAACTAAAATTTTGTTTACTAGCAGGAACAGACCCTGGCTAATAGTCTCCATGTCAAATTGCTGACAGAGTTTTGGTGGAGGCTCAAAAATATTTCCTATTCAGGAATAATTTTATAGAGCCAAGCCTAGGTAGGAAATGCGAGAGCAAAGCTAGATGAATGTGATAAACACGCAAGAGCAATTAGTCTCAAGAGAGCTGTGAAGATATATTCAGTTTGATAGATTTCCTATCTGGCAAGTTCAAAAGGTTATCATGAAGGGAATCATATTTAGTATGTACTCTTTACAGTAAGTAGTGAAATTAAATTGGAGCGATTGAAAAGAGTGTGTGTGTGTATGTGTGTGTGTAGATCCAGGGGCTGGGGAAGTCATCAGTATTTGCAATCTTGTAACACTAATCAAAGGAGGACAGTAAAGTTCATTCAGCACCTAGAGTCAAGAGGTAGCACAATCAGAAATGCTGACCCTGAGGAGATAAAGACATCCTACCTTTGTTTCTCCAGGTAATGTTTGGGTTTATACTAGAGCTGACTCCATGGAAATGCATTCTACACTGGGGACTCTCCAAATTCTCCTTAATTTTTTCCCTTTTTCAGAAAAACTGTAAGAAAGCATGATGAGCAACCTTGTAGAATTTGGGCCAGTGAGGGACAGCTGATTAAGAATTCACTGAAAACCTGGAAGGGACACACAACATCAGATCATTCATATTTCTTTTCCACAGCCTGAGAAGCTATTGAAAATCGCTGGTATTTTCCCTGTGACCATTTATAGAATTACAGGCTTGACAAATGAAGACCACTCAATCTTCGGCTCGTCAGCCTGCGAGTCATTTGGAGCACGTTTCTTCCAGTGCTGGGTAGGCTGCCCCTGCTCCCTGTTTGCCTTCAAGCGAGACCCAGGGCATCAGTTCTCATCTATAAAGCCCGACATGATCTGAGTCCTGACTGATTAGGGGATCAGCTCTCTCCATCTTCTCTGCCCTAACAGCTGAGGTGAGCTTTGGTGTTTTTCACTGTCAAGCCTCTGAATTTGAACTCCAGCCCTCCCTGAGGCAGGGCATTGAAGGGCCCTCCACGGAGACATTTGCTTGACTTTAAGGGCTGTCAGAGCCCAGAGTCTGTTCACTTTGGGGCAAAGCCCATCCCTAGATGGAATTACTTACACGGGGGAAGGTGACTTTTGTGGGAATTATCTTACTCTTTAGTTTTCTTCAGATGACACACCCATGCTAATTTTCCCTTTACTTCGGATCATTCTCAAAAGCTGCCATCTTTTCAACTTTTCCGAGAGGCGTTTTAAAAATTACTTCTGTAATATGTATCTTTTTTCAAATTGACAAAAGCCACCAGAAGAGCCATCACATCAGTTTCATTGTATCATAATGTATGGTATTTTATTGCAGTGTAAATACCCACAACTCTCTAAAGAAAGACAAAAGCATCCATTGTTAGATCAGATTTGTTCTGGAGTTTGTGAACAACGCAGCCATGCTGAGGATCTGGAAGAACACAGGAGGGAATCCAAAAAGGGAAACTATTTAAATTTGAGTTATTCAATCTTGTGCCTCTTCAAGTTACTAGCTAAAGCAGTCTAATCCTACAATGATATTTCCTTGAATGAAATCCAGGACATGACCCGGGGTGGGAGATAGTTGTGCTATTAATTATTGTCAGTGGTAATTACAGCAGTCATTCCATCTCAATTCCACGTCAGTCAGAACAATCTGAAAAAGGAAAGTGTGTTATTATTTTGTGCTGCAGCCAAAATAATCTAATAAAATGAACTGTGCATGAATACATTTCGAGTTGCCAATTGGAACATGTTATATTAAATGCAAAAGTACCCTATTGGTGGGAGGGTATGTAAAACACTAGTGAATAAAAGCCCACTATTCATATTTAAGGCTAAATCACTATTAATTGTCTGTAGTTCCTGACGTTCTTCGGAAGAGTAGAAATCTCATGAAATGGTTAAGCAGCTCAAGTTAGAAGCTGAGGAGTTCTGTTGACTCCTTGCAAGGTTATGTCTCTGCCACAGTAAGAGCATGAAAGAAAAAAAGAAATGCTGACAGGAAAAAAAGGCCTTTTAAAACTTTCCCAAGTCTGAAGAGTTTACTTTTAAATTTGTGCCAGATACAGTAATTAGTAAACTTGTTCTTAATAGTGTTGCTAAAATGTAATTTTTTTCACACCTCCTCTGACTTTGACACTGCTGCTTTTGAAACTTCATTTTGCACTTTGTTCCATTGTTCTTTAATCTGCTGCACTTTGCATTTAGTATCACTGAAATTTCGCACTTACTATGTCAATAACATCTGGCAAAATTGCCACCTATTAAGAGTAAGTGTTCTTTTTTCTCCTGTGAGAAATGTGATGGTGTATTATATTGGTTTCCCTTGAGAGGCTAAGGAGACAATTTTAAAGCACATAAATGCATTAAAGAAATAACCTGAACTATAAGAGAAGGTTAACGAAAGTCAGGAACTTTTTTCTTTCTTTTTTTTTTCTTTTTTGGTTAAAAGCACCTACTCGATGTGGTGAGTGACAGTGTACTTCAATTACACATCCCATTGCATATGTGGACCCAAATGGGATAGCTAACATTCTCGAAGTCTTTCACCGATCAATATTTTCCACCATACGGTATGTAGGGCAGTCCGGTGATGGATTTCAGCTAGCACATTTGTAACGTTCTGAGTTCTGGAGCATTTTTTGAAAACATAAAAATATTTTGCAGAGCCAGAAGTGCAATAGGTTTAAATAGCTTTGCCCTGAAGTCTAAGTGAAGAGTGCTCAATCTAGCAAAGTCCCCAAATAAAAATTCTGGGCTCTGACGTTTTGGTAAAGAGGGTCTTTGCTCCTGTTTTTCCATCACTACGTATTTCGTTCTCATTAGGATAACGAGAAGTCCACATATGCAAGAGGTTCCCCCTATATACTACAAAACCTAACTGCTTTCGGGCAAAAGCAACACAGATGCAATTTCTACAAAGGATTTGGTCCCTACAGCAAGTGTGAATCCAGTGGCATTAGCAATATACTTGAACTTGGTGGCTTCACTTGCTATGCTAAAAGCAAATAGATGCAGCCTATCACCTTCTATATACTATTTATAAAACCGAAGTGCATAAATATTTATAAGACTGCTTTTGTTTCTAAATACCTAAAATATTTTATTCCCCGATAATATTTATGGTTTGCCCTCAGAGATAACTAATTGGATTTGCCATACCATTCAGTGAAATACGTATGAGGATTTTTACCTCATTATTCAGGCAGAAAGGTGATGTCTTCCTTCCTAAATTTGAATCAGCCTGATTCAGAGAATATTGAAATAGTTCAAGAAAGCCCGACTTTTAATGCAGTCACCATTTTCTTTCTTTCACATGTAAACCTGAGACACAGACATTTGCATCTGAATTGATGTTGAATTAAAATACAGAGTATGCTTGCCCCAGGTTATCAATAAGAAGATGGTAAAGAATGGTGATTGTATTTCCCCACCCATAGTTTTTCTTTTCTGAAATTTACTCTTCTTCATGCAGTTTAGCATCTTAACCCTCACATAATTGCAAGTCACATTTGATTAGATCTCTCGTTTGGCAGCATTTAATTTTAAATAATATTGAAGCGCACACCAATTATTTTAATAGTACACAAATGCTGAACTAATGAGTATAAACATAAAAAGGCCTATGTTGCCCATCCAACGTTTTCTAACTGGGTACTTGAGAAGCTGTATGGGACTGTTTCTTTCTGCAGTTTCCTCGGGTTTTCAATTTTTTTTTCCAAGCTTCATTTCTTTCCTTTTTTTTTTTTCTTTTAACTATAAGAACGATCATGCATCTTTTTCCTGGCTTGCCTCCAGTTGAGATTATGAAAAATACCTGGGGAAATTGCATAATAATTGACCCGCATTTTAAACATTTAAATTGAAAAGACTACCCTGTCCTCAGTGGGGAATGGGTTGGGGAGAGGAGGAGGGAGTGAGGGGCAATAAAATTAGAGAAAGAAAAAGAAAAACTTAGAGGGCTGCATTTTTTCCTTTCTCTTTCTCTCATCTCTCTTTCTCGCACCCTTCTCTCTCCCATCTTCCTCTCTCCTACCCTTCCTTCCTGCTCTCTCCCACCCATCTTTCTCTCTCCCACCCATCTTTCTCTCTCCCACCCATCTTTCTCTTTCCCACCCATCTTTCTCTTTCCCACCCATCTTTCTCTCTCCCATGCTTCTTTCTCTCTTCCACCCTTCATTCTCTCATCCTTCTTTCTCTCCCTCCCACTCTTCTTTCTCTCATCCTTTTTCTCTCCTACCCTCCTTTCTCTCTCCCACCCTTCATTCTGTCACCCCTCTTTCTCTCATGATTCTTCCCTCTCTCCCTTTTCTCTCTCTCCCATCCTTCTTTTTTCCTCTATCACCCTCCTTTTAATCTCTCTCCCACCATTCTTTCTCTTTCACTCCTTTCTTCCCTTTTGTACTTCCCCTCTTGCCTTATCCCTCTCTCCCATCTTGCTCTTTCCTTTTCTCTTCTCTCCTTTCTCTTTCTTTCTCTTCTCAATTTCTCTACCTCTTCTTTCCCTCTTTTTTCATCTTCCATAATTTATCTTTGTCTATGTACTTCCTTTGCTTCCACCTCTTATATTGCCTTCAAATGCACTCTTTTTCTTGACCCATTTTTGCTCTCCTCGCCAAAGAAAAAAACATACAGGAAAGTGTCCATCTGTTACTGGAAACTTCTTTAGGTTTCTTTCATAGGCCAGGACTCATATGACCCAGTTCTTTGGCAAAGGAACATAGGTATGAGAGAATGTCCTTCTGGGCAGCCTGCCAGCAATTGTATCACTGTCCTTCCTGTTGGAAGATGCACCCGATGACGGTGTTGACAAGGAAGACTGGATATCCCAGCACACATCCTACAGAGTGATGGTGCTTGTGGCACAACTGCTCATGGCCAAGCCAAAGGCTATGGCAGAAGTGAGTGGCACTTGCCCAATGCTAACTGCTTTGGGGGACTAAGAACTAATATGATATAAGTACAGAAGTAACTCAAAATACAGGTAATTTGGGGTCACTTTGGACTGCCTCCAAAGTCTTTAATTGGGCTTCCCTGTAAGAGCACTTGAGAGGGGTGGTTGGGGGGGGGGAGGGAGGGAGATGGGGAATTTGAGATGCAAAAGCTCTTTTTTGACTTGCACTATGACAGTATCCTTTCTGGCTTTGAGGGATTCCTTGGCTGGGAGTCAGAGCAGGCTGGTGGAAGACATTACTTGGCCTGTGTTAGTCAGGTGTCCCACCTAGTCAGCCCATCCTGGGTTGGGGGCAGGGGAGGAGGATGGGACAAGGGAAGTTGGAGGAAATTGACCCAGAGACACCCAGGCAGGCCACTGCATCTGTGGTAGCCAGTCTCTTTGAGGTTATTAATAAAAATAATAATAATTGTGGTATTTAAGTGCTTATTATATGCCAGACACTGTACTAAGCACTAGAATGGATACAAGCAAATCGAGTCAGACACAGTCCTTATCCCACTTGGGGCTCACAGTCTCAATCCTTATTTTACAGATGAGGTTACTGAGGCACAGAAAAGTGAAGTAACTTGCTCAAGGTCACACAGCAGACAAGTGGTAAAGCCCGGATTAGAACCCATGATCTTCGGAGTCTCAGGCCCATGCTTTATCCACTATGCCATGATTTTCCATCTCCACTTCTCTTCACTGTCCACATAATGTCTAGCTTCAATAAAGCTGCTCTGTAAATGCCCTTTTCCTACACATGCACAATCAAACAATGAAGCACCATGGCCTAGTGGCAAGAACACAGGCTTGAGAGTCAGAGGACCTAGATTCCAATCCCAACTCTGCCGCATGTCTGCTGTGTGACCTTGGGCAACTCACTTCACTTCTCTGTGCCTCAATTACATCACCTGTAAAATGGGGATTAAAACTGTAAGCCCCTACGTGGGACAGGGACTGTGTCCAACCTGATTACCATGTTTCTACCCCAGCGTTTAGAACAGTGCTTGTCACATAGTAAGTTCCTAACAATAAACACTATTATTAGTCAGTGGTATTTATTGAGCTCTTACAATGTGCAGAGCAGTGTACTAAGCATTTGGGAGATTACAATACAAAAGAATTAGCAGACACGTTCCCTGCCCATAACGAGAGTACAGTCTAGAAGAGACACACACACACATCCCGCTGCATGCCACTTCAATCAGTGGTACTTATCGAGTGCTTTCTGTGTACCTTCCCAGTGATGCCGATCTACCCAAGCTCTTAGTGTTTGTCCTATTTCAACTCCCAATTGCTTGGGTAGCCTGCTGTCATCTGCTCCCTTCTCCGGTCTTCACAAGTGGGGTGCAGAATAGTGTTGGTAGTAGGCAAGGTGCTGAGCTGAGCATTAGGTCAAGCCCAGGAAAGGTGGGGTACAATATATCCATGTATGTTCATCCATTGAATTGCATTTATTGAGCACTTATTGGGTGCAGAGCACTGAACTAAGTGCTTGGGAGAGTACACTATGACAATAAACAAACACATTCCCTGCCCACAGTGAACTTACAATCTGAGGTGGCGGTAGAAGGGGAACAGATAGTAATATAAATAAATAAATTACCAAAAAGTGCATAAATCCTGTGGGACTGGAAAGGGGGATGAATAGAAGCAGCAGGTCAGGGTGATGTGGAAAGGAATGGGAGAAGGGAGAGGAGGGCTTAGTCAGGGAGGACCTCTTGGAGGAGATGGGCCTTCAGTAAGGCTCTGAAGGCGGGGAGAGTCACTGTCTGTAGGTTATGAGGAGGGAGGGCGTTCCAGGCCAGAGGCAGGATGTGGACGAGAGGTCAGCAGCGAGATAGATGAGATTGAGGTATAATGAGAAGGTTAACATTAAAGGAGCAAAATGTGCCAGCTGGGTTGTAGCAGCAGAGTAGTGAGATGAGGTAGGAAGGGACAAGGTGATAGAGTGCTTTAAAGTCAATGGTGAGGAGGTTTTGTTTGATGCTAAGGTGGTTGGACAACCACTGGAGATTCTTGAGGAGTGGGGAAACACGGCCTGAACGTTTTTGTAGAAAATATCCAGGCAGCAAAATGAAATATAGACTGGAATGGGGAGAGTCAGGAGGTTGGGAAGTCAGCAAGGAGGGTGATACGGTAATCAAGGTGGGATAGGATAAGTGATTGCATGAATGTGGTAGCAAGATGGATGAAGAGTCCTGTGTGCAGAACACTGGGCTAAGCACCTGGATCTCTTCAAAGCCCTTGGTGAACCATTTATCCTATTATGGTTAGTATAGGTAAACCGCATGATCCTACTTGCTGGAAATGTTATTGCCGTAATCAATCAACAGTTTATATTGAGTGATTACTCTGTGCAGAGTAGTATACTAAGAGGTTGGAAGAGTACAGTAGGGATAAAAGACACAACCCCTGATCTCAAGAAGTTTGCGACCTCATGCAGGAGACAGGCACAGAACTATTTTCAGATAGGAGGGAAAAGAGAATGGAAAGATGGAGAAGTGAATAAATGCATCTTAAATAGTAGTTTCTAGACTCTAAGTTTGTTATGGGCAGGAAATGTGACTACTAATTCTGTTGTACTCTCCCAAGTGCTTAGTACAGTGCTCTGTACATAGTAAGTGCTCAAAGCATACCATTGATTGATGGATTGATTTATAATAGAATATGTAGAATGATATGTACATTGATAATAATTATGGTATTTGTTAAGTGCTTAGAATGGGCCAGGCACTATTCTAAGCAAGGGGACTGTGAGGACATAAGTGTTGAGGTAGCCGTTGGGCGGTGATGATCGGGAGAGAATGAAAATAATCAGGGAATGCCTCCTGGAGGAGGTGGTAGGTAAGGAAGGCTTGGAAGACGGGGGAAGCCTTGCTGTAGGTCATTTGAAAGGGGAGAGAGTTCTGAGTATGTGCAGTGGACGGGGTGGTGGTGGGGAGAGGGGAGAGTCAGTGTGAAGCTTCGCTTGTGGGGAGAGTAGCACATCGGCTGAGTACTAGAGGAGGAGCAGAGCAGATACGTAAGAAAGAGCCTTCAAGACAAAGGTCAAGTTTTCCTTGAGGTGGATGAAAAGGGAGGGGCACTGAAGATTTTGGAGGAAGGAAGAGATATGCGTAGAATGATATTTTACTTAATTGATCCAGAATGCAGGATGTAGTTTAGACTGAAGAGGAGAGAGATTTTTGACAGAAATCACTGAAGAGGCTGATACAGTACTGTAATTAAGCCCAGAGATGATAATCAATCACACTTGTTGAGAGGTTACTGGGTGCAGACCACTGCACTAAACACTTGGGAGAGTACAGTACAACACAGTATTGTATTTCAATACAATGTTAAATGTTTGAGAGAGAACAATAGAGTTGGTAGTCATGTTCCCTGCCCAAAAGGAGCTTGCAACCCAGAGGGGGAGACAGGCATTACAATAAATTAGAGGTATGGTTAAGTGTGGTGGGGCTGAGGGTGGGGTGAATAAAACGTACAAATCCAAGTTCAAGGGGGACACAGAAGGGAGAGGGAATAAGGGAAATGAGGGCTTATTCAGGAAAGATCTCTTGGAGGAGATAATTTTAATAAGGCTTTGAAGTTGAGGAGAGTGATTGCTTGTCGGATTCGAAGGAGGAAGGAGTTCCAGGTCAGAGACAGGATGTGGGCCAGGGTTCAGTGACTATGGGGACAATATTGAAGTACAGTGGTGTTAGATGAGCAAAGTGATTGTGCTGGGATGATAGATCTTGAACCAGGGCATTAGCCATTTGGGAGGAAAGCCGTGTGTGTGTTGGGGTGGTGGTGAAGGGGAGCTGGGGGAGCAATCTGTGAAATGTGGAGATGGAATGGATAGAATTTAGTGACGGGCTAAATATGAGGGTAAAAAGATGAGTCAAAGATGGCATAAAACATGGGCTTCTGGAACCCGAAAAATGGTGATATTGTAATCATAGGAGAGTGAGGAGGAACAATGGCTTTAGGAGGGAAGATGAGTTCAATTTTATAGATGTTCAGGTCATGTGCTTAGTAAATTATTCTCCTAGGATGAGCTTAATTTCTAAGTTTAATTTCTGGATTTGGTTTTCTATCCATGGCCTTTCAACACATCTCTTATGAGTACATGAAGAAATACAAGAGTTGACCATTTGAGAGAGGGAATTTTAATGGGAGCTAACCTAGCACTTGAAACCTAAAATAATAATGTGATCGAAGGGGGAGTAATTATTATCAGTCATAAAATGATCACCCCTATCTATTCACTACACCAGTCTTTTGAAAAAATAGAATTCCCCCGCCCACAGATCTTTTTTGCCAGCCCCCAGTCCCAAGAGATAGGGCTGACAGCTCTCTTGTCGCTGGTATGGCAAACCTCTGTTTCCTAGTCACATCCCTTCCTGCCACTGACAACTCAATTCCTTCTCGTGGCTTTCTGCATCACTGGTCTAAAGGACTAGAGGACCTATTTTCTAATCTAAGCTTGGCCACTTGCCTGCTTTGTGACCCAGGGCAAGTCACTTAGCTTTTCTGTGCCTCTGTTTTCTTATCCATAAAATGGGGATTAAATATCTGTTCTCTTTCCCTCTTAAGCTTCTCAGCCCCATGAAGCTTGTTGTGGGTAAGGAAGGTGCCTGCTTATTGTATTGCATTCTCTCAAGAGCTTAATAAAGTGATCTGCACACATTAAGCGCTTAATAAATATGATTGAATGAATGAATGTGAGACAGATATTGTGTCTTGTATCTTCCAGACTGCTTAATATAGTGCCTGGAACATGGTACATGCTTAAATCCCACAATTATTACTATTTCTTGGACCTTAGTTACCTCATCTGTAAAATGGAGATTGAATACCTAATCTACCTACTTCTTAGACTGTGAGCTGACCTGATTATTTTGTAACTCACCCAGCACTTGGAACATAAGGAAGCACTTAACAAATAGCAAAATCATTATTATTATTTTTGTTAATCAGAGAACCAGTAGTCTGCCTGAAGGGTAGACCTCATAGTTCTCGTGAAGAATAGCAAATCTCATCAAAAGACAGCAGAAAGTCAGGGCTGAATTCAAAAATTTCTGTCAGATTTGCAACCTAACTTGAAGGCCCAGGGCCTTTTTTTTTTCCTTTTCATGGTATTTGTTAAGTGCTTAATATGTGCCAGGGACTGTACTAAGTGCTGAGGTAGATTTAAGATAACCAGATTGGACAGAGTCTCTGTCCCACATAGAGCTCACAATCTTAATTCCCATTTTACAGATGAGGTAGCTGAGGCTCCAAGAAATGAAGTGACTTGTCCATGGTCACACAGCAGACAAGTGGCAGAGCCGGGATTAGAAAACACAGGTCCTTCTGACTCCCAGACCCGTGCTCTATCTAGCCTTGAAGACCCGTGCTCTACCTAGCCTTGAAGCTGCTTCAAGCCTGCCCGTGAAACCACGTGAGGATGTGCGGCTGAACGATGATGAATCCTGGTACCCTGAAAGGGTTAATTCTTTTGCAGGAGAGCAGAGTTCAAATTCCAGACCGTAGTTTACTCATCATTGGATCAGGCCCTCCAAAGTACCTCAAAACCCTTCCTGGGTCTTTTCTCATTAATCCTTCGCAGCCTCATCATCCAGATAAGGGGCAGGTTATTATTTTTCTCCAGAAGCCTGGCGATTTAGTCACCAGCACGAAGATATGCATCCTTGCATGGTGTGAGTAGAGAGACGGGCTAGATAGGCTGATAGCAGCCGCTGGGGAGCTAGCAACCCACCCTCCTCCTTAACCTCTCTCAGGCCTCCTCAGGATTCATTTAGATCCCGAGAGGGGGGCTCTCGCAGGTATGAGGCAGGACAAAACTCGCCTCTTCATCCCAGGTTTAGTTGAGGGGAGAGATTTGCTCCCAGCCCACACCAGGAGAGGGATGGGTAGAGTGTCTTGTGCATTTATATGTGTATTGCAGTAATTTTTAATCCCACTAATTAAATGTATATTCAAAATAAAGTCTCTCAAACCTGACTGGCAATCATGTGCCACTTGAGGCTCAGAGAAGGAAGCTTGTTATGTAAATCAAGGCCCAACAAGGCAGGTGAGTGGGTCCTTAATAATGAGAAGCAGCAGGGTCTAGAGCATAGAGCACAGGCTTGGGGGACAGGAGGACCTGGGTTCTGATTCTGGCTCCTCCACTTGACGGCTGTGTGACCTTGGGCGAGTCAGTTCACTTCCTCTGTGCCTCAGTGATCTCATCTGTAAAATGGGGATTAAGACGATGAGCCCTATGTGGGACAGGGACCTTATCCATCCTGATTAGCTTGTATCTACCCCAGGGCTTAGAATAATGCCCATCACATAGTAAGTGCTTAACAAGTATTATTATTATAAGGCTAACCCCCTCCTCTACCCTACCCTCTCCCCCGATTAGACTGTAAGCCCATCAAAGGGCAGGGACTGTCTCTATCTGTTGCCGATTTGTACATTCCAAGCGCTTAGTACAGTGCTCTGCACATAGTAAGCGCTCAATAAATACTACTGAATGAATGAATGAAAGAAGGGGTTAGTTGGAGGACTCAGTAGCTTTGAAACTACATAATTGGGAGGGAGGCTAATGGCCACAATACTGTGTGTCAGATGAAATTCTGGAATGTTCAAAGTCCCTGTGGTTCTCTAATGAATCAGAGCTTTGCCTAGTATCGTGGGTGGTTTTGAGAAATGGAGTGGCTTGGTTAGAACCTTCCGGGAGGGATCTGGGCTCCAATCAATCAGTTGTATTTACTGAGCGCTTACTGGATGCAGAGCACTGTGCCAAGCTCTTGGGATTGTACAGTACGATAGAGTCGGTCGACACGTTCCCTACCCACAACGAGCCACCACTGGTTGGGATACCAGAGCCGTCATCTGAATGGCTAGTCAACTTTTTTATTCTGGAACATATGGTTTTCAGCTGGTATCGTCTTCACTCCTTCCTGCCATCCCCTTATGCCTGTGTTTATGTCTGATATTTTTATTTTAAGTTCCCTACCTGCCTCTTTCTCGGCTCCTAGTGTGGCATTCCAAGGCTCGGAAGCAGAGTCATGCTCACAGGGACCTGAGAAGGGAAGGCAATGCATCTGGAGCAAATTCCAGGGCATTACCGTGGAGAGAAGCAGCGTGGCTCAGTGGAAAGAGCCCGGGCTTTGGAGTCAGAGGTCATGGGTTCGAATCCCGGCTCGGCCACTTGTCAGCTGTGTGACTGTGGGCAAGTCACTTAACTTCTCTGTGCCTGTCACCTCATCTGTAAAATGGGGATTAAGACTGTGAGCCCCACGTGGGACAACCTGATTCCCCTGTGTCTACCCCAGCGCTTAGAGCAGTGCTTGGCACATAGTAAGCGCTTAACAAATACCAACATTATTATTATTATTATTATTATTAACCATCTGATCGGCTAGTAAAAGGCATAACCCCTCCAAATGGAATGTCCTCCACCAAATGGCACAACAAAGGCGATATGACAAAATAGGCTTTATTCATGGAATAACCTTAATGCTGAACTTTGTGACAGTGAGTGCTTACTGTGCGTGATGCCCTGTACTAAGCACTTCTAATACCTTACTTCCATTTAGTGCTTTTATTGCCAAACCACTTTGCCTTACTTATCTCCATTTAACCCTCACAACTTCCCTGTGAGGTAGGGTCAGGTATTAATAATACTAATAAAAATGGCATCTGTTAAGCACTTACTTTGTACCGGGTACTGTACTAAACACTGGGGTGAACACAGCAAATTGGGTTGGACATAGTCCCTGTCCCACAAAGGGCTCACAGTCTCAAACCCCATGTTACAGATGAGGGGACTGAGGCCCAGAGAAGTGAAGTGACTTGTCCAAGGTCACCAAGCAGGTAAGTGGCAGAGCTGGGATTAGAATCCATGACCTTCTGATTCCCAGGCCTGTGCTGTAGCCTCTAAGCCATGCTGCTAATATTTGTTAAGCACTTACTATATGTCAAGCACTGTTCTAAGGGCTGAGATAGATATAAAATAATCAGGTTGGTCACAGTCTTAATCATAAGACTGAGTCATAAGGGCTCAGTCTTAATCCCCATTTTTCCAAAGAGGCTCTTTCCACTAAGCCACACTTCTTCTCAACATTACCTCAATATATCTTTCACATTGTTGGCAAGAAAGTCATATTGGCCAAATGGGTATTTCTGCATTTTTCTTCATCTGAAACAGATCCTAAATTCTGGGCTTTTCCCCTCAAATAAGAAAATTATCTGTCAATTGCCTACCCCTTAATCCCCATTTTACAGATGAGGTAACTGTGGCACAGAAAAGTGAAGTGACTTGCCCAAAGTCACACAGCACACAAGTGGCAGAGCTGGGATTAGAACTCAGAACCTTCTGATTCCCAGGCCCATGCTCTATCTAGTAGATTACGGCATTACTATCTCCATTTTACAGATGGGAAAGCTGAGGCATAAGGAGTTTGTTACTTATCCATGGTCATACAGTAGACAAAAGGCAGATCCTGAGACTAGAACTTGGTTCCTCCAATTTATGGTACTGCACTCTTCCACAATGGCACACTCCTTACCCAAAATTTCAGTGTTCATTTATTTTTAGAGGACAGACAATTTGGGGGTTTAAATCTCAGTCCTCTCCAACACGTGGCTTATGCGAGTAGCCTGTCAGCTCATCTTGCTTGGAGTTTTAGCTTCACAAGACTGATCTAGAACCTATAAATTTTTTTTTTGAGGGGGGTAACCTGTTATT
This sequence comes from Ornithorhynchus anatinus, assembly GCF_004115215.2. Taxonomy (NCBI): domain Eukaryota; kingdom Metazoa; phylum Chordata; class Mammalia; order Monotremata; family Ornithorhynchidae; genus Ornithorhynchus; species Ornithorhynchus anatinus. Next base: position 57,331,546 of record NC_041728.1, read on the forward strand.
AGTAACATGATAATAGATCACATATGTTGAGAAACAAAATCTAAATATCGTCACTACTAATAAAATCATTAAGTATTAAAACATGTAGATTCTAAAAAGGTGAAGAAAATAGAAATAATGCACCTGTCCAGGCAATAATAACTGAATACAATTTATGAGTAGCAGAAACAGAGAGGAAACCTGATGAACAGTAGAATTTTTTGAATTAACTGCCAAGGTTTATAGTTGCAATAATGATCTGTTTATCTGTCTTCTCCAGTCAAGTAATGGCCAGCTAAAGGGTCAAGACTTAAGCCTTTAACTTCTTATTACTTGTCCTCTAAAGACATTTGACTGGGTCATTATTGCTTAATTGTACCTTCTCTCGCTTTTAGTGACTTTATTATGCCATAATAGGAACCTTGAGCAATTTGTCTGTGATGGAGTGTGCAGTCATTTGCCTGTGTGAATGAGATTCTCTGCCTGGGATGATTATCTTAGATATACAGGGATGTAAGGCTTAGTTGCATCTAGTCTCTCCCCAGTATTGAAGGGTTGTAGAAGCCCCTGACCCCTCCTCATCTTCTTGCACATTCTTTACTCTGCCTATGTTTACTCGCTGGGAAAGAAAAGTAATACAGAATGTTTTTCTTTTCTGAATGGAAGCTTTCTATCAGCCCATGTTTTTTTAAAAACTCTTATAGGAAGAATCAATCAGTAGTATTTATCGAGTGCCTACCTTGGGCCCAGCACTGAACTAAGCGCTTGGGAGAGGACAATGCGGATAGGAGGAATGGTCCCTGCACTCAAGGCGGGGATCATCAGGGGCTGACACCCAAATAAATTGCGGTAGGAGGAAGAGATAGAATATCAATATGAGTACCTAAGTGCTACAGGGGAAGAGGGATGAGTGTCCAAGTATTTGGGTAATGCAAAAGTCTCGCAGTGGAGTTTGAGGGTGTTATAGGATGGGAGGTGAGAGATTAATCAGGGAAAGTATCTTTGGAGGGATGAGAAGCTGCACCGTCTAATGGATATAGCACGGACCTAGGAGTCAGGAGGATCTGGATTCTAATTCCCACTCTGTCATTTGTCTACTTTGTGACCTTGGGCAAATCACTTAACCTTCTCTCTGCCTCAGTTACCTCATCTAAAGATGGGAATGAAGACTATGAGCCCCACCCAGTGCTCAGAACAGTGTTTGGCACATAGTAAGTGCTTAGCAAATACCATTATTATTATTATTATTGAAACATGGACTTTGTACAATCTGATTAGCTTGAATCTACCCCAGGGCTTAGTACAGTTTCCAGCACACAGTAAGTGCTTAACAAATACCAAAAAAAAAAATTAATTTTAAATAAGGGCTTTGAAGATGGGTCTCCTGGATGTGAAGTAGGGAGGAGTTCCAGGTGGGAGGGAGAGTGACCAAAAATTTGGCGGTATGGTGAGGGGAGGGGACATGAAAACAAGGCATGATTAGTAGTTTGGCTTGAGAGACACAAAGTAATGTGTGAGTTGGGATGTAGTAGGAAAAAATAGAAGGTGAGTAGCAGAGGATAGAGTGCCCTTAAAGTCCATGGTCAAGAGTTTCTGCTTGATACAGAGGGAAAAGGACATCCACTGGAGGCTTTTGAGGAAGGGGGAGACTTGCGTGACAAGGCCCAGGTTTGAAAATAGGGGACTCTTCTGTCCCAGGCCTGCTGAAAATGAGGTAGTGTATTGGTATACTGCAGCATGATAACAGGGAAAGACCCTCTCTCTTCCCTTCCCTCATCCCCATGTGCAAATACACACACAGGCTGTTCCAAAGTATCTGTCCCTAGGAACTCATAATTAGGCTCAAGGACACCTATTTGATCATCATTTGAAAGAGGCATGGATTCAGGTACATAAGGCTGTGAAGGGGAAAAATGGGAGTTGTATCCTCGAGTGGAGTGGTGAATAATATGTGATTTTTATCATTTTAACCCTGGTATTACACAGGGTTCTTAAAACCAGGAGAGCAAGAAGCAGGGGAATAACCTCCAGCCACAGAAATCATTTTGAGGTTTGGCAGAGTCTTGCTGCCTTTATTTTATTTTATTTTTTTGAGAATTTCTACTTCATACTTGCCTTTGGTCCATTTCAAAAAGAGCTATGTATACGATGCGGCCCGTCAGAGACCTCTCTCTTTAAGGACATAAAGAAAATGCACGCACCAGGTTTGGCTAAGGGGAAAATATCTGCCTCCCATGACCATCTAGCCAAATTTGAGGCTTTTGGAAGGCATTGTTCATAATTACCCAAAGGTATTTGATGCTTATGTTATCCAAGAATATTTCCCCCGGGGTTCCGGTGACCCTCAGTCAATGCTGCCAGGCGAGAAGCAGAAATGATAGTCTAGTAGGCAATTTTCTTTTGTCTGCATAAGTGCGTGATAAGGTATCTCTAAAATTACTTCTAAAATTGTTACTGGTCACTTGTTTTGCTTTAGATAGAATACAGCTAACTTCAGCAGTATGAAGTTTAAAGCTTGTGAGATTTAAAATCCTCATTTCAAAGCTGTTTTCTCATGCTTTTCCAACTTGGGAGGCAGAGAAATTCAGTCAGTTCCTTGCTAAGGCCTGACAATAAAACTGAGGCTACACACCCAGGAAACTCACGCCCACCCAGATTTTCATTGACAACACAGAACTGGGTGCTGACGCTGAATTGTGTTGCAAGGAGTCAGAGATAGACAAGGAAGCAGAAAACCAAATCACCGAAAGCCAGCTTATTCTTTGGAAGATTGACCAGTGGTGATGACATGTATCTTCTGGTGACTAATGGTCTCCTTAACTCATCTACTGCACCAAATACTCTTTCTCTCTGTGTTCATAAACACAATCTTTTAGAGAGCTCATATTTGGGGATTCACTCATATAAGGCTTATTCAGTAAATCTCTTTTAAAAAAATGGTGACTTGTTTCTAGATTGCTACGGATCAACTAGTTCTCACTGGCCTTCCAAGATTTAGAAGTTGCCTGATGCGGTTTTTCAGGGACTCCTGAGCTCCTGCTTGAGTTCCTGACATAACTCAATATGGGAAGTCTGAGAGGTAGAGCTTCCTGGTTGATCCAGTCACTGTACTGGTTGCTTCATTTATGGGGTGGCCCTAGTCCAAACCTGAACTCTTGGGGCCTTTCCAGGGAAGTCCCTCGCTCAAAAGTCCTCTGGTGCTGAGTCCAGAGACAGGTACACCTCATTATCACTGTGATCATCAATATTAAATACTTAGTGTATGTAAAGTCCTGCATAGAAATTTAGGGTTAGTACAGAAAGATTAAAAAATATAATCCCTGCCTTGTATGAGCTTACAACCAACTGGGGAAGAGAACCAATATAAAATGGCAGTATAATAGTAAAAAAAATAGGTGAAAGTGTCAATATTAAAGAAAAGATACAAGTGGAGAAATAAAGAACACAGTTCTGTGGAAGCAGCATGGCCTAGTGGAAAGAGCAGGGGCTAGGGGTCAGAGGACCTGGGTTCTAATTCCTCCTCTGTCACTTGCCTGTTGGGTAACTTGAGGCAAGTTGTTTAACCTTCCTGTGCCTCAGTTTCCTCGACTGTAAAATGGGAATTCAATACTTAGGCTGTGAGCCCCATGTAGGTCAGGGACTGTGTCCAACCTGATTATCTGTATCTTAGAGCTTAGAATGGTGCTTTCTAGTCAGAGGTTAACAAATACTATTTTAAAAATAATAATTAAAAAATAGAAACACAAAGAAAGCTGAAGAGGATAAGAGGGGCTATCAGGAGAATTGTGGAGATGGAATGGGGAATGCCTTGTGGGGGGGCATTCCTTTTTGTATTATTTTATTGTGGTGGGATTTAGCCCTGGGGTAGATACAAAGCTACCAAATTGAACACAGTCTCTGACACTCACAGGACTCACAATCTATCTTATCTGCCAGTGGAGCACGAGAAGCAGCTGGATAAGAGGAAGCCAATGGATGGAAGCACTGAAGCTGATTTTTAAGAATGTGTTTGACACCTCAAAGGCCTGTTCCAAGCATAGTGGTGACCTCTTCTTGAGGTGGTTTGAGGCTTGAGTGTGCCACGTGATATTGCATCCCAGCATTAGGAGCACAGAACACTTGGGAATGGACAGATATATCCATTGCCACTTTAATACCTCAGAAAATTTTGGCTAAAAAATGGGAATTTATTCTAAAACAAAGGTCAAAAAACCCACCCAATAAAATTCTGCCAGACCCTTATCCCTCTCTACTTTACAAATATATGAGGAAGCTGATTTGGAATGTGGAGATGTAGGTAATGGATGACGCTTAGGTTTTCTGCTTAGGGAAGTTAGAATGACAGAACTCAGCTAACATTTGGGTTGTTTTTTGGGTTTTTTTGTTGTTTTTTAACTGGAATGATAGAGGCTACATATGGCCTCTCCTTGTGATTATCACACAACATGAGGTCCTGGAGTGCAGTCAGTCCCACCAGCAATGAACACTCGGCTCATCACAACACAGCTTGGCCACGCTGGTCTTGTGAGGAGGAGGCAGGGCAGTAGAACCATTTCTGTATAGTAACTAGAAGCGATGGAAAAACCTTACTGAACTACAAATTGAATAATAATTGTGATATTTGTTATTAACAGTAATAATGATGGTATTTAAGCGCTTACTATGTGCTAAACCCTGGGGTGGATACAAGCAAATCAGGATAAAGTAGTCCCTGTCCCCTGTGGGGCACTCAGTCTCAATCCCCATTTTATGAACGAGGGAACTGAGGCCCAGAGAAGTGAAGCTACTTGCCTAAGGTCACATAGCAGACAGGTGGTGGAGACAAGATTAGAACCCATGACTTCCTGACTCCAAGGCCCATGCTTTATCCACTATGCCATGCTGCTTATTGTACTAAGAGCTGGGATGGATATAAACAAATTGGGTTGAACACAGTCCCTGTCCCACATGGGGCTCAGAGAGCAAAGTAACACAGATGTTATCTCTGGGGAGTGGACTAGGCAGTGAAGGCTGTAGATCTCAGTATTCCTCAAGAAAAAAACAACAACAGTCAGACACAATAGAGAAGTAGCCTGACTCAGTGGAAAGAGCCCGGGCTTGGGAGTCAGAGTTCATGGGTTCGAATCCCGACTCTGCCACTTGTCAGCTGTGTGACTGTGGGCAAGTCACAACATCTCAGCGCCTCAGTTCCCTCATCTGTAAAATGGGGATTTTCTGTGAGCCTCACGTGGGAAAACCTGATGACTCTGTATCTACCCCAGCGCTTAGAACAGTGCTCTGCACATAGTAAGCGCTTAACAAATACCAACATTATTATTATTATAATTATTATTACAATCACCAGCACCTTATCAGCGGATAGACACATGTTCTATAAGTATCAAGCATTTTACACTATCTTCAGTCAGTTATTCGTAAGTGATAACCAATCAATAATAGTACTTACCAGATGCCTATTATGTGCTGAGCACTGTGTTAAGCCCCTGGGCAAGTATTTTAAGGTAAAAACAAGGTTCCTACCATCAAGAAGCTTGCAGTCTAATGGGGAAGACACATAGATTATTTATAATTAGTGGGAGAAGGAAGGAGGATAAAGATACAAATGGAAAAGCAAGAGCAAGGAAAGAGAGGTAGGGTACAAATAAGTGAATAAATAAGTGGGATGATAGTAATAATTTGGGTATTTATTAAGTGCTTACTATATGCCACGAAGTATGCTAAGTGGCTGGGGAGGTACAAGAGCATCAGTTCCCACATAGGGCTCACAGTCTAACTAGGAGGGAGAACAGGTTTGAATCCCAATTTTGCAGATGAGGGAACTGAGGCACAAAGAAGTTAAATGACTTACCCAAGGTCAAAGAACATGTTAGTGGTGGAGCCGGGGTTAGTATCCAGGTCCTCTGACTCCCAGTCCTGAGCTCTTTCCATTAGGTCATGCTGCTTCAAATACGCAGATCAAAATATTTCTAAATGACAAGAAGGGTTAGATGTGCATAAAGGTTAAGTGAGATGTGGGGTGGGAGCATCTGGGATGAGGAGGATTTGAGGAGGGATTTCCGTAGCAGAGGTTCCTACTTAGACTGTGAGCCCGAATCGACTTGTATCTACCCCAGCACTTAGAACAGTATTTGACACTAAGTGCTTAATAAATACTATGAAACAAACAAACAATAAAGGACTCATACCAATCACCCAGGAAAAGAGGCTCCTTCTACCCAAGTAGGAAGATTTTTTTCCAGGAAGGTCGTTCTACACTGTTATTTTCTTTAGTAATAAACCGGGATTTTCAGATTTTCTAGTAGATATGCTTCTAGTTTACAGCTCTTAAAATGGTTGGTTCCAAAATTTCTGGGCAATTGGTGGCATATTTCAAAAAGGTTTGCACACGTTTGTTAAATCTATTCTGTTTAGCCGAGAAAAATCACCTTGTAGATTCCAATAGAAAAATTGATCTTCACTTCCTCTCAAAAAATCTGTTTCTTTATGGAGTTTTGTTTGAATGGAGCAGGTGCTTTGGTGAGCTTGTAGATTCCTGCAGTTCAGAGGCATATTAATAAAACTTTTCAGACTTCTCACATATAAAAAAAAATCCTTGTACAATTTGACAAACCAATAATGTCTACATAAATTCAGAAGTCTGTTTCACACACATTTTACACCAACCTAACAAGTTTAGGTAAGGAAAGTAATCAATGTATATATGGATCTACTAGCCCTTAAAATTATTTACTCACATCATCATATACATTGGAGCATAAACTACATCCTAAAAATCTGGAATGATTCTACCTGTTCCTTTTTAATGAAAGCCCAGAGATTTCCTCAATTCAAGTCAATGTGCCGCCCCCCGACCCAAATCTTGAAAAGGCAGCTTTTGCATAGATCTTGTCTAGAATATATTTCTGTATTAGAAATGAGTGTTAGTTTTGAAGACATTCAAGATTAACAGTCCATTGCCTAGGTTTTCCTAATTTTACCTCAAATATGTAAGGGTATGTGAGATTATTTCCAAATTCAATCTTTGCTAACAGTGTAAAGGAGAGGGTGTGTGTGTGTGTACATGCACTTGTGCTCATGTGCAATACTAATTCTGCAGAGACATCTTGCACAGGGTTATAATGCTAAACTGTTCGAAGCAAAGCTTTTACTCTTCACTAATTACCCCACACCTTATACTGTCCCTTCTCTGGACCCACTGCTCAAGTCTTTCACTTTGTCTGAAATACCCTCCTTCCTCAGATTTAGGAAACCTTCTTTGATCCGTCAATGGCATTTACTGAGCACTCACTCTATGCAGAATACTGTACTAAGCGCTTGGTAGCGTACAGTACACTGGAATAAATTGATAGGATTCCTGCCCTCAGGGAAACTTGTTCCTTTCTTCCTTCAGAGGTCTTCCAAAAAGTAACTTCCTCTAGAAGGCAGTCCCTAATTCCATCATCAATTCAATCACCTCATCCTCTCAGTCCTTAGAATCAATCAATCAATCAGTATTTATTGAGTGCTCACTGTGTGCAGAGCACTGTGCTAAGTGCTTGGGAGAGTACAATACAATGGAGTTGGTAGACCTGTTCCCTACTCGCAAGGAACTAAGAGTCTAGAAGGGAAGGCATACATTAATGTAAATAAATAAATTTTGGATATATACATATGTGCTCTGGGGATGAGGGAGGGGCTAATAAAGTGCATTCATTTACCTACTTTATCCACTTGTACTCATTTTTCTCAATGCTCAAGTTCTCTTAATGATTGCAAGTGTGTCATCTTATGTCTGCGTGTCTTCTCTATTAAGGTAATGTATACCTTGCAGGCAAGTAAAGCGTCTTAATAAATAAATAATAATTTTGGAATTTTTAAAGTGCTTACCGCATGGTAAGCACTGTGCCTTATACTTCAGTATTTTCTCTAAGATTCTGGTAAAATAGTCTGCACTCTTTGGGCATTTAATAAGTACTGCTGATGATGTAGGCTTCTCTAGGTACCAATTCATCATAAGGACTTATATGTGACTTGGGGAACTCCCCATGAAATTGTTTCTTTTCATCTTTGAATATGAGTTTGTTTGCGCTGAACAGGTTGGAGGTTCTAAACAAATAATGCAGCTTTGTGCCTGTTTTGATGGTAATTTTATGATATTTGTTATTGGATTTGGGAGAATATCTTCTGGTTCCTCAACTTCACAGCTTTGTTACATGAAGATTTCCCAGAGAGTATAACATAACATGTTGTTCTATTAATCAGTGCCAAGGGGATATAATTAACAGGCAGAATCCAAAATTCTAAGAGATAATTTTGGAAACACATAGAGTCATATACAAAATATCAGTGCTTTGTGATGCAGAATCACTTAAAAAATTCTGCTTCCTGGAGCAGGGAAAGAGAAAGGCCTTCTGCAACTCTGATAATAGTACTGGTCCCAAGAAAATTTGACATGCAAAGTTTTCAAGTTTAGATCCCTGAAAAAATTGAGGGCGAAATCGGTGTGCTCCTTCTATATTCACTGGCGTGGAGATTTTCCTTAAAAAACAAACAAACAGACAGACAGGGAGATTTAGGGAGGACCAGTCCCGTGTGAGGAATGTACAAAGAGTAGTTTTCCAAATGACTTTTTTTTGGTTAGTTTCCATAACTTTTGATAAGGAACTGGCCTGCCATAAAGGAATGGAGGATAGCAGGCAAGGTCACTCTCAAGGACATGGGAGTCAATTAGTATGCAGATCAGAGCCCAGGAGTTCAAAGGTATTGTTCCAATTCAATCACATTAGCCAGGCCAGTAATGAACAAACGGCATGACCTTAATCACGATGCCTGCACTACTCATTGGAGGAAGGTAAGTTGTGGGGGTGGGGTGTTTGTGTGTGTTTAAGGGGACAAAATTGACAAGACAATTTTTTTTAAAGGTATAGAACCAACTCTACTGAGAATATTAGCCAATAATATTGGGAGACTACATTTCAAGGCATGTGTGTGTGTGTATATACCAGCAACAGTGTATACACATATATGGAGCAGAAGGGAATTTCACTAAAACTGACTGGATTGGACAAGTATATTCTATTTCAGCCAGAATGTTCCTAGATTCACTGACATTTTCAGGGGTTTGCAAAAGGATGTGATTAAAACAAGGTGAAAATTTCAATTGCAGAGTTCCTTTTCAAAATGTGTTCAATTCTTCCCAGGCTTAAAGTGCAAAGGCTTGAAATTTCACATGCAGGATATAATACCACAGTCTAAATATTCCTTCGCTAATGCATGATTGGGGCTTTTGTGGAAGCAACTGAAAATTTTTAGACTTTTGAAAATGAAATTCTAACTGAACAGTGGAATAAAAGCTTTTTTTTCCCACCAATTCAAAAGGAAATCCAATTATTTATCCAATGTGCCTTATGTTTGCATACAATACGTGATATGCATTGCCAGTTTTTTTTTTCTTACAATTACAATGCGTATTATACTGACATCTAGTATACAGTCTCATTTCTTTAGGGTCACATAGTATATATGTCAATTTTGCATGGATACCTAATGTAAATAATGCACATATGTCGCACATAATTCTATTTATGGTTCCCTCAGAAAATGTTATTTGGTTTATGTGGAAATAAGAACAGCATTAGATGCTGCAAAGCTGTGATTCCAAAACCGGTTCACCTATTTCCAAAATTATTTTGTCTATTAGTGTTGGACCTGCTGGTTTTCCTGAATCAATCTGGACAATGTTTTCTAAACTTATCAATGACTTCTACTGAAGTAAGTTACCAAGGAAAGCCCCAGGCTTCAAAGGTGAAACCACTGGCAGACACGTCTTCATTTCTTCCTAAAATCAAATATGATAGGCAACTAAGAGTTTAGGAATTTAGTCTCTTCCTCCTCTATCCCCTCCCTTATTGGGGAGGGAGTTATTCATCTCGCACTAAAATGAAAGAGGCATACAGAAAAAGAACTATTCTCGGTAAGGATGCACCCTAGGGGGTTCGTGAATGTGGGGGAGGGACCGTGATTATACAATGCAATAACATATTGAGACACTTTCAGTTTTACACTTGGTATCAAGTAAATAGAGGATATCTCACCCATGAAGGGTGATTATCTTTCATGAAGGGAGGAAATGACTTATTAAGGTCTTTCTCAGGAGTGAAAGAAAGATAAGAATCGTTATTAATGTAAGGAACAATCTTGTTTTTGCCTATAGAAATAGATTTCTTTTTTTTTACTCCTCTTATGCGTGTATATCTTAAATTGACTGCACCTTAGTAAGGATCCAAATCACTTTCAGCTGACACTTTACCAGATCCGTCTTGTTGTGGCATCCCAAGACCTTATTGCCATTTTTATTGCCCTCACAATTAATAACATTTGAGAATGTAAACCCGGCTGTCCAGTCCTTTTGAGTTGTTCAGTCAGGGTTTTGGGTTTTATTTGAAGATATTAAAATGTTGTGTTTTTTTTTAAAGGAGCCTATCTGACTTGCAGCTGAGTGTTCACACAATTATTCAGAGAGGGTAGTGGGTCCCCTTTGATCGTATTATTGTGATGCTTCTGCTGGATTTCATTTGCAGACAGGCGATCTCCCCTCCCCACTCCCCCCTTTTCCCCTAAACAAGGTCATAGATTATTATTTTTTTTAAAAAAAAATGAGGACTGGAAGTCCCGAGTACAAGATTAAGTAAGTTCTTACAGTGTTATAAAAGTGAGTGCTTTTTTCCTATAATAAAAGGTGTTTAAAAGGTTCGCTGCAGCTTTAAACAGAATTACAATTTACTTCTTTCAAGTGTCCAGGCCATAAATTCTTCTCAATTCCCTCTCTCTCTCCTTGTCGGAATTAATGAGATCAGATTTGATCAGGGCAGTGATGTGTTCAGAGCCAAATCACACAACAGCGCGCGTACCGTAATGGAATTTGCATCTAATGCATACATAAATCAAACATCTTTCTGGACATTTTCATATGCATAATGTCATTTCATCCAGTTCTCTCCGTGCAGAGGGGGAGATTTTTTTTTCTCCTCTCTCTCTCTCTCTCTCTGCGAGAATGACTTTCTTTAATGCTTTCATTTTATTTTCGCTGACTACAATCCCCGAGAAAGGCGTCCCGCTCGGAGAATCTTTCGGGGCGCCGTTGACAGTTCCTTTCCAAGAGGGGTTCTTCACATTTATCATGCCTCTTCCTCGGGGGCTTTGTTATGCAAATGTGGCTGAAATTGATAATTCCAAAGTGCTTCATTTCGGTTCCTTGGCGGTTGGAGATGGTAGATAAAAAGAAACTGACAAGACACACTGATTGCCCTCAATGCTTGTAACTCTCTTGCTAACAAGGCTCGATATTGTTAAAAAATCCCTATTGTTATCAGGATGGCAGTTCCATTATGCAGCCCTTGCAAATTTCTGATTTGAATATTAACCCTTTACCCACCCCCCAAAAAAATAAATAAATCAATTGCCATCAAATGGCTTAAGGACAGAAAACATCAAATCATTCGCCTATTCTGGTGAACAGCTGTGATGCATTTTTTTTTTTTTTGTAACCAACTCCATTAATCATCTTTCAAGGTAAAGTTACGAGTTTGTTTCAAAAGGAGAAGAAGAGAGGGTTGGCTCTGGCCAAGCAGGCCCAAATCTGGGGAGGGGATCCACCTTCTGTCTCATTTCAGATTTTGAGGGAATTATTGGCCATATTCATTTAAATGCGAGATTGCCAGTGGCCGGGGAATCTTCGGGAATCGTTTCAGCATGTCCACGTGGATCCGCCTGCACATTAATGTACTGACTTAAGTAGGCCTCAGGGAGGGGATAGTGTGTCTCATACACCATGGCAGCATTCATCTTACCTGTGTGTGTCCATACACCGGACAGATCTTTCCCCCAACTGAAGGCCACCTCTAAAAATGAAGCCTGTCGCCAGGAAAGCTTTCCGAAAGGGAAGGGCCGAGGAAAACTGGTGACCCGGCACCAAGCCAGCAGCCAGCAGAATTTCGTAAGCCTCTATCACTTCAGTTTCTTAATTCAGCAGTTTTCAAATCCGAAAATTGCCGTAGCAACAATTACAAAAACAATGTGGCCACACTGCTCCCTGGGAATACTGACAAAGGGCATTTCAGCCCAGAAGATGGGGCTCTCTCTTCCTCTGTCAGACTCAAAGCCTGAGTGGGACTGAAACCGAATCCTTATTTTATGGACATCAGACTTTCCGCAAAAAGGACGATGTCGATTGCCTCATTTTAATCAAGCCAGTTAATTGAAATGTAGCCACTAGAATTTTAAGCGGCTTTCCGACATTTGCCGTTTGGTCTTCAGGAATGTCCGGCTGGTATTTGGGAATGATAGTAAAATCCTGAGCCATTCTAATTCTTTTGGAAGTAGTATTGGCAGTTTCATTAAAGAAAACCTGAAGCCTGGAGAGATGCTTCTTTTTTTTTTTTTTTAAAGCCTCTGTAAAATGAAACCCAGATCCCGGCTAAACATCAGGCAAGTGCAACAATTCTACAATTACCCTGATGATGCTTCTCAGCCAATGCTGTCAGAGGAAACATCAAAGTTTTCCACCTTCTTAGTTCTGAAGTCTTGCAGAGCAGTGCCTGCCAAATTAGAGTAAATAAAAGAGACACTTGCACAACAGTTCCCTCCTTTATACAGTACCAAGGAGTCTTTCCTCCTTCATTTGGTTTAAAAGAAAAAAAAAAAAAAACCCTTGAGTTATTGTAACAACACTCCTTACTAACTCCCTTAGTAGCTTAGTTCCCTTCCCCCTACCCCCCATACAGGTACTATGGCATATTCAGCCATCATTAGATAGCCGTCAAAGTGCCCAATATAGAGGCTTGGGATATGGCAGCCTCAGTTTTCTGTGTCAATATTTTTCTTTCAATTACTTGAAAACACTCGGTTAATTTTTAATGCATTTCTACCCTCATTCTGCTCCCCGAAAAAAAAAATGACTCTCCCTTTTTTCCCTCTGAATTCGGGAAAGGATTTTGCTGAAATGGTGGTGGTGAACTCATAATTTCCTTTGATTACTTATTCCGTCCATCGGACCACCCAATTTTAGTACTTTTCCTGACTTAATTACACAATTCTGTCAAGTACAGTTATTTATGCTTGATGTTATTAATATCACCAGTTACACTATGGTTGTATAATTAAAATTGCCCACCACACTGCCCAAATGTAGCATTAGTGATTAAATCAATGTTATAGCCAGTTGAAGACACAGCGATACTTATTTCTTACTATATGCTTATTAATAAGTATCAATAATGCATAAATATCCAATCTGTCATGCCCCTCAAAAAAACACACTACCTAAATGTTGCATTAGTGATTAAATCAATGTCATAGTCAGTTGAAGACACAGTGATACTTATTTCTTACTATATGCTTATTAATAAGTATCAATAATGCATAAATTTCCAATCTGCCATGCACCTCAAAAAAACAAACACCCTTACATTTCCTTTACTGGTTTTAAAGAAAGAGAGAAGGGAAAGTATGCCTCAACAAGAAATTTTCAGGATGAAAGGTTTAAAGATTTGCTTATATGTATTTAATTTACAGAATTTTTTTCTAAATTTCCAATTAAGACTTTGCAGTGAATCCACAGTAACCTGAATGTATACTGCTGTCTGTTGATTTTATGATATAGATGGATGCTTAAAAGTGAGTAACTTGCAATTATCTTTGATTTTCAGGTATTCATTTTATCTTTTGGAGTTTTCTTTTAATTTAAATAAGAAAACTTGCAAGTTAATTTGTGAGCGTAGCACTAAGGCATTCACAGGAAGTAATATCTTTCTAATGGCTTCATCATGCATAAGAAAAAGCACATTTTAACCACACAAAGCACCCATTAAAATAAGGAGGCCTGTGTTGTCTCTTCATGTGCAGAGTGTAAAGGTATATGAATGTCCTTGCTTGTTGGCATTTAATTTACCAGTTGCCTCTGTAGTAGAGCCTTGGCAGATTCAACTTGAATCTGAAAGACAGGCTGTCATACTGAGAGTCTGCTGCCTACCGCTGAAATTGAGAGCCTTGGCAGATATGCAAACAGTAACTGGGTTTGAGTTGTTTTGATTACAAGTTAAACAGAGAGTCATTGGCAGGGCCAATATAAATCTGCTGAGAGGTTTTTTGGGTTTTTTTTTTTTGGCAAAATCTGTGGAGGTATTTCTGCAGAATTCTGTTGCACCTGGATTTCACACACACACACACACACAAAAAGGTAGTCCATTTTTGGACTTCTGTATGCGTGTTAAGAATGTCAGCTCACAGGTCTAAATCAGTTGAAGCCTCAGGATTCAAAGTATGAAACACATTAAGCAGTGCGCTCTATGTGGTCATTAAATTACCCAGCCCAAAGTTTCATTCAAAATCAAGGGCTCTTTTTAGTTGAGAAGCAAATGAAACCTATAAATAGTTGAGGTACAGTTAAATATATACATGTATGTATATATATATTGTTCTGAATAAGGCTTTTCTGGTCACCAATGTAATTTGCTGTGCAGCCCTTTTCCTCCATGAAACACTTTGTTGCCTGAAGTGGAAACAGAATTCTGAATTTGTTTTTTAAACATCCATTTGAGTGAGTGTCTAGTCTTGGAGTTTGGTTTGGTAAAAGTAACCCAAGCTGACATTATGTAGGGAAAGAAAAGGAGCCTGGAGTTTAATTGCATTCCCATTTACAGCTCACACTAGTCTCTTTACAGTGAGAGCGTTGCAGACTTTTAGATGCCCTAAACTGAAATTCCCCAGCAATCTTAAGTCAAAAAACCATGTTCATTTTGAAGGGCGGGGAAAGAATACATCTAATTGTTGTGCCTATTGTCTCTGGCTGGCTGGCAGTAGACAGATTATTATGAAGCTGGCTTTCTGTAACAACAATACTTTTGATTTACAGAAGGAAGGCTCTCCACCATGGCAGGGTTGGACCCTTTCATTTGTTAGCAGAGACTTTGCAAAATGTGACACAGTTCTTGGACAAAGCCCAAGTCTGTGGAATGGGCCAATTTTTTTTAAATTTTTATTTATCGCTGATCCTTCCATTAGAAAAATCTTTGCTAAAGAGGGGCAGAAGCCCTCAAAGTCAGTCAGTCTAGTCTATCAGTAATGTCGCCTAAAAGAACTGAATTCTAAAAGGGCCCCATTTGGACAAAGTTAATTACTGTACAATAATTGCATTTTAAATTCAGTTTCCTCCTAGATATGGTAAATTGAAAAGCACAGAATAAAACAATCTGAAGTTACTGTGTTTAGAAATTTTTAATTGCCTTTGTAACATGCTGACTCTGTACCCTTTCTCTCTGAAAAAAAGATATTATTCTGTAAACAAATATGAATACTGCCTTCTCTGGCATGGGAAGGTACAATTTTGTAGTTTAGAAATGTTTGTCTAACTGTGGGTTACGATATGTCTTTGGAATGAATCGGGAGCCTACAGGGTGAGGAATAGTGTACCAGACGCGGAGGAGAGCACAGTAGAATTAGTACACCTGAACCTATACTCTAGAGAGGACGTCAGTACCTAAATAGATTACAGACAGAAGGAAGTAATAGAGTATGAAACATTATGTTCATAAGTGCTGCAAGGTGTTAGAGTGGAAGGGCCGAAGTGGCAATTGGTGTAGGGGAATGATAAAGAGTAGGGAGATCAGCAATCAGTGGTATTCATTGAGCACGTACTTTGTGCAGAGAACTGAACTAAGCTCTTGGGAAAGTACAAAACAATAGTTAGTAGACATGATCCCTGCCCTCAAGGAGCTTAGAATTTGAGCCCTGAATGCGGCTGACTTCTTGTTTACTCAACATCCACAAAGCCCCAGTCCAGTTTTGGGAACATGGACATTAGCTGCCATTTGGCTTCACCACCCTCTAATTCTGTAAAGGGGTGGGGACTTGTGTCCCTCAAATACAGGGCCAATTTCCTACCCTGTTCCCCCACCAGATTCCAACAGCGCTTTTCAGGAAAAGCAGATGAGTCAATGAAATAAGGGACAGTTCCCTCCTTGTGGGGTAACCCCTTCTTCCACTCCTTTCTGTATCACCTTTGCACTTGATTTGCATCCTTTATTCACCCCTCCTTCAGCCCCACAGCACACACACACACACACACACACACATATACATTTTATAGATATATATATACACATATATATATATCGGTAATTCATTTATTTATAATATCTGTATCTCCCTCTAGACTGTAAGGTTGTTATGGGCAGGGAATGTGTCTACCAACTCTGTTATATAACACTCTCCCAAGCGCTTAGTACAGTGCCGTGCACACAGTAGACATTCAATAAACATGATTGGTTGATTATCCAGTAGTAATAATGATATTTATTAAACCCTTACTATGCGCAAATCATCAAAGTGATCCTTCTCTTTTAGCAAAAACTGTTCTTTTTTTTAAAAAAAAAATGGACTCACTTTACTTTCTCTTACTTTGTTTTCCTCCCAATGAATTTTTTTAGTATAATGTTTTAAAATGCCGAAAAACTCTCAACAGTATCTATTACTACTCATATTTTCCTATAGTACCAATATTTTGATCTCGATTCTCCAAATCCCCAAGAGTTGATATATGTGCAACAGGAGAATATGTTTAGACATGCCCTAAGTGCTTAAAAGTTATTTCTGTGCTGATGTAACGTGGAAAGTCTCCAGGTAGATTAATTTTATGGGTTACCTTTATGGGTGTAACATTTTAAACAGAGAAATCAATGCTTCTGAAATTTCTTCATTGGTACCATTCTCTTCATCTGTATTACTGTATATTTGAATTTTTTTTTAATTTGAACAATGCTTGGCACATAGTAAGTGCTTAAATACCATTATTATTATTATTGTTATTTTGATTAAATTTAATTGATCAAGCTGTATTTCAAAGTCTATCTTCTTAGCCTATTTATATTACTTTTTCTCAAGTTAAAAATGACACAAGGTAAATACGAGATTTCATGTTAAAGCTCTCCATTAGAAATTATTGTACCAATAACACCCATTAAAAAGTGCTCAGTGAGATTAATATAAGGTCAAAAAATATCTCCTAAAAACATTTTATAGAAAAATTCACCATCTGATACCCTAGGACTACTCCTACAAGGACTTCTGTTAGTCAAGTACAAAGGGTAGAATTTCAAACTTTTGGCTGATCAATTTAAACAAAACTTTTTCTGTGCCACTTAAAAAACTCCACTTAGTATATACAAACCACACCCTGATATTTACAGCAAGAACCTGATAATATATCAATAAACTGGTTAAGATTTACCCGACTGTTGTGATTATTCTACTGTGCCGTCACAGTATATACCATTGTAACTATGATATATTAATACCAGTGTGAATTCAGTATTATTGATTTGACAGAAGGAATACGTTTAGCTGTGTTTGTGGATTATTCTTAATACTTATTCACAACATGCACAATAGAACTGTATGTTGTAAATATGTGGATACAATAGTACATATTTGTGTATTATGTTCATTTCTGTGTTATTGAAACACATTTCCAAATGCCTATAGTAAAAACTCTTTATGAAAATGAACTACTAAACACTTACCGATTCCACTCTTTAAATTTTAATCACACTAACTGTTGAATTTTTTTTTCTAGTGTTTCATAAAATACTAGTCTATTATATGGACCAACAGCTTGCAATATTGCTTTAGTTGAATGAAAATCACTTTTAATCTTAGCAATCCATAAAAAAGTGGGATTATAGATTTTAAACAAGTGAACTTTTTGCTTAAAATTTTTTGAAACAAAGCATTATCCTACTATGGTCTTTTATATTGAATCTCATCGCCTGCCATATATATGGATTCCATTTATGAATTTTGAGAACTTCTTAGCTACACTAGCTCCTGTTTATTTTAAAATTGTACTTTAGGAGACTGATTTAGCTACAAACTGCTAAAGAATAATGATTTCTTCACTAGCAAAAAAACTGCATAAATTAGGTATACACAAATTCCCAATGATTTACAACACTTGAAATATTCTTAAAAATGGGTGTATGTTGGAAAATACCAAAAGCTTCTTGTTATTTATAGAATGGATAAAGGAACAAGAATCTAAATGTGGAAAACAACAGCTGCTTCAATAATAAAAAAAAAAATCTTTTTGCACCCTTTATTCAAATTCTTTTCTTAAATTCTTTTTGGAGAATAAATGAAGGTAGACCTACGCAGAGACATTACGCTTTTGTTTTTAATTTTACTTTTTTTTTTTTTTACTATTTTGCTTTTTACCTCTCAGTTTACTTGTTCGTCTTATTAATAAAGTATTTAATACATGCATTTTAAATGCCATCTTTGTCAGTTAGTGCGTGGTGACTGGTAGCTTGCCCATATGGAAGGAATTGAAAATGGACAATGAAAATATGTTAACTATGACAAAAAGTAAGTACTACAGTTGCTTTTCCCTAAATGAGCAGATATACACTCTTGTTTGGAACACAATCTAAATATTTAGTCACCATTGATTGTAGCGTTTCTCTGCTCATTAGGCTTTTATGTATACTGTGTAGGATGACTAGTTAAAAAGCAATCTGTGAATAAAATATACTTTACTCATTGTCATAAAAGATCAGCTACACCCACTACAGTATTTGGAATATAAAATGGTGACAGAACAGTTCAGCATTTGTTCCATGAATTGCAGATTAAAATAAAGCTTATTTGATTTGTTTATCCTAAAGAAATGTATATTTCTAGTTGTTACCGCTTTCTAGAGAGAGTACCCCATTTGAGACATAAGTGTCCATACGTCTAATGTTTGAAGTGTTCAAAGAAGCAGCATGGCCTAGTGAAAAGAGCACGTGCCTGAGTGTCAGTAGGTCATAGATTCTAATCCCGGCTCTGCCACCTATCTGCGGTGTGACCTTGGGAAGGTCACTTCACTTCTCTTGCCTCTGTTGTCTCATCTGTAAAATGCAGATTGAGACTGGAGCCCCACATCAGACAGGGACTGTGTCCAACCCAATTTACTTGTATCCACCCCAGAGGTTAGTACAGTACTGACACTTAGTAAACACTTAACAAATACTGCAGTTAGTATCATTTTTATTAAAGTTCAGCCCTGAAAGTGGAAAGATTATTGAACTGAATTAGCATCATTGACATATCCAAGGTAGTCATATACACGTTCCCCACCATCCACATTTGGGATCTCTTGTGGTAAAGCGTCCACTGGGATAATACTCGGATGCCTGGGATAATACTCGGATGTCTCTAATATCAACATATGAGAAGGTTGGCTTTTATGTTACTGAACTGAAAGAAAGATCCTTAGGCAAGATACACTGGGGAGAACTGTATGGTGGAGCATGTGGATAGGGAAGAAGAGGAGTGGTAAATCTATCCAGATGAGTAAGTAGTACACATTTTCTGAGGCTGAAAATATCAACAAAAAGACTCATTGAAAGTCAGTTAAAAGATTTTCAAGTATGTGTGGTATAAAAAGACTTCAATTTTGCAAAAGCCTGCTAGACAGTGTGTCAGGATCTACGTTAGTCTTGCATCTTTATTATAACCAGTGTCTTCACCTATGATGTGCAAGATTATGCTGGAATGTGTTCATGTTTGGTATCCCACATGAAAAACCACTCTGAAAATACTTATAAAGTAAATAAGCTTTAATTAAATATCATTGTCTAGCATTAATCTTTATAGCTCTGTTCCCTATGGAAATAAGCGTGGATATTCAATTTGTTTTGATTATGTATGAATTTTAACAGAAGCTTTATTTGTATATTGCTGTGTTCTTTGCAACGGAGGCATATTTGTGTCGACCAGAAGCCATTAAGGAGAGGGTTCTGCATTAATTTAGAATGAGAATGAGTCATTTTTATTGTGCATGGTGTAGTGATGAATATTTAGAAAAACTAAAAAAAAAAATACATGAGTACAAGCAATCTACTGTGAAGAGAGCAAGAATCTAACTCTCCTTCAGTCCCCAATCCAGATTTACAGGTGTTAATGTTTTTATTGCAAACTGTAAGATTTAGACATTTTCATCAAACATGAAAGATGTCTAAAAATGCTGCCAGTTGTTTTCATTGACAAAAATATTTTCTGGAATTTCCAGTTCCTTAAAATTGTGGATGGTTTATGCTTAAACTGGCAAACAATTCTACAAAGCATGAAAGTTCTTAAATCTAATTTTCCTTCCATTGATGTCTGTAAATCTCTATTTTCATTTTGTTTTGGCCATTCCTTCTTTTCCAAGATTTTTACCCCAACCCCCTCTACCCAATCCACCAAAAAAGAAAATTTGTGCAATCATAAGGAAAATTGAAATTTGGACAGAGGGGCTACATCTTCACTCCCCAAATTATGCAGATATTTTGGAAAATATTTTAATATCTTTCTCACAATCTACACACATCTATATATAACACAGATTCCTCTCATATTGATTGGAAGCATGTAGCTGTTCCTCAACTAGCTAATGAACCAGCAGTCAGGATGTTATAAGAATAATTACCGTATTGAATATGTACTAAGCATTGCATTAAGCACTGGGATGGAATCAAAGTAATCAAATTAGACAAAGTCCAGTGCATCCTCCCCTTTTTGTCCCTGCCCTCCTCCATCACCAGTCATTATGTACATATTTTTAAACTCTGTTACTTTCCTTTACCTGTATTTAATTTGGTTTCTATCTCCTCTCTAGGTCATTTGTAGTCAGGAATCAGGCCTACTGATACTTTCCCAAGTGCTTAGTGGAGTGCTCAGAACAGATTAGATGCTCAGTAAATGCTACTGCCTGATTAGTATGGCAGGTAAGGTTGTCGAATCAAATGTAAGGGATTTTTAGTTATCACAGCAACTCCAGAATTAGTTTTCAATTAGTGGCTACATTCAATGACTACATCCAGTATTAAACTGGATTTAATCAATCATTCAATGGTATATATTGAGACTTGGGGTTTAAGTGCTTGGGAGAGTACAGTGCCATAAGAATACACAATACTTACCCTCAAGGAGAACTTAACTATGTTTATAAGAGAGAGGGAGAGACAGAAAACAGCCGCATAGGAGGGCTTGTGTGAGGATTGAAAGAAAGAGGCTGGTGGGTGTTAGAGGACTACAGTGGTAACTTAGGTATGGAATAAAAACATTGCTATCTAGTAGAAAGCACAGCTTGAAGGTTTTTGAGAATGCTGAAATTCTCCTACTTTTCCCTGAGGAACAGATTCTGATAAACTAATCTGTCAAATGAGGCCCAAGACTGTGAGCCCCAGGTGGGACATGGAACTGTGTCCAACCTGATTAGCTTGTATCTACCCCAGCACTTAGTACAGTGCCTGGCACATAATAAACACTTAAATGCCATTAACAAAAAAGATATTCCAAGTGCTCAATATGATGATAACATATTAAGTGAATAAATTTTTCTCCCACTAATCATTAGAATTTTTTCCTTTTGACATTTTAGTAGAACAAGGGCCCAACTTATTCCAAGGGAAATGGAGTACTTAACTTAGAAAAACTCACAACTCCATTTTTGAAATGTATCATTATGATTGTCCTTGTTAAGCACTTTCTGTATACCAAGCACTACCCCCAGCAATGGGGTAGATACAAAATAATCTAGTTGGTCACAGTCTAAATAGGAGGGAGTTGGATTTAATCCCCATTTATAGATGAGGAAACTGAGTCACAGAGAAATTAAGCGACTTGCTCAAGGTCACACAGCAGATAAGTCTACCAACGTCTTCTGACTCCTTGGTCCATTCTCTTTCCATTAAGCCACACTGCTTCACTGTTCAGCAATAATCTTTTTAAGCCCCTGGAGGGCAGAGATTGTGTCTACTTACTTGATTGTACTCTCTCCCAAGTGCTTTAGTACAGTATTCTGAACACAGTAAGCGTTCAATGAAGAGAGAAAAAGCATGGTGTTATGGAAAGAGCTTGGGCCTGAGCGTCAGAGATCCTGGGTTCTAACCCGACGTCCACCACTTATTTTGTTACCTTAAACAAGTTTTTTTCTTTTTTTAAAAAAAATTTATGGTATTTGTTAAGCGCTCACTATGTGTAGTAACTGTACTAGGCCCTGAAGTATATATACAAGGTAATCGAGTTGGACAGAGTCCATGTCCCACATTAGCTTGATGGTCTTGATCCCCATTTTACAGATGAGGTAACTGAGGCACAGAGAAGTTAAGTGACTTGCCTAAGGTCACACAACAGTCAAGTGCCAGAGCTGGGATTACAACCCTGGTTCTTCTGACTTCTAGGCCTGTGCTTTATCTGCTAGATCCTGATGCTTCCCTGTAAGTGAGTAAGTAAACAAACAAGTAAATTGTTAACTTGCTTGTAAATTAGCTTCTAAGTTAAGTAAACAAGTAACTTCTCTGTGCCCGTTTGCTCAACTGTAAAATGGGAATTAAGACTGTGAGCCCCATGTGGGACATGGGTTGTATCTAACCAGATCATTTTTCATTTACCCCATTGCTTAGTCGAGGGTCTGGTAAGTAGTAAGCACTTAACAAATACAATTTAAAAAATACCCTTGATGGATCGATCACCATAGGTGAATTTCAGAATGCCACAGTCCTGGTTTCCATATTAGAAAATAATCAGAGCCTAATGTGACCATGAGGTCATTCTATAGAGCTCTCTTTGTTCTTGAGACATAAAGAGATTCACCCCTCCCTTCTTGCCGCAGTGCCCCAGTTGGCCACGGAAATCAGTGAGGCAATGCATCACCAAGGAAAAGTGTAGGTTTTTGTTCCTCCATCATGTTCTCCTACCTCCATTTCGAGAAATGGAGATGAGAGAATGGATGTGTTAATATGGGCCTCCAGTAGTCCACAAGACTCCAACCCTTCCAGTCCCCGAGTGCATTGGGCATGGCTTCAGTACCATTTCTGGGAGAGTGAAACAGAGTCTGTGGGTAATTGGCGCAAGTGGAAGAATTGGTTGAGGATAAGATAGGCAGATTGGCCCTTCATGGGCCTGGATGAGAATCAGTGAGCGGTTGACTCTCAAATGAGGAGCTGTAATCAAGAAAGAAGAGCAACTTCTTTAACAAATTCCTTCTAAGATAAAGCCTTCAGGGGTGTGAGAGAACAAGGAGCAAATGAGAAACTTGGAAGTCCAAATCGTGGGAGGATGTGCATCGTTGGGGAAAATCTGAACTGGGTCCCTCTGTGAGTTCCATTGTGTGCAATCCTTCAAAATGAAGGATTTGACTTTTCATGGAAAATCTGAATTTCATCAAAAAGATAAAACACAGCATCCCTGTCTCAGATATTCTCCAGAGAAACAGGCTCTTTTTTTATATGTCCTGGCCGCTTAACATATATTAAAGATGTGGATTGGGTTAAATTTATTTCAAGAATGACAGGTTGGAGGCCTCCACCCATAGGGATAGAGGACCATGAAAAATACTACTTCCATTTTCAAGGTATTAGATGCCAGGTAATGAAAACTCAACATAGGAATACTGCTGAGGTCTTTTCCCGTAATACATACATTAACATGTCACAGAATCTCTGAGAGAACATCTGATAACTATAATAAGCTTCAAATCAAGTATTGGGAAAATAGGTTTGACTGGGGCAGATGTTCTTAGATCAAATGATGTTTCCAGGAAAAACTGTGAAAGATGTTCAAACATGAAAGGACGGTTCAATGGGTTTGCATCATGGTGAAAAGAAAAATCAGCTGGCTAAGTTTATGTGTCTTGTTCTCCACATGTTTTGAATCTGTTACTAGTAGAAGGAAAGGGCCTTTCAAATGAGGCTACTTCATAATTTGGACTTTCAAATTCCTCTATAGCATTCTTGGAAGCGTCTCATGAAAGACTAGACGCCTGTCAGAAAACTTCCTATGCATGTCAGATAATCTTACTGGAGAAACCAGGTAGAGTCCTGAGATGGCGATTTGAGAAAAAGGGATTATAAGCAGCCATCAAATCCATTATTAGGGACAGCTTTGGATACTATGAGTAGAAACCCTGTTTTTAAAGAGGATTTTGGTTCACATACAGAGAAAAGACTGGACCATAAAAGCAGTCACTAGGCAACTTTGGAACCAGACTTCCTGCTCAGTGGTTGCAAAGGGCCATGGGCATATTATAGACTGGGACAGGGGTTTCATAGACAGTCTTAGTGACAGTTGATGGTCACAGAATTTTAAAGGTATTTTTGAAAGAGCTTGAGTAAATTGAGAAATCAGTGGTGAGGCAATTGATATTTTGCTAGATGGTTTTCTTCCTGATGGATGCATGCCATCTGAGAGAAAAAAATTGGTTGAGACAATGTATGTCTCATCTATGACCCCCTAAGTAAAGGATCCAGGTGAAATGCCAATTATGATGTAATGGATGCAGTTTGACCGCTCTAAGATTAATTTATGAATCAATCAATGGTATTTATAGAGTGCTTACTGTTTGCAGAGCCCTGTATGCACAACTTGAAAAAGTGCAAATTATTCATATACATTTTTTATATTCCTGTCTCCTCCTCTAGACTGTAAGCTCACTGTGAGCAGGCAACATGTCTACCAACTCTGCTGTAGTGTTCTCCCCCAAGCTCTTAGTTCAGTGCTCTGCACACAGTAAGCATTCAATAAATACCATTGACTGATTTATACAGTATAATAGAGTTGGTACACATGATTCCTGTCCACAAGGAGCTTAGAGTCTCAGGGGGAACAGAGAGTAAAACAAAACAAATTACAGATAGGGGAAATAATAGCGAATAAGGATATTTACGTAAGTGCTGTAGGGCTGGAGTAAGTAATAAAATGCTTAAGGGATATGCAGCCAATTGGCGTAGTCAGTGCAGAGAGAAAGCTGCATAGGGGACAAGAGGGATTGGTCAGAGAAGGCCTCTTGGAGGAGATATGATTTTAGTAGGATTGGGAAGATGGGGAAAGTAGTGGACTGTTGAGAATGAAAGAGGAAGAACCTCCAAGCCCTAGGACATGAGCAAAAGATCAGTGGCATAATAGAGGTATGGAGAGAAGGTTGGCATTAGAGGAGTGGAGTTGTGCCCTGGGCTGTAATAGGAGATCAGTGAGATAAGGTAGGAAGGAGCCTGCTGACTGAGTGCCTTAAAGTCAATGATAAGGGGTTTCTGTTTAATGTAAAGGTGGATGGGCAGCTTCTGTAGGTTTTTGAGGAGTGGGGGGTTATAGCCTGAAAATATTTAGAAAAAATGATCTCTGTAGCAGGGGAGATACAGGAGGCAGCAGGTCAGCAAGAAGGCTGATGCAGTAGTCAAGGCGGGACATGATAAGGGGTTGGATCATTATAGTAGCAGTTTGGGTGGAGTGAAAGGTTGGATTTTAGAGATGTTGCGAAGATAGAACTGACAGGATTTGGTGACAGATTGAACATGTGGGGGTGAAGGAGAGAGATGTCGAGGATAATGCCAAGGTTATGGACTTGTGTGATGGGGAGGATGGTGGTGCCGTCTACAGTCATGGGAAAGATAGGAGGAGGACAGCGTTTGGGTGGAAAGATGAGTTCTGTTTTGGACATGTTAAGTTCCAGGATTCAGTGAGGCATCTAAATAGGGATGTCCTGAAGGCAGGAGGAAATGCAAGACTGCACAGAGAGGAGAGGTTGGGCCTGGAAAGGTAGATTTGGGAATCATTCATGTAGAGATGATAGTTGAAGCCATGGGAGCAAGTTAATTCTCCAAGGGCATGGGTGTAAATGAAGAGTAGAAGGGGACCCATACTGAGCCCTGAGGACCTCCCACTGTTAAAAGTTGGGAGGCCGAGGAGGAGCCCATGAAAGAGACTGAAAAGGAGTGGCCAGAGAGATAGGAGGAAAACCAGGAAACCAGTGTCAGTGAAGTCAAGTATTTCCGGTAGAAGGGAGTGGTCCGAAGTGTCAAAGGCAGCTGAAGGATGGAAGAAGATTTAGCATGAAGCAGAGGCTATTGAATTCGATAAGAAGAAGGTCATTGGTGACCTGAGAGAGCAATTTCTGTAGAGTGAAGGGTGTGCAAACCAGATTGCGGGGAGTCTAAGACAGAGTAGGAGAAGAGGAAGAAGTGAGCATAGGCAAGTCGCTCAAGGAATTTGAAGATGAATAGTGGGAGGGAGATGGGGCAATAACTGGAAGGTTCTTTGGGGTTAAAGGTGGGCTTTTTTAGGCTAGGGGATACATAGTGTGCTTGAAGGGATTGGAGAAGGAGCCATTGGAAAGTGAGCAGTTGAAAGTGGCAATCGAGGAGGGAAAAAGAGAGGAGGTGATTGATATGATAAGATGAGGGTGGATGGGGTCAGAAGCACAAATGGAGAGAGTAGAATTTGAGAGGAGGAGAGGAGTCTCCTCTTGAGATACCCCTGGGAAGAGGGAGCAAGGGAGGTTTTAGGGAGACAATACCTGATAGTTTCAGTTTTATCATTGAAGTATGTGGCAAGGGCATGAGGGATGAGGTTCATTCATTCATTCAATCGTATTTATTGAGAGTCTACTATGTGCAGAAGGGAGTTGAAAGTCCCAAACAGCCTCTTCTAGACTGTGAGCCCATTGTGGGCAGGTATTGTCTCTATCTATTACTGAATTGCACTTTCCAAGCACTTAGTACAGCTCTCTGCACACAGTAAGTGCTCAATAAATACGATTGAATGAATGAACAGCTGTCATGGACAATGGGCATGGGAGTCAATAGGATGGAGAAGTATTGTTACCAGGTGGAGGAATGAACAGAATTAATTCAGATGAGGATAAATTTAAAATGGACGAGGTTGGCCTGGTGTCTGGATGTATACCAGCAGTGCTTCACAGCTTGTGCATAGGAGTGGAGGAAGTATTCTGTGGAGGTGACCCAGGGCTATGAGTTGGTGCTAGCAGATCAGTGGAATTTGAAGTGTTCTCAGATTTATGTCACCAACTAGACATCTCAGTTGTTCTAAAGAACCTTTTGGGATGAATATATCAACAAGCTAGAGGGAACTACTCAACTTTTCATAAATGAACTGAGAGATTTTGTTCAGAATGTACAGAATGAGGAAATATTTTTCAGTAATAATAATAAGGTGGTATTAAGGGCCTGCTGTGTACCAGTACTGTATAATCACTGGGGTAGATACAAAAGAATCAGATGGGATACAGTCCCTGGCCCACACAGAGATGATGGTCTAAGTAGAAGGGAGAACAGGCATTGAATCCCCATTTTATAAGATGAGGAAACTGTGGCATAGAGAAGTTAAGTGATTTGCCTAAGATCACATTCCTAGGCCCATGATCTTTCCTTCAATCAATCAACGAATGGTATTTTTTGAGCCCTTACTATTGCAGAGCACTGTATTAAGTACCTGGGAGAGTACAATACAGTAGAATAGCAGACATGTTCCCTGCTCGTAACTAGCTTACAGTCTAGAGGGGCCCCACTGCTTTTATGAGGCAGTGAAAAAGCATTAAGACATAAAGAGATGACAGCTGTGTCAAACTGATGTCACAAAAAACACATTTTGAAAACAACATGTGTAATGCGCATTATAATTGTTCAATATGCTACTAGAGTATATTACCCTATAGCAGTTCAAAGCGTATAACAATGTTTCTGGCACAATTTTTACCTGGCTCATATTGTACCCTTATTTTGACATAATCCTGTGCTCAAGTTGCATGTGAATTATGCTTTTTCACATTACAAAATAGCAAAACAGACTAGAAAATAGATTTACTGAAGAATGTTGAATGTTTCATGCGCATGATCCTAAATTATGTTATTTTACTAAATGATGAGGAAATTATTGCAGGCATCATAGCAAGACAGAAAAGCCTAGGGTGGATATTAGCATCTTAACATTTTCTTTTCACATGGGCTTTTTAATTCCACTCCAAAAAGAAATGTAGTAGTGGTGTCTGTTATGATTAAACCCTAGAACTGTAGACATGCCACCCTGGAAAATGCATAACTTGAAATATTTTAGACAATACTGTGCTCATCACCCAGTGAAAAACCAATACTGTGTCGAAAGAAGGAATGAAGAGATGAGTGAAAACCATCATTGCATGGTTGAGTAGGGCATTCACGTCTGAGTAACATCTGCCTCAAGCCTCTTTCCACTTCAGAGAAGCAGTGACCTGAGTGAGAAGCAGCGTGGCTGGGAGTCAGAGGACTTGGGTTCTAATCTTGGCTTTGCCACGTCTGTGACCTTGGGCAAATCACTTATCTTCCTTGTAATAATAATAATAATGTTGGTATTTGTTAAGCGTTTACTATGTGCAGAGCACTGTTCTAAGCGCTGGGGTAGATACAGGGTCATCAGGTTGTCCCACGTGAGGCTCACAGTTAATCCCCACTTTACAGATGAGGTAACTGAGGCACAGAGAAGTTAAGTGACTTGCCCACAGTCACACAGCTGACAAGTGGCCGAGCCGGGATTCGAACCCATCACCTCTGACTCCCAAGCCCGTGCTCTTTCCACTGAGCCACGTACCTCATCTTTAAAATGGGACTTAACTCCTACTCCCTTTCATTCATTCATTCAATAGTATTTATTGAGCGCTTACTATGTGCAGAGCACTGTACTAAGCGCTTGGAATGAACAAGTCGGCAACAGATAGAGACGGTCCCTGCCATGTGACGGGCTTACAGTCTAATCGGGGGAGACGGACAGACGAGAACAATGGCAATAAATAGAGTCGAGGGGAAGAACATCTCGTAAAAACAATGGCAACTAAATAGAATCGAGGCGATGTACATTTCATTAACAAAATAAATAGGGTAATAAATATATACAGTTGAGCAGACGAGTACAGTGCTGAGGGGATGGGAAGGGAGAGGAGGAGGAGCGGAGGGAAATGGGGGGAAAAGAGGGTTAAGCTGTGGAGAGGTGAAGGGGGGGTGGTAGAGGGAGAAGAGGAGCTCAGTCTGGGAAGGCCTCTTGGAGGAGGTGAGTTTTAAGTAGGGTTTTGAACAGGGGAAGAGAATCAGTTTGGCGGAGGTGAGGAGGGAGGGCGTTCCGGGACCGCGGGAGGACGTGGCCCAGGGGTCGACGGCGGGATAGGCGAGACCGAGGGACGGCGAGGAGGTGGGCGGCGGAGGAGCGGAGCGTGCGGGGTGGGCGGTAGAAAGAGAGAAGGGAGGAGAGGTAGGAAGGGGCGAGGTGATGTAGAGCCTCGAAGCCTAGAGTGAGGAGTTTTTGTTTGGAGCGGAGGTTGATAGGCAACCACTGGAGTTGTTTACGAAGGGGAGTGACATGCCCAGATCGTTTCTGCAGTAAGATGACCAGGGCAGCGGAGTGAAGAATAGAGAGCCCCATGTAGGCCAGGGACTCTGTCCAACCTGATTAACTTGTATCTACCCCAGTGCTTACAGCAGCATTTGTCACATAGTAAGCACTTAATAAGTAGCATAGTTTTACCTTGATCTCATCTGTCTTTGCTGCCAACCTCACGCTCATATCCTGCCTCTGTCCTAGAAAGCCCTCCCTCCTCATATCTGACAATTACTCTCCCCTACTTCAAAGCCTTATTGAAGGCGCATCTCCTCCAAGAAGCCTTCCCTGATTAAACCCTCTTTTCCTTTTCTTCCACTCCCTTCTGCATCACCCTGACTTGCTCCCTTTATTCATTACCCCTCTCAGCCCACAGCCCTTATGCACATTTCCGTAATTTATTTATTTACATTACAGTCTGTCCTATTTTGGAGGGGGAATGTGTTATATTGTTAAAATTTGGTCCCCCAAGCGTTTAGTACAGTGCTCTGCACATAGTGAATGCTCAATAAATACAATTGATTGATTGATTGAAGAGGTTCTTTAGTGTCCTCTTAGCTCATCTTACCAAAGTAATGAAGATTCTCTTAATTGGACAGAACGCACACTGAACTTAAAAGTTCTATGAGGCTGATTTGCCTAGCTGTTGTTCTTGTGGGCCAACAAGGGGAGAAACTGGCAAATCCTGGTGGTAGAAGAAGATAGGGTTTTCTTTCTTCTAGGACTACTGACCTTGCTGATGTCAAGGACTTATCTACTCCCCTCTCGCACCTCTCTGGCATAGAAGATTCTGGGGTATGTTGGAGGGAGTTCATCTCAAAACTAATACTAGCAATAGCATTTTTTAAGCATTCACTACATATCAAGTACAGTGCTAAATGCGAGAGCAAATACAAGGTAATTAGGTTAGGCACGTTTCCTATCCCACATGGGCTCACAGTCTAACTAGGACTCTATTTATTGCCATTGTTCTTCTCTGTCTCCCCCGATTAGACTGTAAGCCCGTCAAATGGCAGGGACTGTCTCTATCTGTTGCCGACTTGTTCATTCCAAGCGCTTAGTACAGTGCTCTGAACATAGTAAGCGCTCAATAAATACTATTGAATGAATGAATGAATGAATGAATGAATGAAGTAGGAAGGAGAACAGGGTTTGAATCTTCATTTTACAGATAAGGAAACTAAAGCACAGAGAAGTTAAGTGACTTACCCAAGGTCACACAGCAGATCTGGGATTAGAATCAATCAGTCATCTTTATTGATCACTTACTGTGTGCAGAGTACTGTACTAAGCACTTGGGCGAGTGCACTGTAAGAGAGATGATAAATGTTCCCTGCCCACAATATGTTTTGAGAACTTAGGTCGTTTGACTCCCAGGCCTGTGGTCTTTCCGCTGGACCACGCTGCTTCCTTTCCACACCACCAGCCCTGAGGCAAGAATTCGGGTGAGTAAAATTTGAACAGGGATCATCCTGGCTAAATGCTCTTGGGAAAACAGCCAGATATCTCTCTGTATGTGGGAATGTCTTGGTGCATTTTAAAAAGCTTACTAAATACAAATCACTGGGCAAATTTAGTTGCGTGCTATGAATGCATGGATTATCTTACAAGATTCTCTCCTTTCCTTTTGGTAGCCATTTTGGCAACCACTTGTACTTGAATTATAAGTCTACAACCAGTGTAAGGAAAATGTGTAGAGAATGGGATCAGGTCAAAGAAAATGATACGCTAGTACTAGTTTGTTAGCTCTCAGTCTTTCCTAGTGACTGTACTGCAGCCTGTTGCTGCCGAGCTTTCTGTCAGTCAAATGGACGTTAGTTCATTTTTCTCTCATCTGATTCAAAAATGAATGTGTTTGGGGAATATTCTTGCACTCAAAATGTAAATAGGAGTTTTACTGTAGCTCTTAAAGCTATTACAGCGTCTCTGGTTGTCTTACTCTAGTTAAGGGTCTGTCAGCATTTGCATTATGAAGGCTTATTTTCAGAAGCTGATAACTCCTCCATAAAAGTCTGCACAGCCCAGGCGTTTAAATGACCAAATTATCCAAATTTTTTTCCCAAGAAATTGGTTTGCCTTTTTTTATTGCTAAAAACACACACATAGAGTTAAGTTATATGTTTCAAATGCCTTTCTATGTCTCTATCTCAGAATTGCCCTGTTTGTTTTGTGGAATGGATTGTCGGATAGCTTCAGTCTCTTGTGAAGCTTTTCCCTACCTCCAGTTTTACTAGGGGGAGTGATGGTGGTTGTGGTGGGGGGCAGGGGAGGCAGTTAGTTGACCCTATTGATTGGGCTGGCTTCTTTGGGGGGCTTAAGCTATAAGGAAAGTCTTTGTCCCATCCACCTCCACATTAAGGAGAAACTCCTCACCATTCACTTTAAGGTACTCAAACAGCTCCCTCCTTCCCTTCGGGGAGCAGTGTGGCCCAGTAGAAAGAGCAGGGGCTTGGGATTCAGAGGACCTGTGTTCAAATACCAGCTCCCCCACTTGTCTGCTGTGTGACCTTGGATAAATCACTAAGTTGCTCAGTACCTCAATTTCCTCATCTGTAAAACAGGGACTAAATCCTACTCCCTCCTACTTCATTCATTCATTCAATCATGTTTATTGAGCATTTACTGTATGCAAAGCCACTGTACTAAGCCCTCTGGAGAGTCACTGTAACAATAAAAAGACACATTCCCTTCCCGTGATGACTTAGACTGTAAACCCCATGCTGGACAAGGGATTATCTTGTTTCAGCCCCAGCACTGAATACAGTGCTTGGCACAGAATATGCACTTAAAATGCCATTGTTTTCATTATTATTACCAATGCTTGCTGATCTACCAGTACAACCCAGCCTGGACACTTAACTCTCTAACACCAACCTACTCTTTGTGATTCCTTGCTTAGTACATCTTCATAGGGGACATTTTTGTAGCATTCTCTTGTATCTTGTAGCAAGATACTATCTGTTTTATACACAGTTTAGAATATTTGTAAATACAGTGGATCATGAAATCAGTGAAGGATCCATCGTGGGCTGATGCCATAGTCTCTCAGACTAGCCCCACACATAGAAGTAGGAAGGCAGAAAACTCTAAAGTTGCTCAAATTGAGAGAGACTCACTCCTGAGGACTCCATCCATAAGGAAAATTGACCTGCTTAAGTACCAGGTACTTAACTTGTGGCTTCACTGGGAACTTAACCAATCACAGAAAAGAGGAAGTCATAGTTAATTAGATGGAAACAATTGCTTGACCATTTGAAATTGGAGTTGGATTCAGTCATCATCATCATCAATGGTATTTATTAAGCACCTACTTTGTGCAGGGCACTGTACTTGGGAGAGCACACTGCAACAAAGTTGGTAGACATGTTTCCTGCCTAGATGGGGAGACAGACATTAAAATAGTTATTTGTGTGGGGGGAATATCAGGTGCTTAAACGTTACAGATCCAAATGCATAGGTGACACAAGGAGGGAGAGGGAGTAGGGGAAATGAGGACTTAGCTGGGAAAGACTTCTTGGAGGAGATGTGATTTTAGTAAGGCTTCCAAGGTGGCAAGAGTGGTGGTCTTCCTTTAAAGAAGGGGAGGGGTTTTCCAGATCAGAGGCAAGATATGGGCAAGGACTCAGCCTCAAGCTGGATAAGACTGAGGTACAGTGAGTTGGTTGGTGTTAGGGGAGCAAAGTGCGCGGGCTGGGCTGTAGTCGGAAATCAGTGAGGTAAGGTAGGGTGAGGTGAGCTGATTGAGTCCTTTAAAGTTGATGGTAAGGAGTTTCAGTCTGATGTGAAGGTGGTTGGGCAACCCACTGGAGGTTTTTGAGGAGTGGGGAGATATGGACTGAATTTTTTTTAAGGAAAATGATCTGGGCAAAAGTGTGAAATAGAGATTGGAAAGAGGTGAGGCAAAAGGCAGGGAGGTCAGCGAGGAGGCTGAAACAATAGGATAGGATAAGTGCTTGGATCAGCGTGGTAGCAGGTTGTATGTCAAAGACAGAACAGACTTTAGCAATATTGTGAAGGTAGAACTAAGGATTTGGTGAATGATAATTAAGTTATGGGCTTGTGAGTCAAGAAGGATAGTGGTGTTGTCTACAGTGAAGGGAAAGTCAGCAGGAGAACACAGATTGGGTGGGAAGATGAGGTATTCTGTTTTGGACTTGTTAAGTTGGAGGTGTCGGTGGGACATCCAAGTAGAGAGGTCCTGAAGGCAGAAGGAACTATGATACTGCAGAGGAGAAAGGTCAGGGCTGGAGATGTAGATTTTGGGAATCACCCGAAAAGAGATGATAGCTGAAACTATGGGAATGAATGAGTTCTCCAAGGGAGCGGGTGTACATGGAGAATCAAAGGCTATCCAGAACTGATCCTTGAGGGACTGCCTCAGAGGGTGGGAGTCAGAGGAAGATCCTGAGAAAGAGACTGAGAAGGAGAAACCAGAGAGATGGGAGGAGAGCCAGGAGATGACAGTGTCAGTGAAGTTAGTAGTATTTATTGAGCATTAACTGTGTGCAGGGTACTGTACTAAGCACTTGGGAAAGGACAGCATAATAATAATTGTGGTATTTGTTAAGCGCTTATCATGTGCCAGACACTGTTCTAAGCCCTGGGGTAGATACAAGCAAATCAGGTTGGACACAGTCTTTGTCGCAAGTGGCGCTCACGACTTCATTCCTCATTTTACAGATGAGGGAACTGAGGCACAGAGAAGTGAAATGACTTGCCCAAGGTCACATATCATACAAGTGGTGGAGTTGGAATTAGAACCCATGACCTGCTGACTCCTAGGCCCATGCTGTATCCACTATACTTTACTGCTTCTCAATAATAATAGACACATTCTCTGCCCACAACAAGCTTACAGTCTAGAGGGTGTTAGACAATATTTCCAAGAGAAGGGGGTAATCCACAGGGTCAAAGGCAGCCCGGAGTCAAGGAGGATTAGGATGGAGGAGAGACCGTTGGATTTGGCAATGAAAAGGTTACTGGTGACCTTAGAGAGGGCAGTTTCCTTGAAGTGAAGCGGGGAAAGATAGATTGGAAAAAGAACTGAGTGATCCTGAGGCAGTATCCGGGTTGGGATCCAGAGGCTGGAATCCCTGGAGAGGGAGACCTCAGCATTCGTGTGGAATGACAGCAGTTTCGCCCTAGTATCTGAAAGTCCTGAGGGAAGGATCCTGAGCGGGTGAACCTGAAATCTGGAGTTCCCTGAGAGAGTTAAAGGGACTGGATCAGAGCACTCTGTCCTCCAGATGCGTGCAGGAAAGTAGTGAGGGTCGAGGGCCAGGGAAGGGGGATGGAGGCAGAGAATTAACCCTTGAGGGGAAGGTGTTAGCAGCAGGGAAAAGGCATTTTGGATCGGAGTACTCTTATCTTTGTTTCCTAATTTATTCATTGAAATTAAGTTTACTTTTCTACTAAAAGCCGATTAAGAATTCTGTCCCCCGTATCTACTTTTGGTAGGCATTCTATCAATGGATCAGTGGTATTTACTGAGTGCTTACTATGTACAAAGCACTGTTCTAAGCACTTGGGAGAGTACAATACAAGAGAATTAGCACACACATTTCCTGGCTGGCTCCTGGTTGCCAGAGGAGAGTTGCATTTGTTGGGATGCTGGGAGAGGGTTGGGTTGTACTCTCCCAAATGCTTAGAATTTGTTAAGTGCTTACAATGTGCTAGGCACTGTACTAAGCACTGGGGTAGATACACGGTAATTGGGCTGGACACAGTCCCTGTCCCACATAGGGCTCACAATCTTAATCCCCATTTTACAGACGAGGTACTGAGTTACAGAGAAGTAAAGTGACTTGCCTAAGGTCACACAACAGGTACATGATGGAGCCTGGATTAGAACCCATGTCCTTCTGACTCTCCACTAGGCCACACTGCTTAGTATAGTGCTCTGCACACAGTATGTGCTCAATAAATAGGATTGAGTGACTGAGGGGGGTGGAGATAAGACTTCCCTGGCCCTCCTGCAGCCATCCCTCAGGAGGGAGGGCCACTTTCTGGAACCCACTGTTCGAAAATGCTTCCTATTGACCCGTAGTGTTATTGGTGGCCTAAATAGTGGAAGGATTGGAATTTGCTTGGTGGCTATCTCGGATTTTTACCTGTCCCTGGACAGGAAAATGAGGAGGATTTTAGGACCTTACAGGCACTGTCGAATATCCAAGCTTTCTTATATGGAGGCTCTGGGGGCTGTTTTGAATGGGAGAAGGATTGAGGAGACTCTGCTCTGTCACACCTAGTCATCAAAATCTCCATTTTGTCTGTTTTAAAATGGATGTTTATGAAATAATGTAGCCTCCACTGAACATTTACATAGTTATGAGAAACGAGACTTCCTCTCTGCTTCCCCATAGAAAAAGTTTTAGTCACTTTTATGTTGAATCCTAAAATAATTGAAAATGTGCCCAAATCCACTGGGAAAATGTGATTGTTATTTTCTCATTCCACATCCCCTTCCCCACCCAAGATGTAAAATTGTTGCCCAGCCAATCTGCTTAAATGTGGAGACTCTTGATTTTGGAGTCCCTCTGGCTGGCCTGGATTCTTACAATGGTTCAGACAGTCCCGCTGCCTCAGACAATCATTATAAACCTTCCTGGGCCTCTGTCTTTCAGCTCTAAAATGGGTTGAACAATCACTGCCTTCACTTCATAGGAATGCTCTGGGGCTAAAATGAGTTCCCTGATGTTTGAGAGCAGTTTGGAAAAACAAAAGGACTCTCATAATTTGAGGGTGTATTGTTATTTGTAATAACAAAAGCTAGTCTTTGGAATTATTCTGAACACTCAATCTAGAGAAACAGATTTGGTCCAGAACTAACTTTTTATTTTTCCTAAAAACAAAACCTACAAGTTGGGTTGTGCATTTCAAATTAGTTATGATTAATTAATTCAAACAAATGAATGATTAACTAATATTAACCCAACATTCAACATTAATGAGTACTTATACCATCCTTCGTATTTGTTGTGTGTGTATGCGTATGCAGAATGAAACAGCATGGCCTAGTGAAAAGGGCACGGACCTGGGAGTCAGAGGACCTGAGTTCTAATCCCAGCTCCGCCAGTTATCTGCTGTGTGACCTTGGGCAAGTCACTTAGACTCTTTGTGCCTCAGTTCCTTCATCTGCAAAATGGAGATTCAATATCTGTTTTCCCTCCTGCTTTTAATGTCAGCTCCATATGGCACCTGATTATCTTGTATCTCTACTCCAGCACTCAGTACAGCACTTGGCACTTAGTAAGCATGTAACAAATACCACAAAGTTTTATTATTATCATTTTTATCTCTCCCCATTTCACCACCATCGATGGTGAAATTCCATGGGTGAAAAGGCCACAAGACCCACCATCCTAATCACATCGTGCCCTCACAAGTACTGCCCTTTGTTATGTTGTATAGCCAATTATTTATTTTCATTCTTCTGTTTGTAAATATTTAGGCCTATCTTCCCCAGCAGAACAGAGTTCCTTATGGGAAGGGAACATATCTTGTGCTTCTGTTCTATTCTCCAAGTGCTTAGAACCATACATTGCATGCAGTGGACACTAAAATATCATTACTTCTACTGCTATAACTCTTAAGTATTTGAGAAGTAGTACAGCTTACTGGAAGGAGCATCATTTTAGGAATCAGAGGACCTGGATTCCAATTCTAGCTCTGCCACTTGCCTGCTGGGAGATCTTGGAGAACTCACTTAACTTCTCTGTGCTTCAGTTTCCTCATCTGTAAAACAGGGATTCAGTACTTGGATTGTAAACCCCGGATGTCCAACCTGATTGACTTGTATCTAGCCCAGCACATAATACAAATCCTGACACGTAGGAAATACTCACCAAAT
Source organism: Ornithorhynchus anatinus (assembly GCF_004115215.2). Taxonomy (NCBI): domain Eukaryota; kingdom Metazoa; phylum Chordata; class Mammalia; order Monotremata; family Ornithorhynchidae; genus Ornithorhynchus; species Ornithorhynchus anatinus. The sequence goes on from NC_041728.1 coordinate 57,368,567, forward strand.
ATCATGAAAAATAGAGATGTTTTAAAAATGGTATATTTTAAGCACTTCTTATGTGCCAGATGCTAAGTGCTGGTGTGTATACAAGCAAATCAGGTTGGACACAACCCCTGTCCCGTGTGGGGCTTTCTGTCTTAATCCTCATTTTACGGATGAGGTGACTCAGGCCCAGTGAATTGACTTGTCCAAGGTCACCCAGCAGACAAGTGGCAGAGCTGGCAATGAAAACCAGGTCCTTCTGACTCCCAGCTCCAGACCCACACTCTACACTAGGCCATAAACTCATAAACTCTGTGCTTATTCCAAGATCTGTGCTAAATGCTGATGAAAATCCAAGATAATCATTCCAGAAGTGGTCTCTGTCCCACATGAAGCTCACAGTCTAGGTGAGAGTGACAATTGTATAGACAAGAGGCAGAAATTACAGGCACTGGCAACATTTGAAAATTAATCAAAAATTAAGAGTTAGAGTAAGTGAGGAAGAGGTGATGGGTCTGACAGATTTTGGGCCTTGGTTTGTTCTCGATGACAAATGGCCCAGCCGCCCCTTTGATTCTAACAGCCGGGAAGGCGGCTTCTGAGTGTGTGACTCACTGCTCGGTGAGAATTCAATGAATACTTACTGAGGGTCCTCCGAGGGTCTGGCGCTCTGTCTTTGTTTACTAAGTTGCATCCCAAGAAAAACAGCAACATTAAACCACCGAAGCTGTAAAGACATGCCTCTGGGCCTGGATCGGGCTGACAAATACTTAAGAACTTAAAATTGAAAAATGTGGTCGCTTCATTCCATTGTGGTGAGGCCGTGATGATAGCACAGTTCTTTCTCCCTCTCTCTCCCTCCCTCGATGGGTGATCTCATTTCTACAATCCCTGGTAGCCTGTGGGACAAAGAGCCGTGGGGCTTTTGAGCTCTTGGCTTGAGTTCAAATAGACCTTTTATTGTTCTTTCCAGCCACTGTGGCTGAGTCCGCATCATTTTTCCGACCGTCTTTGGGACTTTTGCATTCTCCGGAGTCCCCGGGCAGTAGAGAGGGAGATATTCTGCCACCTGGAACCCAGACCTGCCCCAGCTCGGCCCCTGTGGTCTCACTGGGCCTTCTCGGTGTTCCTTTTGATTCTATTTTGCTTCATTATTTTTACCAGAAAATCAGACTAAGATGTCCCTAAAACGTGGCAAGTCGTTTTCTTCTTGCTGTCCCACCCAGCCATGGAGCTGTGCCATGAGACTGTTTTGTGGCTGTCTTTGGGTTTGTCATCCACATTTTTGCTCTCATGAGACCTGAGGTTGAAATAGGTCAATCTCCCACTTACTGGGAAAATTTGGTCATCTGGGGTCTTCCAGGAGAAAGCGAGGTCTATTGGAGGAGCATAGGGCTGGGTGTCAGGAGACCTGGGTTCTAGTCTCACCGCTGCCACTTGCCTGCTGGCTGGCCATAGAATGAAAGGATAAGTTGTATTAATTAAGTGCTTATGATGTATCAAGCACTGTACTGATCGCTGTGATAGATACAAGATAATCAGGTTTGTTTGCCACAGCTCATGTTCCACAGTCTGAACAGGAGGGAGAACAGGTACTGAATCCCCTATTTGACATATGAGGAAACTGAGGCACAAAGAGGTTTAATAACTTACCGAAAGTGGCAAGTGGCAGAGCCAGGATTAGAGCCCAGGTCCTCTGATTCTCAGGCCCATGACTTGGACAGATCATTTAACCTCCTCACATTTCAGTTTCCTCCTCTGTAAAATGAGGAGGAAATATTTACTAGGCCTAACGTGTAGTCTGTGAGCCCCATATGGGACAGAAACTGTGTTCCATGTTATTATCTGAATGTGCCCCAACACTTAGCACAGTACTCTGCACCTAGCAATTACTTTGTAAATATCATCATTATTCTGTTTCCTCTTTTGAGAATTTTGAGGATTGATTCACGTCCCTGGTTTGGTGCAACATTTGAGTAGTAAAGGGATCCTTGAAGAAAAGTGCTAACCAAGCCCCAAGAGATCATTTAGCATTTCAGATATGTCTAAGTAGGTTATTATCGAGGTCGGGATGGGCAGAATGGTAGCTAACTACTCTCTGTCAGATGACTTATGAGCTCTTCCGGAGCAGTGGGGTCTCTGAGATATAATAATTATTATTATTATTGTTCAGCGCTTACTATGTGCCAAGCACTGTACTAAGCACTGAGAATCAGGTCCCACAATCTGAGTAGGAAGCAGAACAGCTATTGAATTACCATCGGGCAGATGAAGGATTTGAGGCACAGAGAATTAATCAAGCAATCAGTGATATTTATTGAACACTTACTGTGTGTACTAAGTGCTTGGGAGAGTACAATACAAGAGAGTGGGTAGACACGTTCCCGTCCCACGATGAATTTACGGTCCAGGGGTGAAACTCACAGCCCAGAGGCCGAGGGAGACAGACACTAAAATAAATTGCAGGGAGGGGAAATAATAGGGTAGAACGATATGGACATAAGTATTTAAGGGATCCACAGCCAAGTGCAAAGGCAAGAGAAGTTAAGAGACTTGCCCAACGTCACACAGCAGGAATGTGGTGGATCCGCATTAGAACTCAGGTCATCTGCCTTTCAAGCACTTGCTCTTTCCATTAGACTACATTGCTTCTCACAGACCACACTGCTTCTCATAGGGTAATTCCATTCACGAACCTAGGGGAGTCTATATAGGAATGGAATATCCATCACTAAAGCCACACATGCAGCATGATGAATCTGAGGAGCCTGAACTCTGGGGACCCTTTATTCTTCTCATCTTCAAAATCCTCCTAAAATGACCTCTCCTTCAGGAAACCTTCCCTGACTCATCTCTCATCTTCCCGTTCTGTTTTCCCTACATACTGTTCCATCTGTTCACTTGAGTCCAAACCCACTGAGCCCACAGTTAGGTACTCATTCAACTCCTCCCTCCACAGCATTTATGCATATATCTTTTTACGGCCTGTGATTTATTCATTCATTCGATTGTATTTATTAAGCACTTACTGTGTGTGTGTGTCCGCCTCTCCTAGTAAGTTGTAAACTTCTGAGGGCAGGGATGTGTCTACTTGAAACTTCCCAAGAGCTCAGTATTAATGATTGATTAATAACTATATAGTAGTGTCCACTTTCCCATCTAAGTACTCTGCAAGATCTCCAGTCTCTGGCCTTTCTCTGCCACTTGTCAGCTGTGTGACTGTGGGCAAGTCACTTAACTTCTCTGGGCCTCAGTTCCCTCATCTGTAAAATGGGGATTAATTGTGAGCCTCACGTGGGACAACCCAGTTACCCTATATCTACCCCAGCGCTTAGAACAGTGCCCCGCACATAGTAAGCGCTTAACAAATACCAACATTATTATTATTCCATTTCTAACCTTGATCTTTCATTCATTCAATAGTATTTATTGAGCACTTACTATGTGCAGAGCACTGTACTAAGCGCTTGGGATGAACAAGTCGGCAACAGATAGAGACAGTCCCTGCCGTTTGACGGGCTTACAGTCTAATCGGGGGAGATGGACAGACAAGAACAATGGCTCCAACCTTAGAGGGTGGGAGAGGTTAAAGGCTGCTTCCCTGGCCATCACTGTATGAGCACTGTATTAAGAGGTTGGAAGAGTACAATATAGTTCATTCACTCATTCATTCGTATTTATTGAGGGCTTACTGTGTGCAAAGCACTGTATTAAGCTCTTGGGAGAGTACAGTTGGTAGATATGATTCCTGTCCACAAGTAGCCTATAGTCTAATGGGGAAGACAGACATTAAAATAAATTTTAATTGAAGAAGTATAAGGAGATATACATAAGTGGCTTAGTGGAAAGATCCCGGGCTTGGGAGTCAGAGGTCATGGGTTCTTGAGTCATGGGTCATGGGTCATGAGAAGCAGCGTGGCTCAGTGGAAAGAGCACGGGCTTTGGAGTCAGGGCTCATGAGTTCGAATCCCAGCTCTGCCATTTGTCGGCTGTGTGACTGTGGGCAAGTCACTTCACTTCTCTGCGCCTCAGTTCCCTCATCTGTAAAATGGGGATTAAGACTGTGAGCCCCACGTGGGACAACCTGATTCCCCTATGTCTACCCCAGCGCTTAGAACAGTGCTCGGCACATAGTAAGCGCTTAACAAATACCAACATTATTATTATTATTATTATTATTAATCCCGGCTCCGCCACTTGTCAGCTGTGTGACTTTGGGCAAGTCACTTAGCATCTCTGGGCCTCAGTTACCTCATCTGTAAAATGGTGATTAAGACTGTGAACCCCACGTGGGACAACCTGATGACCTTGTGTCTCCCCCAGCGCTTAGAACAGTGCTTGGCACATAGTAAGTGCTTAATAAATACCAACATTATTATTATTATTATAAGTGTTCTGAGTCTTTTCCAGGTTCACAGCATTGAGGGGAGAGTATGGGGCTGCCGAACCTCTTAAGAACCGCCATGTTCTCTAACTTACTCCTTTTTACTTATCCATTCTCTCTTTTCCCACCATGCCATCAACTTTGGTATCCTCAAACTAATCTCCTAAGAGTGCCTCGCCCCCAGCTTTCCCGCCTCCAACCCACTGTGATCCTTTCCCCCTTAACTTGGAACGCCCTCTCTCCTCAGCTAAACCGAACCACATGTCCCCTGTCTTTCAAAACCTTCTAAATGGTCACTTCCTCCATGAAGCATTTCCTGACTAATCTGCTCACCTGTGCAGTCATGCCTCTGCCCAGACAGGTTCATGCTCATGTACTTTTCACTCAATCATCTGTAATGGCTGAATTCATCTGTGACTATAATTTATAACTTTTTTCACTCTTAATGCAGCAATTTAGTTGACTATGCTCACTGTCTCACCCATTATATTTAGAGGTGCGCAAGATCAATCAGCCAAACATTCTTTTTGAGCACTTATTTGTGCAGAGCACCTTATTCATTCATTCAATCATATTTATTGAGTGCTTACTGTGTGCAGAGCACTGTACTAAGCCCTTGGAAAGTAAGCAGCATGGCTTAGTGGAAAGAGCCCAGGCTTGGGGGTCAGAGGTCATGGGTTCTAATCCCAGCTCTGCCACTCACCGAGCTGTGTGACTTTCGGGCAAGTCACTTCACTTCTCTGTGCCTCAGTTACCTCATCTGTAAAATGGGGTTACGACTGTGAGCCCCGTCTGGGACAACCTCATCACCCTGTATCAAACCCAGCGCTTAGAACAGTGCTTGGCACATAATAAGCACTTAAATGCCATCAAATAATTAATTAATTAATTACAATTCAGCAATAGAGACAATCCCTGTCCACAATGGGCTTACAGTCTTGGCAGACACATTCTCTGCTCATAATCAGTTTACGGTGAATGCAGTTTTTTACTTTTGTGTGTTCCCGCAGCAACACAGTGTTACTGATTCTATTATCCTGCTGATTCTGCTTC